>NC_057401.1:19024253-19381085 GCF_019320065.1 Cervus canadensis
CACAGTTTCAGAAAAAGGAAGATTACAATATACATTAGGTCCTAGAAAAGAAGCAAAGTAAAAATGAAGAATACTTCAGTCATTACAGACGCCTTCAACATTATTTATTGCCTTTTACTCATATGCTTAGCTCACCAACTAACCCATAGCATATTTCTGTCCAACCTTACCTTTTTTCACTACCTTATTTATGAGTTCTCAGGTAACATGAAGGAGAATGAATCTGAGTTTTTCACACCTTTAGCAGGTTCACTTTCCATTCTAGAGAAACCACAGGGACACTTTTTCACAGCCGAAGTATGTTAGTTAACATTCACAGTATGGACACACAGGTTCCTAATTGGGCATGAAAACCACACAGTAATACAGTTGTCTAAAAACTGTGTTCAAAAGATGAATGAGTTCTAGAGACCTGCTGTATAATATAATGCCTGTAGTTAACAATGCTATATTGTGCTCTTAAAACTTTGCACAAATCCAGGAACCAAAGAGGCACAAGGGAACTTTTGGAGGTGATGGATACATTTATCACCTTATTTAGGTGGATGTTTTCATGGGTGTATGTATGTGTCCAAACTCATCAAATTGTATCCTTTATATATGTACAACGTTTTGTATATCAACTAACTTGAATGAAGCTGGATTTTTAAAAAAACAAACTATATTCATTATATGTGCCAACATCTCTGATATTGAGATAAATGAGGATTTGAGGTGGAAAAGTTCATGACATTCATCTCCTGGCTGCAATCTTCCCTGCTCAAACCCTTGTGGAATAGTCAACATCAGTTGCACTAAAATTCTGCTTTCATTATTTCACTGCCTTGTTCAGAAACTTTTGATGATTCTTTGCTTTTAAATGGAGCAAAGATGCTGCTCCTAACAAAACATTCAAAGTTTTGCACAATCCAGTATAAATCTTTTCTTCCTACCTTTTCCTAATGACCACTCTTCATAATAATCTCCCCTCCAAATTCTAGTGATTTACCATGCATGGGGTACAGCTTGTCATCTTGTGCATTGGATGTATTATGCTTCTGAAGAGTAGTGACTGCTTGTATAAATTTGTCATAGGACAATGCCAGTGACAGATACTTATTGATTAATAACTATCAATATTTATCTCAAATGGCTGTCAGATCAGTGAATTCATCCACTTAGCAAATATATATGGAACCCCTACCACTAACAAACCCTATTCTAGTTGTTGGTATCAGCAGTAAACCAAGCTGAGTCTCTATTCTAACGAAATTTCATTTTTGTGTTTGGCGAAGGATAGACATTGTGAAATACATTACAAAATATACAGTATGTCATGGTGATCAGTTCTGTAAAGAAAAACAACACCGAGTAAAGAAACAAGAGTGACGCAGTGATAATTCAGATTGAATAGTCAGAATGGGTAGCCATCTCTGTTATAAACTGACATTTGGATCTGAAGAAAATGAAAGGATCGTGCTGGTGTCTGAAGCAAGAGCATTTTTGGAAGAAGAAACAACAAAATGAAAGGTCCAGAGTTCGGAGTGGGCACGTTGTGTTCAAGGAATACGGTGGTTCCTGGGTGAAGCCACTTGGGTGGAGCCCAGTAAGCCAGGAGGAGGAGGAGAAGGAAAAGAGATTAGGGCGATCAGAAAGGACTTTTGTAAGCCATGATGAAGAGTTTGGATTTTATCCCAAGTGAAGTGGGAAACAGAAGAGGGTTTTGAGCAGAGAAATGACGTACATTTGCAAAGAATCACTCTGAGTGTTCTGAAAATAGGCTTGGAAGGAGGACGGAAGCAGGAAAAAATGGTCAAGAAGCCACTTCAGTAGTCTGGGCAGGAGACAATGGTGACCTGGACCAGGGTGGTGGCCGTGGACCTGGTGCCAAGTGACCAGATGATTCTGGCTCCAGTTTGAAAACAGAGCCGACAGTATGTGATGACAGATTTTCACATGGGGAAAGAAATAAAAAAGAAATGTGTCGAAGATGATTCAAGGGTTTGGGCCTGAGAAAATTAAAAAACAAAAACAAAAAAAAATTGTCTTTTCATTTGCCGAGTTGAGGAAAGACAAGGAAAACACAGATATAGTGGTACGGTGCTGGAATGGGAACCTAAAATTCATTGTGGGCACCGAGAGACATATTTGTGGGCAGAGGCTTCAGGCCCTGCCCCCTCCCCCCAGGACCCACCTCAGAGGCCACCTGCATCCGTGGCAGGCAGAGCCTGTGCGCTCCATCAGTTTCTCACCTGGGCAGCTGGGAACTTTCTCTGTTCAAAGGAGCTTGCTAGACTGTGTGTGCTGCCCAGAGGGCTTGTGACTAAACACTCCCAGGTCTATCCTCAGACATTTAAAGAACAGAGTATGCTTACACACCACACATTCCAAATGCTTCAGTGGGACGAGCCCGAGACGTGTGTATACGGTCACTCAAAGCAGTCCCCAAGAAGGTGGATTTCCATGTGCTCACCATGATCATCTGCTCACTGATGCATACATCATTGATTCTTGTCCCTCCCTGCTCCACTTTCCCAACCTCTAATTTCATACAGTTACCTCCCTGCTACCTCTCCAAATAAAGTATCCATGCCAAGATTTTGCTGCATCTCAGTTCAGCTGAGTTCAGTTGTTCAGTAGTGTCCGATTCTTTGCGACCCCGTGAACTGCAGCACGCCAGCCTGGGAGCAATTCCTAAGATTATTATACATCCAAATGTCAATGTCCAACAAGGGGGAAAACATGCTGTTTTGAAAACAGGGAAAATGTCAGGGGTGGAGATATAGCTGAGAGGTGTCGGTCTTTGACAAGCCCGTGTGAAGTCACGAGATCTAAGTATGAGTTGGTTCATACATATATTTGTTCCTTCCTTCTCTACCTCATGTCCTTTTTTCCATGTGAACATGGTGGTGTTCATCAATGAACAGTCTGAGATTTAAACAGAGGCCACAACAAAATTTCTAAACAGTAGTAGCCCAAAGAGTGATGACAATTGGACTGGAAAGAAGGGGGTCTTGGGAACTTGTCTTGAATCTATATTTGCATAGGAAGGATGTTGTTCTTCCTTTCTATGTGATTTGGGGTGGTTTGGTAGCTCAGCTGGTATAGAATCCACCTGCAATTCAGGAGACCTGGGTTCGATCCCTCGCTGGGGAAGATCCCCTGGAGAAAGGAAGGGCTACCCACTCCAGTATTCTTGGGCTTCCTTAGTGGCTCAGCTGGTAAAGAATCCTCCTGCAATGTGGGAGACCTGGGTTCAATCCCTGGGTTGGGAAGATCCCTTGAAGAAGGGAACAGCTACCTACTCCAGTATTCTGACCTGGAGAATTCCATGGACTGTATTGTCCACGGGGTGGCAAAGAGTCGGACATGGCTGAGTGACTTTCACTTTCACTTTAGAGAAACTAGAGATTGTGGATGGTCATGCCAAGTCAGCCTTTGGTATTGTTGTTACTTTTTTTTTTTTTAACATTTTATTTTGTATTGCGGTAGAGTTGGTTAACAATGTTGTGATCGTTTCATAGGAACAGCGAAGGGACTCAGTCATATATATACACGTATCCATACTCTCACAAACCCCTCTCCGATCCAGGCTGCCACCTACCACTCTGCAGGCTCCATGTACAGTACCGTAGGTCCTTGTTGGTTATCCATTTAAACATCGCGGTGTGTTCGTGTCACTACTTTTTTATATATATTCTTTTTTTTAAAAAAATATACCTTTCCTTTAGGGTTTAATCACAGGATATTGAATATAGTTCCCTGTGGTATACATTAGGACCTCGTTGTTTATCCATTCTGAACGTAATAGTTTGCATCCACCAACCCCAACTCCCAGTCCATCCCTCTCCCTCCTCCTCTCCCCCTTGGCCACCATAAGTCTGTTCACTATGTCTGTGAATCTGTTTCTGTTTTGTGGATAGGTTCATTTGTGTCATATTTTAGATTCCGCATATGAGTGATATGGTATTTGTCTCTTTCTCACTTAATGTGATAGCCTGTAGCTGAATCCATGTTGCTACAAATGACATTATTTTGTTCTTTTTTTAATACCCTTTTATTAACACTAGTGTATGTTCAGCCATACTGTTTCACTTGCCTGGCTCAAAAACATGTTTTGTGTGAGTTTGAGGAAGAAAGTGAGTAGAGATAATTGAGAGCCTCATTAATTAGGTAGGATAGCCAATGACAGGCAAAACAGAAACTATACCTACTTCCAATCAGTTATTCAACTGAAGGTGAAAACAAATCATTGTCTCTCATTTTGAATGAGAATATATATCAGGTAAAACACAACTCTTCTTGCCATACACTGGATCACCTTCCAGAGTAATTTTAGTTTTTTTTGCAGGAAGCATCCAGAATTTAACATTTCCTGCTGTGCAGTTATCCAAATCATTGTAATAATGTAAATCAGTGGAATCATTTACATGAATAAGATTTTTATTCTAAGTAAAGAGCCAATTCAAGCATAGAAAAAATGTCCTTAATTCCCACATGCCTGAAAGGATAGTATTTTTTATCAGTCATTATCATATAAAGTTTCAGGTGACTAGTGTATTTTCAAATGGTCCTCAGAACCATACTAACATTTTATAATTAAGTGGTTCTCTATTTTTAAGATGAATGGACAGTATTTGATTTTAAACATGCCTCAATTTTCAATATTCAATTGCCTTTTGTCAGATGGAGAAACAGTATTCATTAGAGCAAGAGAAAAAGTTTATGAAGTAATGGGGACAAACACATATGCTGATTTTCTACCTTGGGAAAGTTATTTTTAAAACATTAAATGTCAAGAAACACAACCATGTGGAATATTTATGTACACATTTAATAGTAGAGAAGTAGGATACCAAGTCTGGGATACGACATATGCACTCTCTGTATAGAAAGACAGGGAGTCAGTTCCCAGATGAAGGCTAAGCAAATGCCTTGTAGGTCTAACTGAAGCTCTTGGCCGTTTGGATGAAGGCACAGTCCTGGTGGGCTTCCCTCGTGCCTCAGTGGTAAAGAATCCACCTGGCAATGCAGGAGATACGGGTTCGATCCCTCGGTCAGAAATATGCCCTGGAGAAGTATTCTTGCCTGGGAAATCCCATGGACAGAGGAGTGTGGCGGGCTACAGTCCAAAGGATCCTGAAAGAGTCAGACTTGACTTCCAGACTAAACAATACAATGCAAAAGAGTCCTGTAAACCTCTCTTCACAAGGGGGAGCTATGCATACATCTAGCTCTTTTCATAGAATATCTTGCATGCTGGCATGAGCTGGGTCCCTAAATCTACAAAGAGCTTGGTCTCTCTCTTTTCTCTTGTTTTCTGGCCAGGGCTCTTTTACCTCCAGGAGGCAGACTGCTCTGTCTTCTCTAGTTAAATGTCTGCAGATAGCATCATGCTGCTTCTAATTTGATTTTAAATCACATCATCGTAGATGTTAAATGGTGTGTGTGCTTTCTGGCTTCCCTATACTTCTCTCTCTGACCCTTTAACATCTCAGCAATGTGTAACCTATGAGACATGTTTAACATGAATTCAAAAGTTTATATTCATGACCTTTGGTTGAAATTTAATCAAGTTAAAAATCTAACACTCCTGGTGGGAAAAAAAGAAACTTGAGTATTCAAGGACTTTAGTAGCACATATTTAGTTTTATCTAATTATAAAAAGTAATCTCTATGCACTGTAGACAATTTGAACATTGCAGAAAAGAATGTTTAAAAAAGCCTATCGTCCTATTAACCAGAGATAACCTTGTCAATATTTTGGTGTATATTTCTATTAATTATATTAATTAACAAATGCTTTTCATGAGTAGCTAGATTCTATCTAGTATTAGTAGCTTATAATGCACTTTTTCATGTTACATAATTATTATTTCTTTTCTGAGATGGGAATAGTTAAGATCTAGTCTCTTAGAAAGTTTGATGTTTATCATATAATATTGTTTATAATCATTGTACTGTGCATCAGAACGCCAGGATTTATTTAGTTACTAGTTGCTAATTTGTGCCTTTAAGTAACATTTTCTCTGTTCCCCACCCCTCAGCCCCCGAAGCCCCCATTTTACTCTCTGTTTTCACGAGTTCAACTTTTTTGGATTCCACGTGTGCATGATATCATACAGTATTTGCCTTTCTCTGTCTGACTTATTTCACTTAACAGAATGTGCTCAGGGCAAACCTATGTTGTCACAAATGGCAGGATCACCATCTTTCTCATGACTGAATAATATTCCATTGTGTGTGTACATATTGTGTGTGTGTGTATACCTGCACAAACTTTATAACCCCCTTTTAACAAAATGTTGACACTAAGATCTTCTTGAAAATGCCACTGTATGCTTTTTTTTTGGCCATATTTGCCATTTTCACTCAACCTTGTGATAAGTTAGGACTAGAGTTGCAAATACATATCCTTAAATGTGCCTGAAGAGTCATTTCTCTGAATCTGAGATGCTCCATAGTCCTTGGAGCACCTGGGAGCCAAGGCTTCTCAGATGATGCTATAGCACTTCTTGATTGGATTCTTTTCAAGAATCCAACTCCAAACATGAACAGAGAGTGTTTAGTAATTATTTGTATGAGTTCTTTGATTTCATGGAGACTAAAGTTTCCTTTGTCACTTATATGATGTCGTTTGACCTTGACCTGCATCTCAAATTCCTGAGAAGGTAGCAAGCTTTTTCCACAGACACATCAGAAATAGTAGCTGAAAACAGATTCGTTGATATTAATTTTTTTTTCTTTTTTTTTACAAAGCAAAGCCTCTTTTTTGTCCACAACAAACTAGGCCTAAGATTGATGCATTGATATAATATTCATTTAAAAATATAAGGAAACAAAAAATAAAATCCAGAGAAAAACCAAAGTTACCATGTATTGAACAGCTCTTCTGATTCATAGATATTATAGGATATTTTGTACAATATCAGTAACTGTGTAATATTCCCAATCATCTGACAGAATTCACAGGTTACTAGGAATTAACCTGTATGAAACAATTCAGAAAACATATTACCTAGGACTGAAGGTGTATGAAACCTCATGTTGGCAGTTTTATCACTTAAATGGATATTTATTTTGATAATTCATAATCCTGTAGCAAGTCTTCAACCTTTACTTTGCAATCATTTGTTTACTTTTGTAGTAAGATACAGGAATTCAAATTTCTTATGATATAGTCATTGAATAGGAAAAACACATTGTCTTTCTCCCACAGAGTCCATCCTTTAAAACAGACTCAATATGAAAGCACAGAGACTTCAATGTTAAGTTCAACATCAGGTACAAAGCCATATGCAATTCTTCAGATGCATCTCATTATAACAGTACTGTTCTCATTGCTGAAGTCCAGTATGATAATCACCTTTAAAGAAACAGCTCTTAAATGTTCCTGTCAGAACCTAAGTGGTATCTACACAGATGTTTACTATAAAATTCTTTCAACTTTTCTGAATTTTTGAAATTTTTCATAGTATGATTTTGGAAAAAAATTTTTTTGATATGGCAAAAGACATATTCTGCAATTTTTCTGAAACAAGGTTTATATGTCTCCTCAAGTTTGTGTTTTAGAAATCTGTAATCAGCTCATTCTGGAATATTCCAGAGCTGATTGCTCTGTTTATGGCATTCTATTTTCTGTAAAAGAAAAATGCCAAGGAACAGTCAGTTTTAACGTTGGGAGCAATATTGATATATTTGATGGAGAAAACACTAACCACAAGAGGTTACAGAGATGTTTTTATGAGGTGAGATGTTTTCCCAGTCGCAAGCCTGTATAAAGAGGGACCATTTTTCCTTTATATCCTTAGCCGCTTAGCACTGAGTTACACCCACACGCTGCACTAAGTATGAAATAAGAAATTATTTATAAATGTCTCTCTCCTGCACCCCTCCCAGTTTGAGATAATATTAAGACTAGACTGTCACAGGAGCAATATTTCCCCTGGACTGGGTGCTGTGAAAGGTGTTTCACCAAAATTACATTATTAGATTTGTTTTTAGTGTTGATCATCTGGAAACTCACTTTCTCCTTAATTATAGACATTTTTCATAAGTAAGAGCTCATGTCATTATTTATCTCTGTAAATATTTTATATCTGTTCTCTTCCTACTACCCTGATACTTTTTCAAAATGTAAGCCCAGTCCAGTTTCTTCTAAGCCTTGAGGATCAGTCTTCTGTTTGTTCATGCTCTGTTTGGGCATAATTGTGTTCACCATCCATCTCCAGTGTGCATCTCGCATGGCACCTGGCACATAGTAGATGCTTAATATATATTTATGAGTGGATGGAAGAGCAGAAAGAGAAAGGGGAAGAAGGTAGAGAAGGAAGAACCTGCTATATTTGCCATGTGCATGGCCCGAAGGTGCACATGTCTGTAATGAATGTCTTAGGTGGTTTTGAGAGATAGCTAGAAAATGGTGCCTTAAATTGTATGCATCCAGTTATAAAACAAATAACAAAAATATACTGTTTTCTTTCACCGTTACTCAAACACCCAGATTTCAATTTTAGCTCCTAATGAATTGCTAGCATTGGTTGGATGGACTGAAAAGTGTTTACATTTCTTTTCTATTTAAACTATACAGAGAGAAAATACAGAGAAATCCACAGTGCTGCAGTGACATTATATTAATAGTATCACTTCTCAAGTCTTAACTAAGCCCTACCAGTTCTCCTCTCTCTCCACCTCTCTGTCTAGTTATCACAGTTGGGTACGCTCAGTGCCCACCTACCGCCTCAGTCCCACCTGAGATCTACAGACCAATCTTGTTCCTCAAAGTAGGAATTTAAAAAGCTTGGGTAAGCCTGCTGCAGTGAAGACAAGATTTGAGATGGGAAACATGAACTTAGACTCACATCTCCATCTATATTATTTTCTGTGATATCTGCCAAGTTACTTAACCTCGCTGAACCTCAGACTGCTCATCTATGAAATAGTGACAGGGATGTCTACCAGGGAGTTGGCTAAGACCAACTCAGATTATTCAACTATTATACCTGTTATCTCTTCCTTCTGTGATAATCCAAAACTTCCTCCATGACTTAACTCTGTGGTGCAAGGGACCTGCCCTCATTCATCCCTTAGCTCACTTATCGTCCAGGCATATACTGATTAACAATCTGAGTTTTACAATTGGAGAGGCCTCAGTTTTAATCTCATATCTACCACTCATTGGCTGTGTGAACACAGGGACAAATGACTAACGTTTTAAGTCTCCATTTCCCTAGCTGGAAAACAGAATAAATATAAGAATAAAAGTATCAGTATATTATTATAAGGATAATATAGCTTAGGTTAAGACCTTGAAAGTAAAAGGTTTAGTTGCTTAGTTGTGTCTAACTCTTTATGACCACATGGACTATGGCCGACCAAGTTCCTCTGTTCCTGGAATTTTCCAGGCAAGAATACTGGAGTGGGTTGTCATTTCCACCAGGGAAGCCCATGTTAAGCCCTTCCTTACCACACCATGAGTGGTTATTATTGTCACAGCAGGGCTTCCCTGGTGGCTCAGTCGGTAAAGAATCCACCTGCCTTGCAGGAGACCCGGGTTTGATCCCTGGATCGGGAAGATCCCATGGAGAAGGAAATGGCTACCCACTCCAGTATTATTGCCTGGGAAATCTCATGGAAATAGGAGCCTGGTGGGCTACAGTCCATGGGATCACAAGAGTTAGACACAACTTAGTGACTAAAAACCACCACCATTGTCATAGTAAAATAAAGAATTAAAAAAGAACCCCAGCCTTGTGATGACATTTGCTTCACAGAATCAGTCAATACTTAGAGAGTGTCAGGGTGAAGAAGGGGTTCTGGGGATGGTATATCAGCAGTAAGTGCCCAGAAATGGGAGAGTTGATGAGTATTGGCTCCAATAAATGGACATCCAGATTTAGCGAGGTATTGAACAGTGTCATGGAAAAAAGTCCCAGTGCCAAAGTTGAAATCATGAGGTTGTTGTTATTTAGAGATCCATGGTATTTGGGGTCTTTTTTCTTTCTCCTAAGGGAGCAGTTTTGTTCCTCAGCCTGGTAATTCCATCACTGTTTTTCTTGTCTGTTAACATAGTTCTAAAAAACTGAGGCCATTTCTGCCCTTATTTGGTGTGTGGTCAACAAGGAGAGCAGCATGAGTTGGAATCAGTACTGCAAATGCTTTTCCAATTAAACAACCTGTCTTCAGGACCCCATAAGTTTTCAAAAAATAAATGGCACTGTTTCTATATTTAGGTGAAGGCCAGAATTTTGAACAATTGAGAAAAATTTCATCAGCTAACTTTGGTAGAATCCTTTGCTACTTTTTTTTTCTTTTAGTGTTTTTAAATAGAACCAATAGAAGATTTTCAATTTGCAAATAAAATATTAAAATTTTGCTATAGGATTAATCTTTAAAACATGCCAGATATTCTGTCCTTACACACATGGTAAAAATTTCAAATAGCGGGGGAGAAAAGGCCATCAAAACTGAAGATTGATACCTTCTGTAACTGGTTAAATGATACACCAACTTACCGTGCCCATATAGTGACCATTTTAGAGGACAGTTCTTAAAACTGTGGTTTCTTTTTTTTTTTTTTGTAAGTGTTTCTAACAGTATGAAAAATAGTTTTCTTGTTCTCTAAAACGTTTACTGACATTAGTAGCAATTCCTAAAATTTGGGGCGGCATTTTCCAAAAGCTTTTCTGTAAATTATTCCATTCATTCATCCTAAAAAGTTTTTTCAGTGATTCTCATTTGGATAAGACACTGAATTCACAAGATCAGGCAACAGTGCTCAGGGTCATATGGCAAGTAGCAAAACTGTGGCTCTAATTCCACCTACTACGGCTGCCCTGAATACTTGCCCAATGGTGTTTCATCAAAAAAAAAAAAAAAAAATTCTGGGAACAGGCTTGTATTCATTTGGTCATAACAGTAACAGTGTTTTTTTTCTGATTTGGTTGTTTTATTTTTTAAAAATTCATTTTTATTGAAGTATAGTTGATTTAGAGCGTTGTGTTAGTGTCTGCTGCGTAGCAAAGTGAATCAGTCCATACATATATCCCCTCTTTTTTATATTCTTTTCTCACATAGATTTTTACAGAGTACTGAGTAAAATTCCCCGGGCTGCACTGTAGTTCCTTCATTAGCCCATTTTATATACAGTAGTGTTTATACTTCAGTCTCTTATCTCTCAGTTTATCTCTCCCTCCCTTTCCCCCTTGGGAATCATCACTTTGTTTTCTACATCTGTGACTCTATTTCTGTTTTGTAAGTGAGTTCATTTGTATCCTTTTTTTTAGGTCGAATATTCATTTTATTTTATTTTTATTGATTGCTACAAGTGTGGCTTTGTCAGATGGTACATCTAAGGAAAGAGAAAATAGAAAAATCCCACCTAAATTACCCATGGCAAATTTTTTTTTTTGCTCCTATTTAGGAACATAAAAGAATATAATATAGGTGATGCATCTTATTTTCAAGAAGTCCTGAGATGATTGATTTACTTATTCATTAAAGTGAATTATTGTGACTTGTTTATTTTTCCATACACTAGGGATGCAGTAGGAAAGCAGAGTTTATGTCTTCATGATGTTTGGGTCAGTCAGGGAAGCCAGTCACTATATGCTGATAGTGACAAAAAGGAAGTGCGGGAAGTGCTATGGAGACATCCCTTAGTCTGGGAAAGCAGGCAAGTCTTCCTGGAGGAAGTGACTTTCAAGACTGAAGTTCTGTATCCACCCTTGCACTCACCTGTCAATAACTAAGCAGGGCTTTTTTTTTTCAGTCTGCAATCAGGAGTACAATACTGAAAAGAGAAATTTTCTGACTTTTAGAATTGTCATATACAGAAATTTAGACAAACACTTACTGACCCAGAAGATTTTGCACACATTTAAAAACATAATGCTTAGTTCTTTATTTCAAGTGATTAGCCTATGTTAATTTCAAATTTTTGAAGCATTTGACTTTAGAAATATTTCCTGTTAACTACTTAAAAAAAAAAAAAAAAAACTCCTAGGACTTTGTTAGTTACTTACTAGGCACTTAAGAAATATAAAACGTCTTTCCCTTCCCTCTTATTTCTTCCTCCCTATTTTTACCTCTCACCCCGCATTTACCCAAGTGTTTAGAAAGAACTCAGAGCCTTATTAGATAGAAAGGGCTTGACCTAATTATCTTCCAAATTGATAGAACATTCCTAAAATATGTAGATAGAAAACTTGAATGTTTAACAAAGTATTTTGATTCAAAATTTAGTCTTATCTTTATTTTATATTTAATCATGCATCTTGCCATTTATTTTATTCTATCCCGTAATAATTTTAGCTATTTTCAAATGGCAAGTTCTAGAGAGAGTCTGGAGAAAAAGCAAACTCTCCTATACTGTTGGTGGGCATGTAAGTTGTTGTAGCCACTATGGAAAACAATTTGGAGGTGCCTCAAAAAACTAAAAATAGAATCACCATATGCTCCAGTAATCCCACTCCTGGGCATATATCCAGACAAAGCTATAATTCAAAAAGATACATGCACCCCTATATTCATAGCAGCACTATTCACGATAGCTAAGACGTAGAAACAACCTAAATGTCCATTGACAGATGAAAGGACAAAGAAGATGAGATGCATATATACGATGGACTACTACTCAGCCATAAGAAAGGATGAAATAATGCAGTTTGCAGCACCATGGATGGACCTAGAGATTATCATACTGAGTGGAGTAAGTCAGACAGACAAAGAAAAATATCATATATCACTCATATGTGGAATCTAAAATATGACACAAATGAACCTATCTACAAAACAGAAACAAACACAAGCTTGGAGAACAGGCTGGTGATTGCCAAGGGGGAGGGGAAGGATGGGGAGAGCATGAATTGAGAGTTTGAGCTCAGCGGAAGAAAACTATTACATAGAGAACGGATGAACAACAAGGGCCTACTGCATAGCACAGGAAACTGTATTCAGTATCCTGTGATAAATCATAATGGAAAAAAGTATTTAAAAAGGATGTATGCATATATATAACTGAAACTAGCAAAACATTGTAAATCAACTATACATATTTTTTAAAGCTTTAAAAACTTCTATAACAAAATTAATTAATAATAATAATAATTTTAGCTATTTAATTACACTTTATTTCCACTTGTGTCCTGGAACATATATGAATAAAGGGTACGTCTGAAGCTGCTCAAAATGTAGAATATGCTTTCTTAATGCTCTTAAGACTATGGGTTACCCTTGATTCTGTTAGCACTCCACTGTATTATAGCTCATAAAAAAAGTTTCAGAACAGTTTCCTTTCTTTCAGAACATGGAATGATTGACCTCTGAATCAAGTAGACTCATATAAGATTTAGAATGACTATTTGAAAGCAATTCAAAGAAAATGTTAGTATAATTTTTCAGCATTTTCACTCGGAATAATAATTGATAGTTGATCATGATAGTATATTAATGTAATAAGAAGCCTTGTTTAAACCAGAATTACTTATACTGAATGAATAGCTTTTCAGAAGTGTGTTAAGTCCAGTTGTTAAATTTCCTTTCCTGCATAGTCTTTTGCAACAGATCACCCTGAAAATAAACTTGTTATAATGAAACTGTTATCAGAGATAAATGATAACATGAAAATGAAGCTGTTTGCTTCCACATTGAACTCTGCTGCCTTTGAGTCTGCAACCAGCAACTGTTTCAAAATACAGCATTATCTTGAACCCATATCTCTGTCTGCTCTGGTTTCCTGAGGCAGTGTATTTCAACATCATACAACCCCACTAATATAACTCTCAGTGTCTCTGAAGTTTAAGCTTAAACCTTCCCCTTCCACCTCTCTAGTAGTAACTTGATGTGTAAATAAGTGCTATGTGATTATATTTAAATTCTCCTACTTCTAAATTTAGGATTTTCAAAATTGATTCATAGTAACTATCTCCTATGGGCTTCCCTGGTGACTCAGCAGTGAAGAATCAGCCTGCAAATGGAGGAGATGCAAGTTCAATCCCTGGGTCAGGAAGATCCCTTAGAGGAGGAAACGGCAACCCATTCCAGTATACTTACCTGGGAAATCCCATGGACAAAGGAGTTTAGCAGGCTCACAAAAAAAGTGGGACACGACTTAGTGACAAAGAAGCAACAACAAGCTATCTCCTATAAAGGAAATTCTGAATTTGTATCAAACATCAAGCCTTAAACTTGCCATTTTAACATCTGGAATCTTGGAACCAAAATTGCAGAAATGTTCAAGAGGCAAAGATTCCTTATTTAGAGCTCTGCAGAACATAAGATCTACATTACTGGCAGGAGATGGGCATTTTCTTGAGATTTTAAGGAGGTTAAGAATGAAGGGAATAACAACTGGGTGAAAGCAAAGTTTAGATTAAAGAATCTGGTTTTCCCTGGGATGTGAGTTTAATTTCCAACTTGCAAAAGAAGAGTTTGTCTTAGAGATGAAACATTTCTCCTTGACATTCAGTCATGCTTTTCCTGGAACTTCTGGAAAATAAATGCTTGCTAATAGGACAGAAATGAAAATATTCAAAAGATTTCTATTTCATTTCTTTCTCTACCATTTAGTACATGAGAAGGGAAAGTTATAAACAGCTGTGAGTGAGTCAAGTCACTCAGTCGTGTCTGACTCTGCGACCCTTACCAGGCTCCTCCGTTCATGGGATTCTCCAGGCAAGAATACTGGAGTGGGTTGCCATTTCCTTCTCCAGGGAAAACAGCTGCTTGAAAGATAAATGACAGCAAAGATTCATCCTAGCAAATATCTTATTTAACCTTTATATTGTTTCCGATTGCCTAAATTCTCATGTTTGTGAAGTTTTGTGAAGTACTAGGTAGTCCTGGAAAATGATATTAATGGTTATACTTAAAGCATTAAAATCAAACTTAACTTTGCTCATTTTTTGTTTTAACGTTGCTCATTATTAATCTCAGAAGTAACCGGTGTATTTCTGTGACCTTGCTGAGACCTGGTCACCTAACAGAGATTATGCCTAGCTATATCAGAGAAATTAGATTCTGGAGGTGTGAGTAATTATTTAAGGAGAAGAATAGCATTAACACTGGCAGATACTTCTTGCAACTTCATCTAATTTTGCATTAGGAAAAAAAGGATCCAAGTTTCCATTTTCCTGGTCATCATTTCACATTTATAGTTCTGTTGTTTTGATCATGTTTAACTTTTCCAGATGTCTGCTTTCAAGAAGCGGAGGGGGAAAAGAAATCTTTGGGTGATAAGGAAGAAGACAACTTTGCATGTCTTCAATATACATTTCTTTCAGAAAAACATAGACATTCTGTAATACCTCCATCGTGCATTATTATTATCCCCTTATATTTTATCAGGTAGATATCAATCAACAGAACATTCTTTTTAAAAGCAAATTAGAGTGGACAGAAATAAGTTTTAGTCAAAATACCTGCTTGTTGCTGGCTTTAGCCTGAATGGGAAGATACAGTCCATCTTTCCATGACAAATGCATTTGGGATAACAATAAAAATGATATTTTTCTGCCCCCAGTGTTATGTTTATGGACTGCAGCCTTCATTGTTAAAAACCAGTAACACTTTTTGATCTACAAAATTTGAAGTGCCACTGAATAAAATGAGACCTTTGTATTGCATGAAAGGTGCAAAAGTAAATCTTTGCCAGTACCTTCCCTCCTGTTCTCTTGCTTGTTCTATGTCTACCCCATCTCTCCCTTCATGTTATTCCACCCCCCCCCCCGCCCCAGTTTTCAGTGACATCCACCCTCCTCACCCAGACTCCCAATTTTTTTTTTCCACCGTCTGGCTTCAGTCTCGGATGAAGCCATTCCACTACAGACCAAGTTGTTCAGCTCTGTGTCAACTCTGCCAGAAATGTTTGCATTTCCCAAGAGCTTTCCTGACATGGAAATTTAATAGAATAATGGAGTAAAGTGCTAACAGTGGAATTTAACACACCGAGAAATGCAGACTGATGTAAGTATGGGCTTCTTCTCGGTCCTTTCAAAGACTACCATCAAGATGACCATCCATATTGCTCTTGTGAAATGAGGATCCAAATACAAAAGCAAAAAAGATGTAGTTTGTGAAGCATTCAAATCCTGCTAGTTGATTTCGGAGAGAATATGTTTGTTTTTGAACTCTTGGCTCCTCCAAGGTCACTGTTGTTCAGTCAGCTATCACTCACCCACTCTTTTAACCCATCCGTCAGATAACAAAGAGGTGAAACCATAAAAGCGAGTTCTGTTACTCATCCCCAAGGCTGATTTGAAACCTGTGTTCTCAGGAACCCCTGATGTGCTGGATGCCGTTGTGAAAATAAGTGTCGTGTTGACTGACTTGAGCTTTTACCAAAACTGCGAGAATACTTTGGACCCCGTGGGTACATGAGATAGATTGGGCTCTCAGGAGGTCTCAAAATTTGGCCAAAGTGGTGAAGCTCACCAAACACAACTGTTCAGTTTTGCCCAGTCCAGAGAGGGTTAAATCACTGCTGGGCATTCCAAACCTCTCTAATCTTATCCTGGAGAAGTGGAGTTCTGCCTTGGTTTACAGTTGAGGTCACCAGCAGGGCAGTGTTTAGACAGGGACTGATGGCATTACGCAGCATTGTTAACATTAAATAGCACCTGGTGGTAAGGACCCATGATGGCACTGGGTTCCTGTGACTCCGGGAGCACACTATCTTGACATAGATGCCTCACCGAGATGTGTTGGACTCGTAAAATGTGTGAAGGGCTCTGTGTGGCTTTTCATCATTTGTTTAATTTGAAAGAAGATTGTTTTAAGGGACTTATCATAGAGTTAAGAAATGTTTCTAGGGAACAGAAACTGAGCAAGAAAATTGATCTTTGTTACCGTCAAAGTCACGCGTTACAATTCACTCTCCAAGGTGACGCAGTATCTCCTTGAGGGGAAAGCTGCCAAAAGTGTTGAAAGTGATCTGCCTGTTTTCTTCTCAAGCTGATTTGCAGGGAGGCCCTGGTATTTAGAGACTTAAATCCTTGTGGAGAGTTTACTAATAACTGTTCATCCCTGTTTCTAAGAGAAGTTGAAATAAGAAACATCACACTTGGCAGCTAGTTGTGTGAAAATTAGTAAATCTATGTTGAATTTCCCAGTCATGTATTTACTTAAAAAAAAAAAACAAAAGCCTTGTTTCCTTTTTTCCCCTAAACTTCACACTTGATATAAAGGTTTACCCACTTCAGTCATGCCTTTCACTGTGTGTGTGTGTGTATATGTGTGTGTGTGTATATGTGTGTGTGTATGTGTGTGTGTGTGTGTGTATGTGTGTGTGTATATGTGTGTGTGTGTATGTGTGTGTTGTGCTTTCCAGGAGTGGCATGGGACTGTGCTGTTTAATCAGGGCTATATTTAAAAACAAATTTGCAAGGGAGCGTTTCTCACGTTATTAATGAGATAAAGTCAGAGTGAAGCAAGCTCTGTCGCAAAGGGCAAGTGTCATGAGGCAGGAAGTCCCGGCCATCTCTTCTCGCTGTGCTTCAGCCACCCGCCACCTCGCTGGCAGCCCAGAGCAGGCTCGGAGGAAATGCCCGCCCTTGGCCACAAGCGCCTACTGCTGCTCCAGGGTCCCCCCTCCCCCGGGGCTCTGCACCCACTCTGACCTGCCTCTGTCTCCAGCATCCCCGGCACCTGCTTCACACATGGCTTTTGTGTGGGACCCTCGGGGAGCCTCAGTGCCAGGACTGTCCACAAGAGTCAAGTCAAGATTACGATTGTCAAAGTCTTACAGGTATTGTTCTTTCCTTTTTGTGGCTGGGATGAATTTTTGTCATCAGCCTCCGTCGCCCTAGGCCCCCCGCAAAGAAGTCTCGTGCCCTGCATTGATCTGTTTAACCTCTGTTTCCTACATTGCCTTCAATTGGCAGGATAAATGGGCAGTATACAGAATAGGAACTATGAAGATGAGAACCTTAACAGAGCCGGGGGTATTTGGGAACCCCCAGAAGCAGAAGGAAATTGACTAACTCTAAAAGCTGATTTTGAGAGTTCAGTGGTAAACTTAGAAAAGCATTCCCGTGACTGGCATCTGGAAAACAAGTGTGTTAGCCCACTTAATGGGCATAACGTAGCCAGATTCTGTCGTACTAACTTTCGGTTAACCCTTGAAATATCAGGAATGGGTTCTTGTTTGGTTCAAGGAACGAACAAACAACAACAAAACACTTCTGTGTATGTATAAGTGTTTCAGGTCCTATTCACATGGAAAAGTAGAAATTATTTCTATGGTCTAGATAGTAGTTCAGAGTTTTAATTTTGCCAAGGGGAATTAGATACCATGAAATAGAAGGGAGTATGTTCTTAATCTGTTATGTCCAAAGATTTTTGTAGAAATATATAAAAAATCTTGACCTCAAGATTTAAATAAATTGTCAGTGACACTTTTGCTTTACATCCAAGTTAGGCTTATTTTAACCAAATAACTTGGAAAGAAAAAGAAGACATTGAGAAAAATCTTTGATTCACTTTTTGCTTCAGTATTCTAGATATTTACAAAGAAAAGATTGACCCTTCACATATTTTTTTGGTTCTGATTGCTTAGTCTGTAGCATTGCAAGCTATGTCACCAGTAGCAAATAGAGGTGAAATCGTAGGCAAAATTTCAAGAATTTCTTTAGACAAAATGTAACATATCTGGAAACCACCAGGCCTAAGAATTATGCATTAAATTGGGATTCAAATGTGTTCGGATTTACTTGCATAAACACATTCAAAGTTTAGATTAAAATAATCCACAAGAATTATTTACTTGTTTTAGACAGTATTAAAGATAGTGCCCTTGTTGTAGGGAACTATGAAATCAAAAAGACTCAAATTATAGTCTTCCCTAGTAACAAAGAATAAGCAAACTTTGACAAGGGATAAATAAAAGATGGAAGTTAAAGGTTTAAGTAGTACTTCCTTACTACTAGATGTACTACTAGTAGTACATCTACTTCTACTTCAGAACAGAATAAACATCATTTATTTTTATTAATTATGTTAATTTGTTACAGTTAAGAATGATTCAATGTTAGACATTATATGCCTACTATATGCTTAACATTCTACTGAATTCACTTCTCATGCTTATTATTCACACACCTCATGCTTCTTATGTGCTAAGTTGTATGCTTATTTAAGATTTGTAAGCATTACTGTGCATATTTCCAATAGATGGTGCCTTCTAGAAACTCCTTACCGTTGAAATCTGATAACAAGTTTCCAAATATCATGCATATCTAACTGCCGGGTAGGGTAAAAGCAATAGCATGTTTGTCTAAAGGATTTCAGACATCTTGAGAAATGCAGTTTAAGCTCTACTGTGTGATCTGCAGATATATTATGAAACTTGCCTTCTTGGCCTGCCAAAGATATTTTTGTTTTTATTGTTAATATGATCCTTTCCAAAATAGAACAAGCACTGGTATGTCTAAGAATGAGTTTTCTGTATATTTAAATGCCCTCAGTATGTAGTTCTAACCTTCTTTCATAACAAGTTTAAGAAGTGAGAATGACATCCTGAAAAGCCATTAAGGACCAGTCTGTTTTGAAGCTTGAGAGACTGTTGCTCATTCATTTGCTTTTAATTTTATTGTTAATTTACCAAATAATAATTAATTGTTTATATGTACTCTCTTCACTGTTCTGTGGGTCCTATTTTCTCTATCCATTTGAACTAAAAGTTCCTTGAGTTCAGAGGCTCCTTTCCTTGCAGGGGGAATAGCATTAATGCATATTTGATGAAACATCTTGCTACATACATTCTTTTAGTTGATATTACGCAACTGAGTTGGATTTCTACATGAAAAAATCAACTTGTGGTTATGATCAGGACCTATCACAGGCCAAGAGTCCAATGGAAAGTTAAGAAGCTAAGACAGCAGTTGGACACTCTAACCTCACATTTTCGGAGGTCTCTTAGTACTAAAAACAAGAGTATGCATTCAGTCACAGCAGTGTACTGACAACAGTGGGGAAAAAATGTTTATTGTATAGCTTTAAACTGTTATCAGACCACATCAACTCAAATTCATGAGTCACAGTATTTATGCATATGTACATACACACACATACACACATAGACATATACCCACACATTTAAATTCTAAATTTATCTTCTGAGTGATAGTTACATTACATTAGCATCCCTGGAGTCAAAATTATTGTTATTTGATGTAAACATTTAAAATACCCCACAGTTTTGCAGCTGAGCTTTTGTATTTCTTCATTTCTTTTTTAATATATGAGATCTTTAAAGCATGAAAGTAATTTAAGCTTATCTTGACCTTTGAGAGGCTTAAGATATAATTCTACTATTGAAGCAACTGGCATAATGAGACGTTAGCCAAGATTTCTTGGTTGAATTTCTCATTTACAAGTTTTTTTGTTGTTGTTGTTTAATAAACATAATTTTATATTCTGTAAAATTCTCACATGTGTCCAGTAGAGTGTTTTTTTTTTTCTTTGAAAGATTGAATGGATATTATGCACGACACTGGTAATACTCTAATGTTAAGCTGGAATATTTGTCTCTCGTATTGCTTTCGCTCTCCCGTGGCATTCAGACTAAAGGAAAGCCAGGTCTGTAAAGAGTCTAATTTTTTTTAAGTAACCATAAATCATATGTATTTGATGAGTGTTGATCCCTGCGAAGTACAACCTTGGGCAGTTCTACAGTGTTTAAAATAGATTTGAAAGTTGTTTTTCAACAGTGATGAGTTCTTGCCTTTTGTGGATAAAATAATACGTTTAGAGAAAGCCAGACATAACTAACATATAACTTGTTAAGCTTAATTTGATTTGATGCAGAAAAAGAGGATTACATTCTAAAGAGACTGGCTTTCCTCTGTGGCCCTAGAATGAGAGCCACACCTCTCATGTCTGCTTTAGAGGAGAGAGGGAAGGGAATGATGTGCTTCCGTTAGATTTGAGAAAGTAGTATCAGTGAGTGGACTCATGCTTAAATGTAGTTTAAATGTAGTACTTCAAAAACTGGGAAGAAAATTATCTTGGAAGCCAAGAAAGAACAAGGAGCTAGGACTTAGCAGGTTGGAGGACTCTGACAATTCCCCAAGGGAACTCTGGGACCTTTTGTTTTTTAAAAAAGGTTATTGTTTAAAATTATAGTAACATTCACAGAAACTTGAAATAGAAGGTTACTCTTCTAGAGATGGTCTTGTCTTCCAATCTGAACAAATCACAGAACTTTGTCTTTTCAAAAAGCAGTGTTAAAATGAACATTTTTTATGGGGTGACTATGGGTGGATGCTGTACCAATAGAAGAGACCACCATCAAACCTGCCTAGTAGTGCAGGGCAGAGGTGATTTTGCTAACCTCCCACAGACTAGAACAAAGTAAGTTCTAGTTTTCTTGCTCCTCACACTAATCAGTTCAGTTCAGTTGCTCAATCATGTCTGACTCTTTGCAACCCCATGAAGCGCAGCACGGCAGGCCTCCCTGTCCATCACCAACTCCCAGAGTTCACCCAAACCCATGTCCATTGAGTCGGTTATGCCATCCAACCATCTCATCCTCTGTCGTCCCCTTCTCCTCTTGCCTTCAATCTTTCCCAGCATCAAGGTCTTTTCAAATGAGTCAGCTCTTCGCATCAGGTGGCCAAAGTATTGGAGTTTCAGCTTCAACATCAGTCCTTCCAATGAACACCCAGGACTGATCTCCTTTAGGATGAACTGGTTGGATCTCCTTGCAGTCCAAGGGACTCTCAAGAGTCTTCTCCAACACCACAGTTCAAAAGCATCAATTCTTCAGTGCTCAGCTTTCCTTATAGTCCAACTCTCACATCCATACATGACCACTGGAAAAACCATAGCCTTGACTAGACGGACCTTTGTTGACAAAGTAATGTCTCTGCTTTTTAATATGCTGTCTAGGTTGTGAGATATACTATATCATTGACTGTTGGCTAAAACAAACAACACTAGATAACTTTAAATCACCCTCTCTGCCCATCTTGGAAAGTTATATTCAAATCTGCAACTTTGATCTGGAGGGTTTTTTTTGGTAGAAGATATTTGCAGGGACCGCTGGAGAATATGGTCTCTTAGCCACTCTTTGTTCCTACCAAAACTGAAGTGTAGCACATCAATGGCTGTCAAATTAAACCTCAGTTTGCCCACTAGAAGATGCTGGCTAGAGCCCAAGTCTTAAAGAAATGAGTCCTGCCAACAAATCAGTAAGCTGAGATGTAACTTTCTAAGTTTCACATTAGTACCTCCTATTCTGTGGCATTTAAAAAAAAAAAATTAAAGCTTTTCAAATGTAACAGATGTTACTATCTGTTCTTTTTAGCATTCTGTTCTATACCTCATATTATTCCATTTTTAGGGTAAAACAGTTGACTTATTTCAAATCCTCAAAGATGATGCTGTGAAAGTGCTACACTCATATGCCAGCAAATTTGGAAAACTCAGCAGCAGCTACAGGACTGGAAAAGGTCAGTTTTCATTCCAATCCCAAAGAAAGGCAGAGAATGTTCAAACTACTGCACAATTGTACTCATCGCACACGCTAGCAAAGTAATGCTCAAAATTTTCCAAGTCAGGCTTCAACAATATGTGAACCATGAACTTCAGACATTCAAGCTGTATTTAAAAAGGCAGAGGAACCAGAGATCAGATTGCCAACATCCATTGGATCCTCGAAAAAGCAAGAGAGTTCCAGAAAAACATCTACTTCTGCTTTATTGACTATGCCAAAGCCTTTGATTGTGTGGATCACAACAAACTGTGGAAAATTCTGAAAGAAATGGGAATACCAGACCACCTGACCTGCCTCCTGAGAAATCTGTATGCAAGTCAGGAAGCAACAGTTAAAACTGGACATGAAACCACAGACAGGTTCCAAATCAGGAAAGGAGTATGTCAAGGCCATACATTGTCACTCTGCTTATTTAACTTATATGCAGAGTATATCATGTAAAATGCTGGGCTGGATGAAGCACAAGCTGGAATCAAGATTGCCAGGAGAAATATCAATAACCTCAGATATGCAGATGACAGCACCCTTATGACAGAAAGTGAAGAGGAACTAAAGAGCCTGCTGATTAAAGTGAAAGAGGAGAGTGAAAACATTGGCTTAAAACTCAACATTCAGAAAACCAATATCATGGCATCCGGTCCCATCACTTCATGGCAAATAGATGGGGGAATAGTGGAAACAGTGACAAACTTTATTTTTTGGGGATCCAAAGTCACTGCAGATGGTGACTGCAGCCATGAAATTAGAAGATGCTTGCTCCTTGGAAGAAAAGCTATGACATACCTAGACAGCATATTAAAAAGCAGAGACATTACTTTGCCAACAAATGTCTGTCTAGTGAAAGCTATGGTTTTTCCAGTGGTCATGTATGGATGTGAGAGTTGGACTACAAAGAAAGCTTAGCGCCGAATAATCGATGCTTTTGAACTGTGGTGTTGGAGAAGATTCTTGAGAGTCCCTTGGACTGCAAGGAGATCCAACCAGTCAATCCTAAAGGAGATCAGTCCTGAATATTCATTGGAAGGACTGATGCTGAAGCTGAAACTCCAGTACTTTGGTCACCTAATGTGAAGAGCTGACTCATTGGAAAAGATCCTGATGCTGAGAAAGATTGAAGGCAGGAGGAGAAGGGGACGACAGAGGATAAGATGGTTGGATGGCATCACTGACTCAATGGACATGAGTTTGAGCAAAGTCTGGGAGCTGGTGATAGGGAAGACTGGCATGCTGCAGTCCATGGGGTTGCAAAGTGTTGGACACGACTGAGTGACTGAACTGAACTGAAGAGGATGGGTATAATTGCCACCAAATAAGAGGAAAACTGGTGGTTTAGGGATCAGTGGCTATACAACCCACATGTGGTCAGAAGTCCAGAGTAATAATAATAAGATCTAAATTGTATTGAGGATTTAGTATGTGCCAGACAGTGTTTCCAGTACTCTCCGAATACATTATCTTATTTCATCCTACAAAACAACCCCGCAAGGAGGACTAGCATTGTATTTACCTTACAGATGATGAAACTAGGCAGAGAGAGTTTAGGACACATGCCCAAGTTTGCACCCTGTCCTAGAGGCTTGACTTCTAGTCACTTTCTCACCTCCCATTTCTTGATCAGATCTTCTCATTGCCACACAGAAGTTCCATAATAAGAGGTGACATTCTGATAGACTTCGGAAAAGGCAATGGCACCCCACTCCAGTACTCTTGCCTGGAAAATTCCCATGGATGGAGGAGCCTCGTAGGCTGCAGCCCATGGGGTTGCGAAGAGTCGGACACGACTGAGCAACTTAACTTTCACTTTTCACTTTCATGCATTGGAGAAGGAAATGGCAACCCACTTCAGTGTTCTTGCCTGGAGAATCCCAGGGACGGCAGAGCCTGGTGGGCTTAATTAGCCTCATTGACTGAACTCGGAACCTTCCTCTAAAGAATACCTTGTAATTTGGTATAGAACAGGGTTTAATGATTGACCAAAATATAAAGTTATCAAATAATATCTGAACAGTCTTCTAACCTAATTGAGGTTGGCTTTAAGTAGTATTAAGCAGAAGCATCACAATATATGTTTCTTATGAAAGAAAAAAGGAGACTAATCAGTGAATTTATGTGCTTCTGTCCTCTTCCTGGGTTTTGCTTCATTTGGTTCCATCTGGCTCATTTCATGTGGCCAAAAACATTGGTCCTGTGGTTACATTTTACTGCCAGAATGTTACTCGTTGGCCAGCTGTTCAGAGAAGCCAAAAGATTCTCTGAGCTACACAGGTCAACTTCATCTGCATCATGCCTATTTATTCCACTGGCATTGTCTTGAATATTGAATGGCATTCTTAATGATGTTCCAAATTGTGAGTAATATTCGCTTAATTGAACATGAGTGAAATGGTTTCCTTATAGGCAACATTACAGCCATTATGATAATAACAACATGTTTAACAACCATTGCACATTGTGAAAGGTGGGAGGGGGGGTTGTTATCAGAGGGAGACTCTGGCTTTAGAGCCAAATAGACCACATTTGAATACCAGTTTTGCTGCTTTCATTTTTAATTATTTATTTATTTATTTATTGGCTATGCTTTGTCTTCGATGGTGCACAGACTTTTCTCTAGTTACGCTAGTTACTAGAGAGCAGGGGTTACTCTCTAGTTGCAGTGTGTGGGCTTTCTCATTGCAGTGGTTCCTCTTGTTGCAGAACAGGGACTCTAGGGCACGTGGGCTTCAACAGTTGTGGCACATGGGCTCGGTAGTTGCAACTCCCAAGCTGTAGAGCTCAGGCTCAATAGTTGTGGTTCCCAGACTTAGTGGCTTTGCAGCATGTGGGATCTTTCTGGACCAGAGTCAAACTGTGTCTCTTGCTTTGGCAAGTGGATCCTTTACTACTGAGCCATAAGGGAAGCCGCTCTGCTGCTTTCTTAACTGGGTAATTGCTTGACCTCCTGTAGCAGATTCCCTGTCTGTAAATGGAAAATACAAGTGTCTGCTTCAAAGAGCCGTTACATGGAATAGGTCCATGCCTACCTCCTCTTTAATAGCATTTTCTACATTTCCCTTACTGTTTCATCCTTTCTTTGATGCTTCTTCTGTAAATTACTTCATTAACATTGGAGCTGCTCTTGGTTATAGAATAGCGCAAAACAGCTCACCTATAAACAATTTTGTTATAAGCAACCAGCACACAGAAAAACAGCCTCACCTTGATAAGACATGGTGGGGAGACACGTTGAGAGCTGGTTGGCTGTCCAGTCGCATTGTTGAGGTTGGAATGTCAACATCTTTACAGCTCTGAGACATTAGTCCAGCTATTTCTCCAGTTTGCCTTAGTTTCTTCATCTTTAAATGGGAGGGTTATGAGGATTGTATGTTAGTCAGAGATCATGCCTGGCATGTAGACAACAGTAAAATTAATCCATATGGATAAGTTAATCCATACCAGAATTTAAGCTCCATATGGCAGCAAGTTTTGTCTTTGTTCCACCTCTGTATTAACCAGTACCCAGAGGGTGTATGGCATATAATAAATGCTTGATGTATATGTATTGAATGAATGAGCCAATTAGCCAATGTTTTTAGACCCCTGACAAGAGTAGGGGCATTCTGCTTCCTTTCCCTGTATCATGGAATAGAGGGTCAAAGCTGAAGAGACCCTGGAGTTCATCTGCTCAAACCTATCACCCAACATTGAAAAGCTTGAAGGCCTTTGTAGCTGTTGAGTGGCTGAAGTCAATCTAATGCAAAAGGACAGACATTCCAAGAGCAACAAGTGTGCATACTACATTTCAAAAAGAAACCTTGAAATGAACTGGAAAAATAGAAGCTTTGTGCTGGGCTAAAGGAACACACTCTATAAGAACTAATGTGAACATGAATAAAGCACTCGAATGCAATCAGAATTCGGATAAAATATGAATACATTCATTCAGAAGCTGATTGTCCAATGCCGTTGATAAGCCTGGTCAGTGGCATGCTGGTAAATGTTAACAGCCAGCTCTCTGTGAAAACACCAGAAAAGTCTGTTTGTAGTATTTGCTGATTTCCAAGGCAAAAATTCTCCCACTAGCCCATTTCAAGCCATAGAGGTCACTAAGTATGGCATTGACAGGAGATGCCAAATTGTACATATAGGTGCAATAGACATGCGTGACATCAGGAATGTAGATAATAATAAAATGTAGTCTGATTATAAAGTGATGAGTTTTGAATATTTAATACCATTCTTTTCAACATAATTTTTAATTGTAAGTTTATATAATTTAATTTTTAATAGTCATTAGATAGAACAACCAACTTAGAAATATATCTGAAAATTTAACAGTTTGCTTTTGCCAACTAGTATGGATGGTTCTTTGGAGAAGGAAATGGCAACCCACTCAAGTATTCTTGCCTGGAAAATTCCATGGACAGAGGAACCTGATGGGCTACAAATCAATGGAGCTGCAAAGAGTCATACCCAACTGAGTGCCTGAGCACACATATGGATGCTTCCAGCACAGCCCTATGCCTGATGCTTTGTCAGCCATTTAAAAATACTCACCTTGTATTAGAGACATAATGACAAGGAAAGTGGGTGGATCTTTGCTCTCATAAAGCTTATTTTCTAGTGGAGGAAGGCAGAAAATAAGCAACAAAATAAAATAGGGGTTGGGATGGGAGATTCTGCCTGGGGAAACCATATATCCATGGGTGCACATGCAGTCCTAGGCAGACAAGGTGTAATTCAGATTGCACCAAGTGGATGAAACTATATGGGTGCTGACCTCATTACTGACTGTGTTTTTGATCAGATAAGACTCTAGTCTCTTGAGTGAGTTTGCCTTGGCTTCACCTTTATTGTAAAAAATATAAGGAAATATAAGGAGGAGATGGAAGAGAAGGGGCAGTTTATACAATCCAAGAATCTATACTAGACACACACACACACAAGGAATCCAAACATAACAATAAAGATAGTCATCAAATCACAAGAGAAGAGAACAAAAGAAGAAAGGAACAAAAAAACCCTACAAAAACAACCCGAAAACTATTAACAAAGTGCAATAAGAACATATATTCAGTAATCACTTTAAATGTAAATGCACTAAATGCCCAATCAATGTGGCTGAATGGGTACAGTGTATTTTGAATTACATTTTTTTCATCTAATCCTCAGAAGGTAGAAAATATTGAAGCAAAAATCAGAAAGTAAGTTAAAAATTGATAGCAGTAGTAGCACTGAAACACATGTATTACCATATGTAAAATAGATAGCCAGTGGGAATTTGCTTTTGACAGGGAGCTTCAATCCGGTACTCTTTGACAACCAGGAGGGGTGGGATGGGATAGGTGGCGGGAGAGAGCTTCAGGAGGGAGAGCACATGTGTATGCCTATGGCTAATTCATGTTGATCTATGGCAGAAACCAACACAGTGTTATAAAGTAATTATCCTCCAACTAAAAATAACTGGACTTAAAAAAATACTACTTCTACTGCAGTAGTATGTCATATAGTAATACCTTTTTTTTTTGATGTGTCTGTCCATGTCACATGTCCACATTCCTGCCTGAAACATGGATGTAATAAGCTAAGAGTAATTATGTGATGAATTTTTGATTTTCAAAGTTAATCATACAAATGTAAAATCTTGGATTAGAAGGAAAGCTAGCCAGACCAATCTTTTCTCTGGCACGTATATTTTTTGGATGGTGCCTGTAAATATTAGTCTTCTAATGCTTGTTGCTCGATCCCTTGTGGCAATTAACTTGTCCTTAATTGATTTGTAGATTATCCACTGAAAATTGTTATGAATAACACAATATAATGGCAGAATATGTTTATATAGGATAACGAAGTAGATTGGCCTGAGGAGAGATATAACTCAGTAAAATATCCTTGGTTTTCAGAGATGTCTCTTTTCACATATGGCAGTGTTTAGATAGTAAAAACTAGCTGAATCTGATTAGTGTTCTCATACAAAGGGAAGATTGAGGTCCTGTTTAAAAATCACGTTAGTTTGATGACGTAAATACATTCTTTAGTGAAAGGGTGGTCACTTTAGGGGAGAGAAAAACATAACAAAATCCTTCTGCCATCTTTGGGTTGTACTTGACACAGAGCTCTCATCTGTGGGTTCCACAAAGTGTGACCACCCTGATTGCAGATGAACTAGGAGGAAAACATTTTATTACTCCCATAACTACTTTATTTCTATAACCTTACTATTTCCTAGAAAATGACTGGATAGTTCCCTGCCATGGCTTTCCTGAGCTCTTTGCCATAAAGTTCAAAATATCTTGAGCACAGGCCAGTGGACATGGCTTTGCCCTGTCTTCCCTTGAGGAGGATAAGCCTGACCCTTACAACTTCTGATTGTATATGCTGCTTTCCTAAGCTTTGGCTGAGATACTGAGGGATGTGAAACATCAGGTTTCTCCTGCTAAAGAAATCCATGTGAGCTGAAGAAACAGAAACATCAAAGAACTCTGACTTGTAGAAACGCAAAAAAAGGGGAAGAAGTTATTGACTGCAGAGATGTTATATTGTGTTTTGGAATGAACTTAAAATGTTTAATGTTTGTGTTAGCCATGTATGACTTTTATAAAGAGTATCTTGCCTTCCCAGTGTTGGTTAAAAGGGGAGGGCCTCTTTTGTTTTTTTTGGTTAAGTTATTTATATGTAACTCTCAGCACTCTATGAGACACTAATTGATATATGATAGGTATGAATGTGCTACTGGGTAAGAAAAAAAAAACTGCTGAGCCAATTTTACTCAGATAACCAGTAGTCAGCTGCCAGGGATACCAGCTCCCAAGGATACTCCGTCATGCTCATCTCCAGTCACTATAATTCTAAAGATAACCACTATCCTGACTTCTAAGAGCATAGATTTGTTTTGCCAGTTTTGTGCTTTTTATGAATGAAATTATACAGTATAAACTCTTCTGTTTTGGCTACTTTTGTTCACCACTGAGATAGTGAGATTCATCCCTTTTTACGTAGTTATGGATTGTACATTCTCATTGTGACAGTGTTTCATTGAGTAAATACACTGCAGATTACTATTGTTGGTAGATACTTGGGTATTCCAGTTTCAGGTTATCATGAATAGAGCTGCTGTGAACATTCTAGGATATATCATTTGTTAAACAAATGTGTGTGTGGTGTGTGTAAGTTTGTGTTCATACACATAAGTTGGATATATCCCAAGGAGTAGAATTTCTGGGTTGCAGGTTATATGTATATTTTTAGATATTCCCAAATAGATTTTCAAAGTGATTGTACCATTTATATAATCCCCAAAGCAATGTTCCATTTTTCCACATCCTCAGCAATGGAGTATTCCATTTTCAATGACAGAATCTTAATAAAGCATTGCTTAGTTATAGCAGTGTCATCTAATGCCTTTTATTTATGGAGATGGATCTTCTGAGTGACCTGTTTTTCCAGGAATAATATGGGTAAGAGATCTTCACACTTTATTTCTCCTCATGATGAATAATACATAACTGTGAAATAAGTGACTATTATAGGAAATTTGGCCTTTTGTGCAGAAATAGAACTTTCCCCCTCTCTTTGACCCATATTTCATTTAAATCTATGGTCTTATTCTTACATTTTATCCATATTTGTCAACCCAATATCATCATTGTTAGCAAAACCAGTATAACCCTTTATTCTATTTGAAATTTTCCAACTTCTATTTTTATTTCTAGTTATATATCCTGTGTTGTGTTTGTCAGCTTTTTTCTTCCTTCAATTATTTCTTGGAAAAGTTGTTTTGGTTGTTTCCTAAGTCAGTTTAACCTGTTTAAGCATGCTAGTACGTAGACAATATAAGTCAAGATACAATAAGTGTGTATTATTTTTTTCACAGATTTCTTTTTTCAGTTCATGCACTTAGAGCAGTTGTTTCTTTTGTTCTCTTTCCTCTTTGTCATTGTTTTTTTAATGTCAAGATTCTGGTGACATATATCACTGCCTTTAAAGTTCGTCATAAGTTGATCGATGATATCAGCCTTACTTATGTGTTATCAGATAAGCAGGCTGACTCAGGTTCAGTTTCTACCATGTCAAAATGTAATCAAAATTTCTAGGCAATGATTGGAGAGATGTCAGTTCAGTTCAGTCGCTCAGTCATATCCAACTCTTTGCGACCCCATGGACTGCAGCATGCCAGGCTCCCCTGTCCATCACCAATTCCTGGAGCTACTGAAACTCATGTCATCGAGTCAGTGATGCCATCCAACCATCTCATCTCCTGTCATCCCTTTCTTCTCCCACCTTCAATCTTTCTCAGTATCAGGGTCTTTTCCAGTGAGTCGGCTCTTCGCATCAGGTGGCCAAAGTATTGGAACTTCAGCTTCAGAATCAGTCCTTCCAATGAATACTCAGGACTGATCTCCTTTAGGATGGACTGGTTTGCTCTCCTTGCTGTCCAAGGGACTCTCAAGAATCTTCTCCAACACCACAGTTCAAAACCATCAATTCTTTGATGCTCAGCTTTCTCTATAGTCCAACTCTCACATCCAGACATGACTACTGGAAAAACCATAGCTTTGACTAGACGGGCCTTTGTTGGCAAAATAATGTCTCTGCTTTTTAATATGCTGTCTAGGTATGTCATAGCTTTTCTTCCAAGGAGCAAGCATCTTCTAATTTCATGGCTGCAGTCACCATCTGCAGTGATTTTGGAGCCCAAGAAAATAAAGTCTGTCACTGTTTTCACTATTTCCCCCCCCTGCATCTATTTGCCATGAAGTGATGGGACCATACGCCATGATCTTAGTTTTCTGAATGTTGAGTTTTAAGCCAACTTTTTCACTCTCCTCTTTCACTTTCATCAAGAGGCTCTTTAGTTCTTCTTCGCTTTCTGCCATAAGGGTGATGTCATCTGCGTATCTGAGGTTATTGACATTTCTCCCAGAAATCTTGATTCCAGCTTGTGCTTCATCTAGCCCAGCATTTTGCATGATGTATTCTGCATATAAGTTAAATAAGCAGGGTGACAATGTACAGCCTTGATGTACTCCTTTTCCTATTTGGGACCAGTCTGTTGTTCCATGTCCAGTTCTAACTGTTGCTTCTTGATCTGCATACAGATTTTTCAGGAGGCAGGTCAGGTGGTCTAGTATTCCCGTCTCTTAAGAATTTTCCACAGTTTGTTGTGATCCACACAGTCAAAGGCTTTGGTGTTGTCAATAAAGCAGAAGTAGATGTTTTACTGAAATTCTCTTGCTTTTTCAGAGGTGTAACTGGATGTTGGCAATCTGATCTCTGGTTCCTCTGCCTTTACTAAATCCAGCTTGAATGTCTGGAAGTTTATGGTTCACATACTGTTGAAGCCTGGCTTGGAGAATTTTGAGCATTACTTTGCTAGTGTGTGAGATGAGTGCAATTGTGTGGTAGTTTGTACATTCTTTGGCATTGCCTTTCTTTGGGATTGGAATGAAAACTGACATTTTCCAGTCCTGTGGCCGCTGCTGAGTTTTCCATATTTGCTGGCATGTTGAGTGCAGCACTTTCACAGCATCATCTTTTAGGATTTGAAATAGCTCAACTGGAATTCCATCACCTCCACTATCTTTGTTCATAATGATGCTTCGTAAGGCCTACTTGACTTCACATTCCAGGATGTCTGGCTTTAGGTGAGTGATCACACCATGGTGGTTATCTGGGTCATGAAGATCTTTTTTGTATAGTTCTGCTGTGTATTCTTGCCACCTCTTCTTAATATCTTCTGCTTCTGTTAGTTCCATACCATTTCTGTCCTTTATTGTGCCCACTTTTGCGTGAAATGTTCCCTTGGTATCTCTAATTTTCTTGAAGAGATCTCTAGTCTTTTCCCATTCTATTGTCTTCCTCTATGTCTTTGCATTGATCACCGAGGAAGACTTTCTTATCTCTCCTTGCTATTCTTTGGAACTCTGCATTCAAATGGGTATATCTTTCCTTTTCTCCTTTGCCTTTTGCTTCTTGTCTTTTCTCAGCTATTTGTAAGGCCTCCTCAGACAACCATTTTGCCTTTTTACATTTCTTTTTCTTGCTGATGCTCTTGATCCCTGCCTCCTATACAATGTCACAAACCTCCGTCCATAGTTCTTCAGGCATTCCATCTATCAGATCTAATCCCTTGAATCTATTTGTAACTTACACTGTATTATCATAAGGGATTTGATTTAGGTCATTGATTTAGGTCATACCTGAATGGTCTAGTGGTTTTCCCTAGTTTCTTCAGTTTAAGTCTGAATTTGGCATAAAGAGTTCATGATCTGAGCCACAGATCAGATCACATGTACATGGAGTATATACATGTATGTACATGGAGAGATGTAGCATATATAATATCTGTAGGTTATATACCTTGAAGCTTTCAAAATCCAGTCCTAATGCTCTCTAATTGGTGGCATATAAGGTAGAAAAAGAAGGAAAGCTAAGGCAATATAAATGTATTCTAGAAGTCCCATGACATGAAGTAATATATAGTTTATTATCATACAGATACTTGAAATCATGAACTGAAAAGTAAGTTTTAGAAATTGGGGAAGAAATTAAGATTTTATAACTTTATCTTTTAAACTTTAGTCTCTACTTAGTGGGCTTTGGATGCTATTATATTTAAATCTTACTTTTAGATTCTTCATAAATGAGGTTTTCCTTAAAATTAATAATCCTCAGAACTGATGTTTCCCAGTGCCTAAGTAACTCCCTGGGTCTGGTTGGAAATTGTGTTTATTTTTTCAGGTCAATGTTATTTCCAATATAAACCAAATAGCAGCTTTGAATGGCTAATTGTTTAATCAGTGATAAATTAAAATTTATTATTGTGCCATGGTAAAGTCCACAGGATTCATTTATTCAATATATCAACCTATCAAACGTTTCAGCCAAATTGCTTTAAAAAAGCAGCACAACTAATCTTTGTTTTCAACTCTGTGTTGTCCTGTTTGCTGTCAAGGAGATAATAAGATACAAAATGTCTAAATTCAGAGAGAAAGAGGATCACTAGGCACAAGGATCATGGTCTAAGTAGATAATCATTGAATACACACTGACCTACCTGGCATGATGGAGTTCAGCCTCCACTGGGGGATCTTATTCTGAGGCGGTACCTTACAGAACAATCTGACAGCAAAATAAAACGTGGGGAAATAAACAAAGCACACATTCTGTTTTCCCGGCTTTAATTTTGTGTTGGAAATGCTTTACCTTTCTTCTTTTTTTTAAATCATTTTACTGTATTTGAGTCACGAGGCATGGGTTCGATCCTTGGGTCAGGAAAATCCCCTGCTGGAGAAAATGGCAACCCACACTAGTAATTCTTGCCTAGAAAATCCCATGGACAGAGGAGCCTTGCAGGCTACAGTCCAAAGGGTCACAAAGAGTTGGACACAACTGAGCACCTAAGGATTGTATTTAAATGAATATCGAACATAGGCCCAGCACCAGAAACTGTGAGGAAACTTAGTCTTTTGCTGAAAAGAACAATGCAACTTATAATCAAAAACTAAATTCTGTGGCTTAGGCCAGTGCCTCTCAAAACTGAATATTCACATTTAATTCCTGGGGATCTTGTTAACATGCAGGTTCTGATTGAGTAGGGCTAGGCTAGGGCTACTGCATCCGCATCTCTGACAAGCTCCAAGATGGTACCGATGCTACTAATCTAGTTGGAGTAGGAAGGAGTTTTAGGAAATAGACGTTTGAGTAAATTTTTTCAGACAGAGTAAATTTTGCAAATAAAATACTAATGTCTTACTCCATGTGAAATCAGAAAAAAAAAGTCATCCTTTAGTAGAATCCAAAAGTAGTCCTAATTCTTATTAGTGTAGGAGAGATTTCATGATATAATAAATGGATCACAAACAAAATATTTAGACATGGGAAATAAATCATTGGGAATTTTGTAAATACTTATCTACAGCTTTTAATCTTTTGGCCACACTGCAGGGCATGTGGATTCTTAGTTCCCTGACTAGGGATCAAACCCACGCCTATTGCATTGGCAGCTTAGAATATGACAAATCTAGGCAGCATGTTAAAAAGCAGAGACATTACTTTGCCCACAAAGGTCCTTATGGTCAAAGCTGTGGTTTTTCCAGTAGTCACGTGTGGATGTGAGAACTGGGCCATGAAGAAGGCTGAGTGTTGAAGAACTGATACTTTTGAACTGTGGTGTTGGAGAAGACTCTTGAGAGACCCTTGGACTGCAAGGAGATCCAACCAGTCCATCCTAAAGGAAGTCAGTCCTGAATATTTGTTGAAAGGACTGATGCTGAAGGTGAAGCCCCAGTACTTTGGCCACCTGATGCAAAGAACTGACTCATTGGAAAAGACCCTGATGCTGGGAAGGATTGAAGGCAGGAGGAGAAGGGGATGACAGAGGACAAGATGGCTGGATGGCATCAACAACTCAATAGATATGAGTTTGAGCAGACTCCGGGAGATGATGCAGTCCATGGGATTGCAGAGTCCGATACGACTGAGCAGCTCAACAACAACAGCTTTTAACGGTTTGCTCCTGGTTGACGGAAACAGTCTTAAGATGACACTGTTGAGAGGAGGATGGGTCTGAAAAATTAAGAGTGTAAGTGGTTTTTCTTTCTGAAATGTTCAGAATGAGGTTGCCAGGCCATCTGCTTTTGCATCAAAAAGTTAATGAATTTTTGTTTTCCATGACTGGTGTAAGTGACTGAAAGAGTCTTGAAATGTATCTAAAGCAAGAATTAGGCTGACTGCGAAAGCTGGCCCTGTCCACCAGAGTCATTTCCATTCTCGGAGAAGGATTTGTAACACTTCTGAGAAAGCTGTCATCCTATACCACTAGAAATAGCAGAAAGTTTGTGTTACAAATTTAATGATCACTGGCCACTTTTCAAGTATTTTATTTACCCCTTTTACCATTGGTGGCAGTGAACTAAGGGGAGAGGGGAAAGTGTGAGCCCATGCCTCTTTCAGTTTTCCTGTTTAACAATGAAAACTAAGGGATAACTGAATACATAGTATTTTCTGTTAGAACATTTGCAAAAAAAGTCCTTCCTGTAAACAGTTCTTATCTTGTATGAAGATAATACAGTTTTTCATAGTCAAATCCAATCTGACTTTAATTATTTATCATATATTATGTATTTTGCCATGCAAAATATAATTTCTTATTTTCACTATAAAATTTCTTTATTATCATTGTGGTGAAGTCCCAACACACAATGTTTCTTTAGGTTACATTTATATGATGACCAAAATATGAACTATACCACTTTTTGTTTGGATGACTGGCAACCAGCTGAACTAGATTTCCATTTTTATATTGACTCAGTATACATCAGACAAGTTACTTAACTTCTCTGGGTTTCAAACTTCTCATGTGAAATTGAGTGTATGGACTGTTTAATTACTATGTCCCTCTAAGCTTATAGAAATAACGTTATGGAGGTGTAAGAAAACTATTAATGACCAAGCATGCATTCATTAAATCAATACTAAATGCAGGAAACATCAAACAGCAGTTCAATGTCCTTTTGAACTTACGTTCAATTCCATCATTCATCGAACAAATGTAAATTGAGAACATATAATCTGCTATATATGTATGCGGTCTTGAAATGTATCCTTTCAACTCAGATATCTGTTGTTTAAATCAGGGATTGGCAGACTTTTAAAGGTGACCCTGTTGTTAGCATTACTCTTCTGAATAATAATTACTATTAACAATAACTACTATTCAGAAGAAGAATAATTATTCTTTGGAACAAATGCTAAGTATAAACAAGAGGATAGATATGAAGATGAAGACTAATTTTTACCTTACGTTGTGTGTTCTAAGGTGCCAAGAAACATAATCTTAATGTCTACTGTGAAATCAATTAATGAGAGGTTTATTGGCTATTTACTTGCCCATTTGGTTCAACTGGTTTACGGGCAACGGTTAGCAGTTTAAACCCTGACACACTGCCAAAGTAAAAATTTAGATACAATTAAGGTAAACTTGTCCATTCTAAAGTTTAAATTTAATAAATGAGATAAATAAAGAAGGCTTAGTAAAACTTATATGAAAAAACAAGTCCAAATATGGTAACTTACAGTTCAGAGGAGAGTGGTATTTGTCATTTCTCAAGAGCCTCTAGACCACAAAATACTAACATTAACAATGAATGCAAGCACTGGGAGAAGTGATACAGATAAGAGACTCCATATGTTGTAGATTCTGGAATTCATCAGAGATAAGGAATGAAGCTAAGCCTTTTCCTGGATGGGTCTGGGATAAAATGAAATGAGAGGTAATGCTAAGTATAAAACTCTCTATTTACAAAGTTTTTTCCATTAAGATTTCAGATAAATTTAAATTTATAATAAATATCCATTTTAAGTATCTAGTTCAAGTTATACAACAAATTGTTATCTAGAAAGAAAGTGTGTGGAACATAATGCATTTAAAGTGAGTAGTTTAGCTTTATGGTTGAACTGAGATTCCTGAGTTCAAGTTGCGGCTTTTCCATTCACGGGTGTATGACATTTGTTACATTTCTTAAATAGATTCTATTTAAGTTGCCTCTGTACCTATGGCATTAACTGCTGTGAGTATTAAGAGAGATAAGGCATGTATAGCTCTTAGACCAGTGCTTGGCATGTAGTAAGCAATCAGCTTGTGCTATTAGCACACCAGACTTCCCTGTCCTTCATTATCTCCTGGAGTTTGCTCAAACTCGTGTCCATTGAGTCAGTGATGCCATCCAGCCGTCTCATCCTCTGTCATACCCTTCTCCTCCTGCCCTCAGTCTTTCCCAGCATCAGGGTCTTTTCCAATGAGTTGGCTCTTTGCATCAGGTGACCCAAGTATTGGAACTTCAGCCTCAGCACCAGTCCTTCCGATGTATATTCAGGGTTGACAGAGAAGCCTGGCATGTTGCAGTTCATGGGGTTGCAAATAGGTGGACATGACTTAGTGACTGAACAACAGCAAGTTATTATTTTCCACAAGTATAGGCTACAGATCTCTTCCTGAAGATAAATGTAAATGTGAACAGGAAGTTGTTTATGAAACAAGACTAATTCTCTGTTTTATCTATGGTGCCCATTATTAAAAAAAAAAAAAAGACAAAATAGCAATCACAAACTACTGACCCTTTTAGAGTGAGGGAAATTTATGCTATGCATATATACATGCATAGTGCATATATGTGTATCTTGGATATATATGTGTGTTTGTGTGTGTGCCTACATACACACCACTGCCAGGAAAACTGGATTTCTTATATCTAGTAACTATTCTGAAATGTCTGTCCAGACCTAGCCAGGTGTCATGTATGCCATCAGTATTCCACATATATTTGCAGAATTTAATTTTTTTTAATGCTTCAGGTCACTATTATTATTATTTTTACTTATAAAACAATTACAGTAACCCTTGGCTTTTGAGCTTTGACTTTTATGAGGAACTCTGAGGTACATGACAGGTAGTGGTTTTATCCCTAGTACAACCAAGCTCTTTTGTGGGTTAGTTACTTAACTACGGAATCAGCCAGTATCCACATTGCAATATGGTTTCTTATTTCTCCATTCTCCCTTGCAAATGCAGTAACTGTGAAGTGAGAAACATGTTTTATCTTTAGAAAAATGGCCCCCAGAAGAAAGATGAATGTTGATCTAGACTTGGGCTGTCCAACAAGATAGCCAGGAACCACAAAGCCCTAGAACTCTAGCTAACACAAGGGAGAGGTGCTTTAAGTGTAAAATGCACAGAAAATTTCACATACTTAGTATGAACAAAAGTGAAAACTCTCTTACCAATAATTTTTATATTGATTCCATGTATCAATAGTAAATTTTGCATATATTGGGTTAAGTAAAATATATAATTAAAATTAACTTTGCCTGATTTTTCAAAAATCTTTTTATAATATGGTTTCTAGAAAATTTAAATTTATGTGTATAACCCTCATTTGTAGTTCATGTTATATTTCTGTTGGACTGCTCTCTTTTAGACAGAAGTAACAAAAAAGAAAACTGCTAAGAAAATGATAATTCTTAAGAAAAATGATAAAAAATATGAAATTTAAAGTGATTAATGAGATCACATTCTGTGAACCAGTTCACCATAGTCCACCATATGTTTATTTTCAGAAAAAAAAAAAAAATATATATATAGGGGGATTTTTCATTGAGCCCTCCAGTCTATGCAAAATTGCTCATCAAGTAGGAATTAAAACTTTAGCAAACCAGTGCTGTTAATGGAAGTGGGATTCCAGGAAAGGCAAAAAGTCTGAAAACATTTCTATAAAGTAACAAGTAGTAAAAATATCAATGAGAATATTTATTTATAAAGCAACAAGTAGTAGAAGTACCAATGAAAGTATTTTTTTATTTTACTAAATGTTCTAAGGGAAAATTACACTCTATAGTGATATTAGTAAATTTGGGGATTGTGAAGATGCATCTGAATGTCATGAGTATAATGCAGTTTCCTTCAGTATTTTAAATTTGATAATCGCTCATTAACCTCAAGACATCAAGGCTGACAGTAGTTCAGTAACTCTTTCAAGGTTGCACGGCAGTTGTGAGCTGTAAAAGGAACTCAGATCTCTGTGACTCCCAAGCTCATGTGATGAAGTGTATGCATGAGACCTTGGTTTCTGAAGCTACTCTGAAAAATAGTTTCTTTCCTCAAGGAATTTTAAGAAAAGCTTCCTATTTTGTTTCCTTCTCAAACATTATCTATTTGTTAGCATACTAAAGGTACTGGGAAGTACTGAGGAACCAGTTATCTTTGTTATATTTTTTCTTAAACTTATTTTACCACGGAACACCTGTTTCCCTTCATATGTACCTGTATAGCATACATCACCTATGCTTTCTAGAACTAACCTAGAGAACACTATTTGGAAATGCTAAGATATATTCAGCTTCCTCCTATCATCTGTCATTTTTTATTACTAGGGAAAATTACTTTGAGAAAATAGAAAATATTTGGGAAAAGATGTACTTCAGTGTTCCAATATCTCACTTTTAACTTGATCGGAGAATCAAACTAAAGAGTAAAAATGTATACTTAGACATATTTTTTGGTTATTCTTATATCCATAGTGTGTGATCTAGAGAGATTCAAAGAAAGCTCTGTTCAAACTGATCACCTATCTAGAATTGTTTGCAGTGGACACACTATAGAACTTACATGTAATAAAGCTACACGTCTGAGTAAGGACTTTGTGGAATTTAGAAAAGCACTGGCAAGGTAATGAATAGGTCGTCATTGTCACAAATGTAAATGATTGCACAGTTGGTATTGGTTACATTGTGAACAACAATATTTAGTGTGTCTCTTATTTTACATCATTCTTTAAAATTTTCTGACTTTTTCCCTATAAATTATGCTTAAAACGCCATCAGGGATCATGAAAACAGACTTATTAACAGTTGCTATGGCAGTGATACATGTGTAAGAGTTTAAATAGAAAATAAAGCTGTGTTGCCATTTGACTACTCTGTATGCTGAAATTATTAATAAGCATTTTTCAGCAGCACCTCTACCCTCACCCTGTCCCCTGATGCCTTGAATGCTGCAAACCTGCACTGGGGTTTCCAAGGATTGTCCTAATCACACTACTTTTATGTCTACCATACTCTGGTTATCTTGGATTCAAAATATGACCTTCTTTACAGAAAGAAACAATTTAGGAACATGAGCTCCATGGTAACAAGTTTCAAGAGCTCATAGCGTGTGTCCTCTCAGCCCTGCTTCACCAGACACACTTTTGAGATAACCAGCTCCTTTAGATTTGACACTTCAATGAATCCTAAAATAAACTGAAGAAGGATATGAGATTGTTGGGCCCTTGATTTCTTTGTGCAGAGTTTAGTTCACTGAGAAGTCTGGTTTCACCAAGTCACATGCTAAATAATACAACAGAACATCTTTGCATTGATGAAAGTGGTTACTGACCAGGACTGTGCACCCAGATGCTAGCTTTAGGTTCTGTTTTGAATGTGCCTCATTTCTTGGACTCCTCTAAAGTAGGCATGTTTTTCTTTCCTGCTTATCACAAGTGTGCTATGAAGTGCAAATGAGATCATGCTTGCAAAATAACTTAGGGATGTGAAGTATCGTCATGAGAGGCAGCATTTGCTCACGGGCATCATGGATGAATGGAGCCTTCAAAAATCCTTGAGCGGTTGTCTGAGACATTCACATGCAATCACATACAAACCTGGTGGTTCCTGTGATTTTTAGCATGTGAACCTTCCCAAGTCTCTTCCCACAACATCCCTCCCAACTACCAAAGAAAAGCCGTTTACATGCATGTGTTTTGCAACATGAACAAAGATGGGAATGAAGGCGGTTGGGAAGAGGGTTCACAAGATGGAAACGGATGCCCACCCTGTGACCTCTTAAAGCTTCTCTCTGTACCCTCAAAATTGCTCAAGAATACTTTGGAGGCGGGAAACTGATGTTATGACATCATTCTAAATGTTTTAGTAGGTAGAACTCTGTGCAAGTCCTGTTGAGTTCAGTTGCTCATCCAAGAGAGGCGAAGTCCTGTCTCTGAAGTAGGGCCAGTCAGTCTTTTGCCTCCTAGCTGATTCTACCACTTACTAGTTATATTCCTTCTCTCTGCCCCGGTGTCCTCATCTGCAAGTGAAAATAATAATAATATCTAACTCAAAAGGTTTCTGTATGAATCAGTAAAATAACCTTATAAAGTGCTTAGTAGAGTACCTGGCACTTGTTAAGTCCCAATAAATGTTACATGCTTATTACTGCTGTTATTGCTACTACAGCTGCTGCTTTTGCAACCATCATCCTTAAAGAGGGTATTTATGAATGCCTTTTTACATATACCCATGCCTTTATATACCAACTGTGCCCTTAAGAGAATACAAGAGGGATAATAATGGGAAACTACCATTTGCCTACCAGTGGGTTCCTGGTTACCAAATTCTGTTCTAGCAAAACTGCAACTTGTTTTAGGTGGTTCTTTGTTTTAAAAACTGAATATAGAATGGACAGATGCTATGACCCCTTTCTTAGGCAGACAAACACTTCAGTATTCAGGGTTAAGAGAAGTTTATACAGATGTTAGCTTTTCAAGATAATGTTTAGGAAACAAAACAATTAGCTAAAGCCAAACTCAAGTACTGATTCCTATGCATGTGATTGGAAAAGACCCTGATGCTGGGAGGAGGAGGCAGGAGGGGGGCAGGAGGAGAAGGGGACAACAGAGGATGAGATGGCTGGATGGCATCACCGACTCGATGGACATGAGTTTGAGTAAACTCCAGGAGTTGGTGATGGACAGGGAAGCCTGGCGTGCTGCAGTCCATGGGATCGCAAAGAGTCGGACATGACTGAGCGACTGAACTAAACTGATGTATATGATTGTACTTGAAGAGAGTAACTTAGATACTGATAGTCTTAAATCCCTTTTATGGTTTCTTTTTTGTTCAAAGAATAGTGATTAACTGTAACCTCTGGAGTTGTTCTCAATACGCATCTATAAGCAAATTAAATTCATGCTTTTCTCTTCTCAGAACACTAAGATTAATTTTCTTGATGATTAAAAGTGCATTTTTAATGGCCTTTTAAGCTTAAAAATTTTTGAATGTTTTCTTAAGTGACATTATTATTTGAATACATAATTTTAACAAAATTCATATAGAATGTATTAAATATAGTCAGTATCAGGAAACTGTTCAGCATAGGTAATGCAAAACTTAACATAGATTATATGCCCAGTTCAAATATATAAAAAGATTAGCTGCATTTTAATAATGGAGAAAATGAGTCTCTTAGAATCTGTAAACCTCAAGCAGTCATTGATCTGCTTGGCCACAGATAGGGGTCATGTTGACCAACCCAAGTCTGTGTGTCTAGTGCACAGTGAGACCTAACCCACATGTTGGAGTTTGGAGCAGAGAAAGGTTATTGGAGGATCAAGCAGAATAGGTGGTTTATGCTCAAAAAACCCCAACTCACCAATATGGCTTTCAAGGAAGGGTTTTCAAAGGCAACATTTGAGGTGATGGCTGTAGGGTGCATGACATTCTTCTGATTGGTTGATGGTGAGGTACCAGGATGGTGCTTCGGGAATCTCAGTCATCAGCCTTCAGGCTCCTCTGGGTCTGGGGTCTACCTGCCGTGCTAAGCAGGCAGTCGCCATCCTCCATACGAGTGGAGGTCTTGGTTCCTGCGAACCGTCCAGAGCGGTGTATGAGTTGGTTACATGTATCCCTTTAGTTGGAACTAGCACTCTGTTTTATCACTGAACTGTAGTTCCTTGACTGCTTTCCTTTGTTTCTGCATTCCCTCGCTCTCCTAATTAGTAACTGTTTGAATCTGCTTTCTGGAAGGAGAAGGCCTAGGAAACTGAAGCCTTATATCTAGACAAGAAGCAGGGGACCCAGAGGAGTTTTTCTACCCAGGAGGACCCTGTAGAGTCATGCGTGGTTTCAATGGCATACTCTAAAGATCCTGGAGGTAACTATCAACTAATACTCCTTTATTTTAACAAAAGGGGAAGCATTTCAGTTTACCAGCGTTTTTCTGGGTAATATCTCAGTGTAGGACATTCTAGACTACGACTTGTATATAAGCTGCTAAATTTTTAAAAATAAGGTTCTTTATGTTTTATAGCTATGTATTTTAAATATCCAGCTTGCTCTTCCCTTTTTCTGTTTTCAGTTTTTAATATAGCTGCCTAGGGTCTTCCCAGGTGGCTCTAGTGGTTAAGAACCCATCTGCCAATGCAGGAGATGTGGGTTCAATCCCTGGCCGGTATCCTTGACTGGAGAATCCCATGGACAGAGGAACCTGGTGGGCTACAGTCCATGGGGTCACGATTTCCAACACAACTGAAGTGACTTAGTACATAGACCAAATATAATAAAAACACACCCGTCTGTGAAATGAAATTTCAAAGAATCCCATAAATAAGAGCTTTTGATAATAGATCAGATTACTATTTCAAGGAATAATGAGGATTAATTTGGGATTGTTTGTAAAATGGGCTTCCCTGGTGGCTCAGTGGTAAAGAACCCGCCTGCAAATACAGGAGATGCGCATTTGATGCCTGAGTCTGGAAGATCCCCTGGAAAAGGAAATGGCAGCCTACTCCAGTATTCTTGCCTGGGAAATCCCATGGACAGAGGAGCCTGGTCGGCTACAGTCCACAGAGTCACAAAGAGGCAGAGAGGACTCAGCGACTGAGCATGCAGGCATGTTTATAAAACATCCCCGTGAAAACAAATATTAGACTTAAATACTTTGGATGAAAAACTTGAAAAGCCAAGAGCAGACAGTTTAAGAGGCACACAGACTTGATTTCCCAAGGAACTGGGCAGGATCAGGGTTGGCAGACCACTTATCTTTGGAGAGCTTCTTCATCATTCTCCCCTTTCTATGTCCCCCATTCTCCTCAAAGCCAACACCCTTCCTCATTCCATATTCTCCTTGATGGAGTCTGCTCATAGTAAATTGTTAAAAAGGGAGAAGACTTAAAAGTGTAACTAAATAATCAGACATGGATTCATGGTTTTCCCCTTGGGAACTTCTGCATTCTCACATGAACAGAGCATTGAATAAACAGGCTGAATTCCTAGCAGGGCGACATCCTGTGTCAGGCACAAGAGCTTCTCAGCGAGCAGAGGGCTTGTCAAGCATGCCAGGAAATCATCTGCTAAGAAGGCTCATATGCTGAAGGTGGAGGAGAGAAGGAAGAAGAAAAGGCCAAAAAGTAGCAAAGGGATGAGATTCCAGGCCTTGCCTTGTGCTGACCATTTTCAGTGGTCACTTGGTTGATCCTTACCACCTCCAAGAGGTGGGCGTTACCATGATACGCACACACCCTGTTTTGTCAGTAGCTGTGAAAATGGAAGTCCTGTGGGGTGTGGCTTGCTGAGGGTCATCCATCTAGTAAAGTGAAGTTTGAACCCTAGGCTGCCTAGTTCTGCAGCTATACACCTTTAAACTATACCTGCTTCTTACAACCACAATCAAAAATACATTTCAAAAGATGTGATAATAGTCATAAATAGGAATAAAAAGACATTGTCCAAAAATAGCTCTATTGAGCTTATGATGGACAGGAGAATGGAAATAAATGCAAATTCGCTGAGGGTTTCCTCTGAGGGTCACTATCTCTGTCTGTTTGGCCTTGTGAAATTAGACCTTTCCTGATGAATTGGAGCTGAATATGTCCTTTTTGTCAAGGGCGGCTTGAAGTTCATGGAATAGTTTACCTGAAGCTTGCAAGTGCCAATTCCAGACACCAAGATGCTACTTTCAGAGACTAAATTAGCTTTCTTCAGAGTCACAGCAAAAAGTGATACAACTAAATTGATTACTTGAAAGTGCCTTCTCAAGTTTTTTTTTTTTTTTTTATTGCTTCTTGAGCCAATTTGTTCTCCCGGCTGTGTCACTGTTACAGAAGTGAGTCTATTTCTGTTTTCTCATTTTATGAATAGGAATCATCTGAATATAGCCATAGACATCTAGCCAATACCATTTTTCTCAAAACTATAAAGGCACCTCTTCCAAATGTCAAGAAGTGGCTTAAAAACTTATTTCTGTAATCTGTTGAAATATTTATATTATTTATATGAATACTGCCATTGGTTGTAAGCATGCTTATATCTAGTCATTGATAAGGGCTTGGGAAGTTGTGATAAAATCAAGGCAATCTGCTGCCATCTAGCTTTTTCTGTTTCCATCTTCAGGAGTTTCCTCCATAGTATTACAGAAAGATACTTTTTAAAGAAGCAATTCCTCTTTCATCCTTGGGAGGGAGACATTGTATTGGTACTGCAATATCTCTCTTTTTTAAAGTTATACTTATTTTACTTGTGTCTTTTTAAAATTTAAGATGAGTGGTCTAAATCCACTATAATAACTAAGCATCAACGCCCCCTCCAATGGGGGCAAAATTTTTATTTTTCAATAGTAAAGATTAATAAATCAACATGACCCTTGGGGAGACCATGAAACAGAAGCAGTTCTCTTTTGTCATCTTTCTTGTTTTTCCAGAGTCTAGGTGCTGCCCCATCTTTGTAGCTGTCTCCTCTGCAAAGTGTGTATCTTGCTGTTTGCAGATTCCAACTGTTGGTATTCTTCAGGGCCTGGTTCCCGTGCTCTGAGCCAGGAAGGCAATATGAGCTCTGCTACTTGATACATTTATTGGGCTCTTGTACAGTCCTGTACTAGACTCTGCTGGACTCTAAGGAAACAGAGGTGAATAAAACAAACATGGCCCCTGTCCTCCAGCATCTGATAAGCCTTAAATGCGTCATCCCCAAATTAAATCTGTGATTAGATGAAGTGCACTGAAGGAGAAGTAGAGATTCCAAACCATATTATAAAGGGGAGAACCAATTAATTTAGGGGTGGGAAATCAAAGCTTCTGGGAGGAAATATGCAAGCTGAGAAATTAAGTATGAACAGGAATTAGCCAAGTGAAAAATAGTAATAGAATATTTATGAGGAAAAAAAATATGTACTAAGAACATTTCAAAAAGGGGTGGAGAAGGCCACATGAACTTAAGTCATTTTTCCTAATTAGTGACTAATTGGTTTATCTCTTCATGGATGATGTACCTACAGTGTAATTAATTACTCAGCTGTAAGAACAAATGTATTCCCATGAATGGGGGCGTGAGGAGAAGGCCTGGTTAGTGTCATGTGGCCATGTTAATATAGTTCTGCTTTGCCTGTAAACCTCAGTAAAACAATAGTGGTACCAAAGTGTGGTTGCTTTAGTTTTATCAGTGTCCTTCCAACTAATGTAAAATCTAAATCCTAAATTTTAATTTAGGATTAATTAATTTAATTTTGAAATCCTAAATCCTAACGTAAACACTAAATCCATAGTGTAACAACTATGCTTACCTAGCAAACAGTGTCAAGAGACGTTCTCTAGATCACCTCCTCCAACTTGTTTCTCCTAATTCCTTCTCACTGAGCTGCTTTTGTCAAATTGCCAGTCCTACAAAGGCTATCAGATTTAGGTAGAAAGGACACTATTAAATTTGGGGCTGCTCCAAGATATAAAGATTCTGTGTGTTTTGTGTGTAAGCTAAATGAGATACATCTTTTCTATCCAAAAGAGAACCCCATAGCTTAGCATTCAACAAACAAGTAAGGCTACCTGTTGTTCAGATAAATAGAGAAATTATTTTATTTAAAGACTTTGCAGCTTTGGATCAACATGAACAAAACCTCCACATGACATCTATTATATGCTGAATCTCAAAAGAAATGACACAAACGACCTCATTTGTAAAACAGAAGCAGATTCACAGACATAAGAGAACAAATTTATGGTGGCCTGGGGGATGGGGGAAAGAGATACTTAGGGTTTGGGATGGATATATACACACTGCTATATTTTAAGTGGATAACCAACAAGGACCTACTGTATAGCACAGGGAACTCTGCTCAATGTTATGTGGTAGCCTCGATGGGAGGGGAGTTTGAGGAGATTGGATACATGTATATGTACGGCTGAGTCCCTTTGCTGTCCACATGAGACTATCACATTGTTAATCAGCTTTACTCCAATACAAAAAAGTAAAAAAAAAGTAAATAAAAATGCCTTTTTCTTTAACAATATATTGTTTTAACAGTAATGTATTATATACAATTTTGTATGTACTTAGTGAGATTACTGTCCTGGGATTTCAGGATGTGTAGAAAATACAATTAAGGCATTAAAATTAAATATGAATTATCCCCACCAGAAATACTCCTAGCTGGTTATTTACTAAAGCATCTTGAATCCAGCAGATCAAGGAAAAACTCCCCAAAGAGACTGTAATTAGAACTATTTAGGACTTGGCAGAACTGGAACCAAAATCTCTCCATAAAAATGAATAATGCCTTGGGCTATGTAAATTATAAAATCTGAAGCTCTAATAGCATCATTAGGACAACTGAGTTTAATTGTTCTCATAGTGAGCTGGAGAGAGGCACACCCAGCTTCCTGAATTTATGTTGGAAATATATGGGATTCTTGCCAACTGGGGATTGTTGTTAGGTGGTACTCTATTCAAGGAATGTAAAACATTTTTTAAAAACTAAAAAAAAACCAGTTGGACGACAAACATTCTATGCTATTCTATGCCATCTTCACCACTGGAGAAGGAGATCACAGTAATGTTTACAACAATGGATTCCTCAGGAGGTCCACCCTTTCCATCTAACTTTTAATATTTCCCTTCCTTGAAAAATTGTTGATAATAATCCCCAGGGGGAAAGAAATAGGATAACAGATTCTCTTAGTCTTGAAAAATGGTTAATAATAATCCCTGGGGGAAAAGAAAGAGGATAACAGAGATTCTCTTAGTGATGAGTGATTTATGTTGAAATAGCCAACACACTCTCCCTCACTTCCTTTTCGGAGCATTAAAGGGTAGTGGGGAGACAGCTCCCCTGGTGTCTTCCATGGTGGCTCAGTGGCAAAGAATCCGCCTGCAATGCTGGAGACACAGGTTCGATCCCTGATTCAGGACGATCCCCTAGAAAAGGAAATGGCAGCTCACTCCAGTATCCTTACTTGGGAAATCCCATGGACAGAGAAGCCTGGCGAGCTACAGTCCATAGGGTCACAAGAGGAGACACGATGTAGCGACTACACAACAGCAGCAGCATATTTTTTTTAATTTTATGTCTTTATTAAATTGAGGTGTAGCTGATTTACAGCATTGTCTTTGTTTCAGATGTACAGCACAGTGATTCAGTTTTATGTGTGTGTGTGTATGTATATATGATGGTGGTCGTGTTAGTCGCTCAGTTGTGTACGACTCTGTGATCCCATGGACTGTAGTCCACCAGGCTCCTCTGTCCATGGAATTTTCTAGGCAAGAATACTGTAGTGGGTTGCCATTCCCTTCTCCAGGGGATCTTCCCCTCTAGGATTGAACCCAAGTCTCCTGCATTACAGGCAGATTCTTTATTACAGTCTGAGCCACCAGGGAAGCCCTTATGTATATTTATATATGTGTGTGTGTGTGTGTGTGTATATGTATATTCTTTTTCTGATTCTTTCTCTTACAGATTATTGCAAAATACTTGTGCTATATAATAGGTCCTCATGGTTCCTTGCTTCCTTTTGACCTAGGGAACTGGATTTGTGGGCTTGTAACTGGATTTTGATTAGAGAGCATTCTCTGGCCACAGAAAAGGTTTTCCTTGTGGAAAACTCCAACTGTCAGCTTTAGTGTGTTAGTTTTAAATGCTTTCAGCAATGAGTAACAAGAAACCTGGACCCACAATGGCTTGGACCAATAGGGATTACTTTAAAAAGAATTTTTTAAAAAAATTTTGCATTAACAATGTTGTGATAGTTTCAGGTGAATAGTGAAGGGACTCAGTCATACTTATCCATGTATCCATTCTCCCCCAAACTCCCCTCCCATCTAGGCTGGCACATAACGGTTGAGCAGAGTTCCATGTGATATACGGTGGGTCCTTCCCCCTACAACTGTAAACTTGTTATCAAAGTCTGTCAGCCTGTTTTTGTTTTGTAAGTTCATCTGTATAATTTTTTTTTTTTAGATTCCACATATAAGGGATGTCATACAATATTTCTCATTCTCTCTCTGACTTACCTCACTCAGTATGACACTCTCTAGGTCCATACACATTGCTACAAATGGCATTATTTCATTATTTTTAATGGCTGAGTAATACTCCATTGTATATGTGCCACATCTTTATCCATTCCTCTGTTGACGGACATTTAGGTTGCTTCCATGTCTTGGCTATTGTAAGCAGTGTAGCAATGAACATTGGGGTGCATGTATCTTTTTGTATCATGTTTTTCTCTGGACGTATGCCCAGGAGTGGGATTGCAGGGTCATATGTTAGCTCTATTTTTAGTTTTTTAAGGAACCTCTATAATTATCTCCTTAGTGACTGTAACAGTTTACATTCACACCAACAGTGTAGGGAGGGTTCAAATAGTGGGTTACTTTTAAATAAGTGGCCACTGGAAGCATTTCAGTTGTTGTATGATATTATCACTATTTGCAGAAGGCCGACATCTAGGAAATTTTCTTGGCCTTTCCCTCATGATGACAAGATGGTACTGAAGCTTTAGACATCATATCTGTGTTACATACAGTGAGCGGATGGGAGGATCAGCTCTAATCACATCTGCCCAATCACCAGAAGCGCAAAATGTTCCCCAAAGCCTTCAAAAGACTTCAGCTTATAGCCCGCTAGCCAGATCTATACTATATGCCCATCTCTAGTGGGAAGGAGATTAGAAAGTTAATATTTGCTTTCTAGTTTCTGTAATACATGCAAAAAGGGTGAAGGGAGTTAGAAAACACTGTGAACTAGGCCATCAGAATTTTGGTCACATTTGGCCTATATTAATGTATTATTTTCAGAGACTTAAAGTAACTTATTTAGGTGGACAAGAGAATAGGGAAGAACTGAGATTTTGTGCCAAATGCAGAGTAAACTTTGGAAAGGGTAATTAGAAAGGGGAATAAACTAGAATTGACCTAAAAATATCTTAAAATCAGATCTTACAAAATTTTTGGCAAACCAAATTATATTATCATAATGTGGATAATAAGAACATTTCTGCTAGTTTTCACAAATGTCACCAAAAAATTTGGTTTAAAAAAAAGGCATGTGTGTGTATGTGTGTATGTGTGCACCTAACATTAGCAATCTATACTTGTTTAAAGTAGAAAGAAAATGTATACTATTTGGGGGTTAAAAATAATCAACCAAAATAATCATTAATGACTCTTAGTCATCTAGCCATGATTTATGCCTTGTCTATAAGGTGAGCAAAAAAATAAATAATAATTGATAATTGTTTGATTTATTTTAATCATATTGACCTCTGAAACAATTGATGTCAAATAGACTGGCTTTGATCAACTCAGTAAGTGGTTTATTCAGTACCCATGATGCTGTAAGTCCTCTGTTAAAGGGGTGGATTTAGGATTTAGGGAGTGAGGAAATCTGCAGAGAAAGGTAAAATAAGAGAGGGCCAGGTAAGTTGACTATGGCTCAGGAACCAGGAACCACAGTTGTTTGGAAGGATGTGTAAGAGGTTGATGAAAGGTAAAGCTGAAGTAAACTAACTTTTGCTTAGAGTTTTGAAAAATGATGCCATTCTTAGAAAAATATACGTGAGGACAACAGAAGTAGGAGATAGACATCTGTGTTTGAGTAATTTATAGTGACTTTGTTTTATTAGAATCATAGGAAAGGAAACTTGAACGTGGACATCTGGATTATAGAGGGCCTTGAAGGAGAGAATGAGGAGGTTAACATGAGACAGTGGGCCTTCGGATTCTGAAGAGAGAGCCTTGGTTTAAGGAAGTATCTGCAATTGTAAAACACAGTTTTTCAAAAGACTATCAAAATAATCCTAGGGGAGAATATGACATTCAGAGATAAAAGCATGTGTCATAAGAAAAACATGAGTGTTATTTGAGTGTCCCCAAATTCGTATGATGAGTGCTTACTTCAGCACTTCAATATATGTTGGAGATAGGGCATTTAAACAGGTGACTAAGAAGGCTGAGCACCTAAGAATTGATGCTTTTGAACTGTGGTGTTGGAGAAGACTCTTGAGAGTCCCTTGGACTGCAAGGAGATCCAACCAGTCAATCCTAAGGGAAATCAACCCTGAATATTCATTGGAAGGACTGATGCTGAAGCTCCAATTCTTTGGCCACCTGATGTGAAGAATTGACTCATTGGAAAAGATCTTGATGCTGGGAAAGATTGAAGGCAGGAGGACAAGGGGACGGCAGAGGATGAGATGGTTGGATGGCATCACTGACTCAATGGACATGAGTTTGAGCAATCTCCAGGAGATGATGAAGGACAAGGAAACCTGGCGTGCTGCAGTCCACAGGGTCATGAAGAATCGGACACGACTAAGTGACTGAACAACAAAAGGTAGAGTCAGGTCATATGAACGGACCTTAAGCCAATTTAACTGATGACCCAGTAAAAAGAGAAAATTAGAACACAGGCACAAAAAGACCATGTGAGGACAAAGAGAGAAGATGGCCACCTACAAGTCAAGGAGAGAAGTCACCAGAAGAAACCAATCCTGCCCACACCTTGGTCTGAATTTCCAGCTTCCAGAACTATGAGAAAATAAACATCTGTTATTTAAGCCCCCCAGGCTGTGGTATTTGTTATGTCAGTCCTAGCAAGATAATACAATGAGTAAATATTATTTTTGTTAAGAAAAGAATAATCAGATAATAAACTAAGTTCATGGATGTGGAAATATAACGAAGGTCGTTTCTAGAAATGTATTGGTGTTGCTGTTCAGTCACTAAGTCGTGTCTGACTCTTTGTGACCAGTGGACTGCAGTACACCAGGCTTCCCTGTCCTTCACTACCTCCTGGAGTTCGCTCAAACTCATGTCTATTGAGTCAGTGATGCCCTCTAACCATCTCATGCTCTGTCACCCCCTTCTCATCCTGCCATCAATCTTTCCCAACATCAGGGTCTTTTCCAGTGAGTTGGCTCTTCACATCAGGTGGCCAAAGTATTGGAGCTTCAGCTTCAGCATCAGTCCTTCCAATGAGGTTTGATTTCCTTTAGGATTGACTGGTTTGATTTCCTTGCAGTCCAAAGGACTCTCAAGAGTCTTCTCCAACATCACAATTTGAAAGCATCAATTCTTCAGCACTCAGTCCAACTCTCACATCCATATATGACTGTAACAACTTGAAATTTGCAATGCAGACAATGGGGTGTGGAAATGAAAAGTCAGTCATGACTGAACTAAAGACTGGGAAGTGGGAAAGTCTAGAAGGACAGTGTGTTGGTGGAACAAACGGATGGATGTGGTTTCAGCCATGTTCTCATTGAGAGGGGTTGTGTCCTCAGAGTAGAAACATCCATCGAGAAGTCAGAAATGTGTGTCAGACATGAAGACACTGATGAGATGGCCAAGGAAGCCAGTGTTCAGTATAAACAGAAGTACCACAGCCTGAACAACCAATGAATGAATTGTACGTCTCTTTTTAATTCACTGAAACAGCATGATCAAATTGGTCAACAGAGTTTGTATATGTACTTTCAGTAACAGGCAGATTTCTTTTAACTTAAAGCCAAATAAGCACACTAAGAGACTTTATCTTCATGAGGTCCAATGGTGACAATTTCCTTTGAAAAGAAAAAAAATAGTTTTTGTATCTTGGCCTTTTTACACAAAGGTAAGACCAAAAACACAAATACCTCATTAAAAGGTAGAATGATTTGAACCCATACAAGTATAAATATCTGAGCTTAGACTCCTTCCCAAGAGCAGATTTTTTTTGGCATCAGTTGGGAGTGGAAGAGTCTCAAGACATGCTTTTCACCCTCCTCCCCCCACAGGAAAGCATGCTGTGGGAGGAAGTGATATGAGCGCCACAAAGAACAGGTCACCTGGGGCCAGTTCAGGGACAGCGTTCAAAGCATCTCCCAAGGGTGAAAGGATCTTCTTTTCCCTAGGGGAAATAAGGGAAGGTTGGCTTCAATTACACATTTTACTTCCGTGCCAGATTTTACTTAAACACTACCCTCTGGGAAAATCAAGAAATTTAGAATCAGTTTTCCAAATCAGGAGAGTACTCCATGCTTTTAGTTCTCATTTCTGAAGTATCCCGTTGACCCTCATGAGTAATGCTTGACTGATGTGCTTGCATGAATTGTCTACATTTTTCATTAATTAATGTGACAACCATATTAAAAATAGGACTCCCAGTTTTCATCCTGAAGGGCTTACACATAATAGCAACAACCTTTAGCAAAGTACTACGTTATTTATTCATAGAATGGCTTTGACTCATTTAATAACACTCTGTAGTTAATTTGTAGATCACTTTTTGATGTTTCACAATCATACTTTGGTGTTACGTTCCTACAAAGGAGAACATTTTTGTTGTTGTTTAGTATTGATCAGTTTCTCTTAATGTGTTCAAGACTATTATGTCTAGAGATAAATGTAAGTAGTTGTTTGGTTAAAATGACCCAAACCTTCCAGATATTTGTTCATTTCATAAATATTTTGAGTACCCACAATGTTTGGGGCAGTGCTGTAGGTGTTGGGGAGATGATGCTGCATGAGAGCCGGTCATTGCTTGTTTTATATTATTTTGAATTCTTGTACAACTCTTAAAGTTCAAATTGTTGGAGGAAGGATGAAAATCAAAGAACAAAAGACAATGAGAAAATTTTTTTAAACCAGCTTGTTTTGTCCTGGAGTGAATGCAGATATGCTCAATTTTATACATTCAGTATACCTAAAGTCTTATTCTGGTTGTTAATCCAACTCGTGACCTTCAGATATTACACTAATCTTAGTAATAAAAGATTAACCTCTGTTTGATATATTCCATTATCATAACATATTTAAGGATTTCAGTGAGTATTTCGAGGAAAGCAAGCAACTCTTTTGAGGAGGGTTTCTTTCTGAAGTAAGTATAATGATTAAATTTAACTGAAATCTTACAAGATGATGTGTGTCCAGCCCCTTTCTCTAGGGACTTTCCTAGCAAATGCCTCCTTAAAAACATTGGCATGGAACTCTCATCTCTGCCACATTTGCCATATCTTGGGGCTCTAAATCAACAATACTGATTTTGTAGATGATCAAATTGGATAAGAAACAGCTCAAGGCTTTCCTGTCCAGTAGGTGTAGTCTCGTGGAAAATCGCTTCTGAATCCAGCAAATCGAATGAGGCAACTAGTCGTAGCCCACTGGAAAATCCTAGTGGAAGTCCCTGCCTCGCCTGTCTCCTTCTCTCCCTCGCACTCTTGGACTTGGCGAAGCACTCAAAATGGCTTTCCTCTCAAGGAAGACACAGTCAGTGATTCAGTTACCGACAGCTGTTTGTAGAGACATGTCCCGGCCACAGTCCAGGGCCCGCGAGGTCTGCTGGGCTGATAAATTGCCCCTCTGGATCCTTCTAGGCTTGCAGTTGGCTCAAATGAAAAGCTCAGGCTTAAAAGCTGCCAGAAAGTATTTGGCAAAGAGCCCACCTGTTTTTCTCAAGTACAAGTATTCAATTGAATTGATTCCTCAAAGAGATAAGTGAGGGTGAAAGTAAGTTCATTGTTGACCTTTCATAGTTCTGAACTTCTACTGAGGTAATGGATATGAAGGTGATTTTTAAAGTCACATTGCAAATTCAAGACACTTCTAGCTGTTATTTCATTACCTGAAAAAAAAAAATGTAAAAATAAAGAGGGCCACAAATTTTACCAAGGTCCCAAATGCATGTACTCTGGTTCACTATAATTTCAGCCTTCTATAAAATGTGGGCTCCTCTAGACTGTCATTTATGAATCATGTACCGAGTTGCTTTTCTTTGTTCTCCCATAATGCACTTGTGGAACTTCCGACACATGCATGTGAGAAATCTATGCTACTTTTCAAACAATGTAAAACAAATACTATCCAAGAGTTAGCCTAGCATTTAAGGAAAGCATCATAGAATGTATGCCTGAACAACAGCTATACTAATGTAATACTTATATGTGCCAGCCTCATTCTAATATTTTCTCTATATTAAGGACTTCATTCCTCACAGTCAACCTATGAGGTATGTATTATTATTATCCCCATTTTACGGATTTAAAAAGTAAAGAATGCAGGGATGAAGTGATCTGTTTCAAATCACATAGGTAGTAAAAGATAGAGTCAGAACTCAGATCCCACTAGCATGTCTCTAGAGTCTATACAGTTACAGCATATTATTTTGGGAGCTTCCCTGGTGGCTCAGACGGTAAGATCATCTGCTTGCAATGCTGGGGACCCAGGTTCAATCCCTAGATTGGGAAGATCCCCTGGAGAAGGAAATGGCAACCCACTCCAGTACTCTTGCCTAGAAAATTCCATGGTGGAGGAACCTCGTAGGCTACAGTCCATGGGGTCGCAAAGAGTCGCAGAGTCGACTGAGTGTGTCTGACTGAGCATATTATTTTAAATATTAATGTTATGAATGTTGTGCTGTTTCTTTTAAGAGACATAGCAGTTTCTTATATATATTTCTTCATTTTCTTCTCCTTTGGATCTAGGATCATGTATGTAACATGTAATATGACCAGATTTTAACTCATAGGAGACTTATGTGATGATTAAGTATGAGATAGTCTACGTTTGTAGAACATTTATGCATTGTTAAATGTTTTACCTTACCATTATCTCATTTGATCCCCTCACTAACTCTTGTGTACATAGGGATTTATCCTTATTTTTCAGATGAAGAAGCAGATCAGAAAGATTCAACAGTTCAATTTCATGTCAATAGGATACAGCAGTTCTCAGAAATCAAATACACTAGCTGTTGATCTCCAGCACTCTTCCCAGTATATCAGACTGTTTGCTCATTCATTTGGGGAGGGGGGGGAACCTGAAAAGATGTTTAAGAATCCCAGTAAAATTGAAGAAGCTTTTTAGAAACATTTAGAGTAATCTGAGAATACTCCTCACTAAAGCAGAAGGTGAAAATGCATTCCGTGAACAGTGAGCTTGGTTAAGCAAGTGCACACAGCTAGGTTCCGGCTTAGTAATTTTCAGTCACGTTTCTCAGCCTGCACTATGTGAACATTTTAATGGGATGAGTCTCAAGTGCTCTTTTGCTTTATGCTACTGCTTTTTTAAGGCAGCTCATTTGTACTTGTTCGTCATCCTCTTTTTTCACTCAATCCCAGAAGCTGTGTTGCTAATTATTGACCCAGGCAAGCCTCAAAGAGGACAAAGGCAGCTAAAACTGGAGTGCTCTTGATATAGAATCACAATGCAATTTCCATTTTTCAGAAAAAGCAAGGCATTTTTAGCTGTAGGGTTCAGAGACCATTCAGTTATACAGGCACTTGAGTTTCTGCTAAAGAATCACAATTCAGTTTTAGAAAAAAACAGAAAACTTTTTTTGGTATTTCATTCACAGCCAGGTTCTGGGGCCGGAGGGGGGCATGGTGTGTATGAGAGAGAGAGAAACAAAGACAGAATCAGAGATAAAGACAGGGAGAAAAATTTTTTTTTTGCTTTTGAAGCAACATGTAAGCAGGGAAGAATAATATTCATTAATTCCATAACTATTGCTTGAAGACTTGCCAAGAATGAAGAGTAGTACAAAATAAAGAGGGAGATGTTTAGATGTCGAATTATTTTATCACGGGACCTGACACATGATAGATGCTCCAGAAATATTTGTTAAAGAGAAATGAGCTATACCATGAACTTAGAATCTATTCAAGAAATCACAAAATCATAAATATTTGAGAATTGGAAGGAAATTTAGGAATCATCTTATGGAGCTCTTTTATTTGAGAGGTGAAGCAATCAAGACTCAGACAGGTTCTAAGAATTTTCCAAGAACATATCTATTTAGAAGGAGTATCCTTTTTCATCATAACATCATAGCATCTTTCAGAGATTATACATATGTCAGTGTCCTACAATGCAGGGCATCATGGGAAAAGATCTGATGATGATTCTCAAATAGTGCTACCTAATGGAAATATCATGCATACCATATATGTAATTAAAAAATTTTAATAGTCACATTAAAAATTTTTAAACTAAATTATATTTTAATTCAATATATCTAAAATATTTTAAGCTCAATATGTAATCAATACAAAAATTGTTAATGAATTACCTTATATTCTTTTTTCATACTAAATCTTCAAACTCGAGTGTCTGTTACACTTTTGACACATTTCAGTTTGGACTAACCGTATTTTAAGTACTTAATAGCTACATGTGGCTTTGGGCTACTCTATTAGACAGTATAGCTCTAGAATCATCAAGGAAAATAGTTATGCATTTCTAAAGCTGTAGTACATTTATTATTGCTTATTTTTACAGCTTGATTTTGATGTAAAGCCACAAAAATAAAACTTAACTCAAACTGACTCAATGGGATATAAACAAACTAGAAAAAATTTATAACCATGAGAGAATTGAGTCAACAGTTACAATTTTAATGCCTCCCAAAATAAGGAAATAAATAAGCCATCAAAAATATTGACTCAGATAAGTTCATATTTCTACCAAAATTTCGAAGAAAATGTAAATTCTGCATTCTACAACTTGTCTCATTTTGCAGGTAACTGTTCACAAATATTTGTGAACAGTTCTGTTTGCAGTGTTAATAGAAACTAAAATTAATCAGTTTTTTAGAAATGTGTTCAGACAGTAATCTTCTTGCAATAATATGGAACAATATACAAATTTATTTCATTATAAAAATGGAGAGTTGGTTATATTTTGATAAATGGCAGGGAGCTGCTATTTAATAACCAGCTGTCTCTGTCCTCTCTTCCATCTACTTAATATTAAATGCATAAAAATGAAGGTAGGAAAAGGCTTCCTATCATAGGACTCTAAGCTCACCAAAAGATAGAGGATTTTTCTTTCTTGCTATTCTCCACATTCCTGTTTCTAACAAGAAATTCTGCAGAAGCAGAGAGATCCCTGGCATTGTTCCGTGTCCAGATCCACGGAAGGTTGATGTGACTGTGGGTTTGAATATCACCTTGACCTTTTCTTGGATCTTTGTTCAGAGCCTAGGTGAATGTGTTGGTGGGATTTTCCTCTTTTAAGTTCTTCATCTCTTGAAGTAAAACCAGGCCTGGCATGAGAAAGGGGGAAAGGCAAGGGGCTGAACAGAAAAGAAATTAAATTAGGTCACACTTCTGGAGGCTTCTGAATTTCGTGCAATACAATCCCTGTGATCACTTCAAACCCAGCTTTTAAAGGACTATTACAGGTTCATTGTAGTCACTGGCCCAGAGACTAAATCAGTAGACTTCCACAGCCTTTTCCTCTAAAGCTTATTCTGATTTTCTATATAGTATCACATTAATGATAGTTTTTTTTTATCAATTATCTTATAGCAATTGCAGCCTTCTAAGATCTATTTTTAATTGCTTAGTCCTTTTACTTATCCTACTTACAGGCATTTTAAATTCTTAATAGTATCAGTACAGTGAGGAAAATAGACAAGTCTATAAGTTAGAATGCTTGTAGCTGGAAGAGAAAACTTGAACTCAACTGGCTTCCAATCCCCACTGGGGAGGCAAATAGCAGCTCAAACCACTCAGTGACTCTGACTTAATCAAAGGCCTGAGAATCTTTTCCATCTTTATTTTTTGCCTTCCTCCAGTGTTGGTGGTTTTTCTGACTTCTTCCTCCGTGATCTTATGATTTCTGTCATAAGTCTAGCTATCAACGGCAGATATCCATGACTAGTTTAAAAAAAAAAAATTCCTTTCTTTTATATCTTTTTTTAAGAGAGAGAAAAATTCTTCCCAAACAGACTCTCCTAACTTCTCTTCAATGTCTCATTGGTCAGAATTGCATTCCATGTCAGTGTCCTAATCACTACTGCAGAAATGTACCTTTATAATTAGCTGCAACAATCAGGTTTCCTTCATGGAAGCTGAGGCTGAGGCCCAGCTTCCTATAGGAACATGGCTACAAACATGTAGATATTTGAATTATACTAAGGGTCTAGATGGAATTCCCGGGTAGCTCAGACAGTAAAGAATCCACCTGCTAGGCACGAGGCTTGGGTTTGATCCCTGGGTTGGGAAGATCTCCTGGAGGAGGGTGTGGCAACCCACTCCAGTATTCTTGCCTGGAGAATCCCCATGGACAGAGGAGCCTGGAGGGCTTACAGTCCATGGGGTCGCAAAGAGTCAGACACGACTGAGCGACTAAGCACAGCACAGCACACAAGGGTCTAGCTGGAAGATGGGATGGCTCTTGGCTCTTGGTTAGAGTCAGCTGCAAATTATTCAGAAATTGCAGTATAGGATAATAAGTGCTGTCAGGAAGCATATAAGTCCAAGATGCTGTAGAAACACTTTCCAGGCCTATCAGGGTGAGAGGGAAAGGCAAGAGTCAGAGCAGTCTTCTAAAGAAAGTGTTATCTGACCTAAGATATAATGGACAAGAGGAGATAACTAAGGGGAGGGTCATGGGAGGAGAATGAGAGTATCAGATGGACAGAACACCATGTTCAAATGACTGCGAATAAGAGAGACCAAAATGCGTTTGGGGAGATGCAGGAAGTTATTCTCTTTTTTAAGATAGAGAACACAAGGTGGGCATTAATCAGAAGTAGGCTAGAGAAGTCTACTGAGCTAAATAATAAAAGATCTAATAAGTCAAATAGAAATTTACACTTCTTCCTGCTGCAGTCAGGAGCCAATGAAACATTTTAAGATCAGATGACATATATGAACTTAAAAAAAAATTCTCTTTGGCTGCTGTGGGAAATAGGTTTGTAAATGGTTAAGACCGGAGATAGGTGGAACAGGTGAGAATCAGCTGTAATCTTGCCCGGGGGGAAACAGTGGTGGGGCTGCAGAGAGGTGGATAGATTTGATTGATATTCAAAAATCCTAAGTTTCGATGAAATAAGACATAGTTCATAGGAGGTGAAGGGTGTGGAGATCAATAATCACTCAGATTTCTGGCTTGGGCAACTAGGAAAATGGAGAGACATTTATTGAATTAGAGTCTATAAAGGAGAAACAGATTTAGAGGGGAAGTGGGTTGATTTAAATTGTACCTGATTAGTTTGAGGGACCTACATTCCTTTTGAAATTCAAGATAAATATTCCTGTTAAAATTCTATTAAATGCTAAAGGATATATTAACCAATAGGTGATGCAGGGGATTACTAGAGGTACTAAAATTTGTTGCAGAAGGTGATATGAAAAGGAGAGGGTTACTGTTTACAGAAGGAAGTGCTTCTTCCTGAGGAAAAAAAGAGTGGGAGAATCTGATATTCCTTAAAAAAGATGAAAAATGTAGTTTAATCTTGCCTGTAAAAATTAGACAAATGGGAATTGTAAAGGGCTGGGAGGCACTGTATGCTACATAAGGCAGATTTGAGGAATGGTACTGACTGGATTTCTAGGGCAAGTTGAATGGGTATAATAAAATATAAAGTTTTTGGTCTGATTGAATTGGTCAGAACTCTTGGAATCCCAAGAGAAAATAGTTATTCATATTAACTAATTTGATCTTTCAGTGTAAGGTGTGTTAGTTAGCTGTAGATAGAGTAATGCTACATAGCAACCAACCACAAAATACCAGTAGCGTAACAATAGCTTTTTGTGTCTTGCTCATAGGTCTGCTAGTGGGTTGGGATGGTGCTGCTTCAAGTGGCAGATCACCTTCTTGTTTGTTCTCATGATTTTTCTTCTTCTTGGACCAGTTTTTTGGACCTGTTCTTGTCATGGCATAGTAAACAACTCCCAATATGGCAAGAGGAATCACTTGTAATTTGTAAGGTCTCAGCTTGGAAGAGGCGAGTATCTTTTGAGCCCACATTCTGTTGGTCAACCTATATAATATGGCCAAGCTCAATATCATTTAAAGGGTAGAAGGGCAAGGAAGGCAGTAAATATTTCATGAATAACCACCTAATTCATGATACACGGGTAAATAGAACCCTGAGATATCATGGAATTGAGTTAGGGTTTATAAAGGACCCTAACTTGATCAGCCACAGAACTGCTGGAACACCAGGATTCACAACCTGGTGTATCCCATTGGAATACCCAGTGGGCTTCTTAAACTCAGGAGAACAACCCATGCTCCTTTTTGGCCCTATGCTTCTTTCCAAAGAAATCTCATGGGTTCATAAACTTCTCATTAAACTAATTATTGGTCAGAATCAGGAACAGCCGTGTGATAACCATCCTTGGTCATGATGCGTTCTTTTTGGTCTCATTCAACAGTATCAGGCCCTTTTTCTAGGACTGGTTAAAGGTTGATATTACCTCCCTCACCAGCACTAATGAAGTGATAAGAACTAAAGCAATGAAAAATGATTGTATTATTTTCCTTAACATGTATTTTTTGGACTTCTTCCAAAAATCCAGCACATTTATAAAAGGCAAGCTATGGCATTGTGCTATGTTATTATACCAATATAATGTGTCTTAATTATCACTGAGAAAAAATACATGGCCCATGGGAGTGATGTAATTTTCCCATCACTGCAGAGCTACATTGTCTACCCAAGGCTTGAAGACATCCTCAAACTATGTTATCTTTTTTTCCTTACTTAACTGCTGTGTAAGCAAGAGATTTTAACCATTTTTTGAGCTCCTAAATTGAAGATAACTGTAGTTGCATTAATTGATCTATAAATTCTCAAGCCCAAATAGTTTCATGGTCCTCCGGCAGAGCCTAGAGTGCTGTGTGTGTGTGTGTGTGTGTGTGTGTGTGTGTGTTGTTTTTAGAAAACATATGGTATAGTCATATACTGCGTCAAGGGAGCTCACTTCCTGCTTCTCTATACTTCCCAAATTCCACTCAGCCCTTTTCTCATTTCATTCTGTGGCTTCTGTGTTGCTAGTAATGACCAGTGACTCAAGAAGGCTGCAAACCATGAACAAAGATTTCCTTTCCAGGCACAGTTCTGCCTTGAGGTTCCTTTTCCCACCACCAAGATGGAAATGTATTGCTCCTCTTCTCTCCATCCCGCAGACATTTCAGAGCAAAGCTCTGACTTCTCTTTCATTATTACTTTTCCACTACAGACGACTGTCTTTAATGTTGAAGGTGGCCTTTGAGAGAGAGGGAAAAAGAGCAGGGGGAACATAGGATGGAAGACAAGCATAGTCTAGGTACCTTGGCAGGTGCACTGTGAGAACCCATGAGGGTGCCAAGTTAGAGGAATAATAGTAGAAATGACGCCAGAGAGGGGATTTAAAAGCTCAGTAGACATAATAAACTGAGACTGAACAGATACAGATAAAGTCAGGTCAAATTTAATATGACTATTGTAAGACCCTGTATTCTATACCTGGGTCAAGTACTCTTCTGCTGGGGTGAGTCCTTAGAACTACAGACTTTGGAAATTGAATAACTTTAACTTATCTATTTGTTATAAATACATGTATCAATTGAAAAAAATAGCGTGCTACTTGGGGCTTCCCAGGTGGCACTAGCAGTAAAAGACCCTGCCTGCCTGCCAATGCTGGAGACACAGAGATGTGGATTTGATCCCTGAGCGGGGAAGATCCCCTGGAGGAGGGCATTACTACCCACTCCAGTATTCTTGCCTGGAGAATCCCATAAACAGAGGAGCCTGGTGGGTTACAGTCCATAGCATCACTGAGAGTCAGACATGACTAAAGTGACTTAGCACCACACGGCAGTACACTATGTAATTGGTTTGTCTTAATGAAAAAACAACAAAAGCCTTCAACAAATCATTGTTGTTTGGTTGATGGATTGAACGAATGAACAAAGAGTAAGGGAGAGAGGGAGGAAGGAATGCATGGAAGGAAGGAGAGAAGAGAGGAAAAAAGAAGAAAAGAGACAAAGAGGAGCGGAAGGAAATAAAGGAAGGAGATTTAAAAAAAGGGAAATATGTCTTCTAATTTCACTATTGTTAAAAGTCAAATTTATTATTGATAAATTATGTACCCTCTTGACCAGATCTTACACTACTTTTTATTCCAATCTTCACAACTCAAGTTTGTCATGTCCCAGTGTGCTATGTTCATAATATGATATTTGGATTTTAAAGAGATGATTAACATAATTAGCAGCTCAGAGGTTTTTTGCTGGAGACAAAATATGGATAAGAAATTATATCAAATAACTATAATTAAAAGTCAGTACTTCTAAGTTAAAATTCAGTAAGTTATCATGGTTAAAAATATTTTACTCTATTTTTTTCCTGTCTAAGGGTTTCTTAAAAATAATAGCTTAAAAAAAATAATAGCTTTTACTTATTGGGTGCCCATAAAATATGGAAACATAGATAATGTTTTATATTTTAATAGGCCAAATATATCCTTTTTGATATGATTTATTATTACCCATGTTTCCAGTCTAAATTCCAAATATTGTTCTAAGTGCTTTACATGTATTGTTTCATTTAGGCTGTTGCTTAGTATTAATATTTCTCTCACTTTATCACCACCTCACCCCTAACAAGTGAGTTTACCTACACACACGTGAGTGCACACACACACACATGCAAACACTTCCTATTTCTGCAGTTGGAATTCTTTCTGTCATGGTATTCTAGAATAGGAGAGCACAAGATTGGCCACAGAAACTCAGAAAGGTGTGGCTGGGGAAGTGACCAGGACTATCCTAGCATTTATGGGTGTGGGCCAGGTGGCCCCGCCACTGACTCTTGGCTGTGGTTTTGCTTCATTGCTTTGGAAGTGGTGTGGAGAGTTTTGTTTTACTTTTTGGTGTTTCTCTTGGTTCTTGTAGAACTGACTCAAGGTTTAGAGGGTATCCTCCCACCTGCATTTGGAAAACTGCATTTTGAAAACTTTTCATGATACGGAAAGTTTAAAGTCATTGAAAAACTTTTACAGTAACATATGCTGAAACAATTATCGCCTTTCCCAGCAGAATTTTAGCTGTATATAATGCATGATATATATAGTAAATGAATTTAAGAGACAAAACTACATCAGATATTATGACTATAGGTTACCTCAAAAATATTGGTTTTATGCAGACTTTGTTGATATTTTACCCATGCATGCAAAAGGAAAAAAAATGCAGAATCATGGCTGGAGTTTATATAGGACCAGTCTAAAGCCAGCCATAGTCATGTAATTTCCATGATATTCTCCCCATCAATGGAAAATTACTGTCAGCTGAACTGGTGTCTACAGACTGTGAGCAAATTTCTGTTTCCTTTGCACAACTGAGTGTTTGAAACTTTTTTCAATCTGTAAAATTACCATTAAAGGTCAGAGATTAGTTTTTCATGCATGATGAATTCCATTTGCTTTAAAAGTATTATACCAGGAAAGTAGACTTTTTTTTTCCTGACTTTAGAACCAAATTAGGATTCAAATATTCAGTTTTGAGTCAACCCCAAACCATTTCCTTTCATTTAGTTTCCCTTGGCAAAAATGGTATATTTTTTAATAGGAAAGAAAGACTTATGAAAATATATGTATGTATATTTATTCTCCTTTATTTGAAATTAGCATGCAGTCTGAAGATACTGAGTGCCAATTCCATGGCTGAGTTTAACTTGTCTTTCGTTAAACTCTAGCCACTTTGAAAGCAGGGACTTTGTTTTTTAAATAAATATCCTTCGTTTCCGACCTGTACAGAACAGACTTTTGGACTCTGTGGGAGAAGGCGAGGGTGGGATGTTTCGAGAGAACAGCATCGAAACTTGTATATTATCTATAGGAAACAGATCACCAGCCCAGGTTGGATGCATGAGACAAGTGCTCGGGCCTGGTGCACTGGGAAGACTCAGAGGGATTGGGTAGAGAAGGAGGTGGGAGGGGGGATCGGGATGGGGAACACATGTAAATCCATGGCTGATTCATGTCAATGTATGACAAAACCCACTACAATATTGTAAGGTAATTAGCCTCCAACTAATAAAAATAAATGAAAAAAAAATATCCTTTGTAATCGATAACCAGGTTTTTTTTTTTCCCTTGTCTTAACTAATGGATGAACAAAATGAACATAAAAGCTGTGCTCTTTCTTCTTAAGGGAAAAATTTCCCAACTCCTTGATTGGAGGTAAAATATCTTAAAGATTAATCTGCATGTAGATTGAGCTAAACTACTATGATATCAGCAGCCATCTTGTGCAGAAAGAGGTTGGGCTTCCATAATTTATCTTTAATGCATTGCTGTTAATTATAAAAACAGTACATCCAGAAGTTGTGGAATGAGCAGTAAAAAAAACAAAATCTCACCTGATATTCTACCACAATAATACAATTATAATTTAACACTTTTTCATACTACTTTACATATTTTTTCTTTCCATAAATTGTAGTCGATCTGTAAATGTGCTTTTATGCTCTGCTTCACTGACTACAGGAGAATGCTTTCCCCTCTTCCAGAACCTTTTTTGCTTTTTAATGATTTCTTTGGTGTGTTTGAAGCAATTTCAACTTAACTTATTGCATATAAAGATCTTTCTTGACTTAGGATGGGGTTATGGCCAAATAAACTCATCATGAGTTGAAAACACTGGAAATCAAAAATGCATTGAATACAACTAACCTATGGAACATCAGAGCTTAGCCCAGCCTATGTTACATAAAAAAAGCTGAGTGCTGAAGAATTGATGCTTTTGAACTGTGGTGTTCGAGACGACTCTTGAGAGTCCCTTGGACTGCAAGGAGATACAACCAGTCCATCCTAAAGGAAGTCAGTCCTGAGTGTTAGTTGGAAGGACTGATGCTTAACCTGAAACTCCAATACTTTGGTCACTTGATGTGAAGAACTGACTCATTGGTAAAGACCCTGATGCTGGGAAAGATTGAAGGCAGGAGGAGAAGGGGAAAACAGAGGATGAGATGGTTGGATGGCATCATCAACTTGATGGATATGGGTTTGAGCAAGCTCCAGGATTTGGTGATGAACAGGGAGGCCTGGTGTGCTGCAGTCCATGGGTTTGCAAAGAGTTGGACATGACTGAGCGACTGAACTAAATTGAACTGATGTTATATGTGGTTAGAATATTTATATTAGCCTTCCTGGTGGCTCAGACGGTAAAGAATCTACCCACAGTGCAGGAGACCTGGGTTCAATCCCTGGGTCGAGAAGATCCCCTGGAGAAGGGAATGGCTACCCACTCCACTATTCATGCCTGGAGAATTCCATGAACAGAGGAGCCTGGTAGGCTGCAGTCCATGGGGTTGCATAGAGTCAGACTTGATGGAGTGACTAACATTTTCACAGTTTGGCAGAATCATCTAACACAAAGCCTATTTTATATTAAAGTGTTAAATGTCTCATGTAATTTACTGAATACTGTATTAGACTGAAAACCAGAATGGTTGTGTGGGTAGAGAATGGTTGTAAGTGTATTGGCTGTTTTTGCTCATGGTCAGATGGCTGACTGGAAGCCATGGCCCAGCATCATGAGAGAGTGTCATACCACACGTTGCTAGCCCAGGAAAAAGATCGAAATTCAAAATTCCAGGTACAGTTGTTACTGAATGTGTATTTCTTTAGCACCACTGTAAAGTTAAAAATCATATGTCTTATCTTGTAAGACCTTGTAGCTTGGGAACCTTATATCTTATAAGCAGCTGCCCCTCAGGGAAAGCTCAGACTTTTCTTTCAAATATCAAGGAAAATGCAGATAATTTTATGATTTTTAATTGATCACTGCTTGTCAAAGGTTTTAATCTCACTTTCTTACCCATGAAGAGGTATGTGTCCCTAGCTGTGTGGCCTAACTCACTAACCAAAGTTATTCAACTGTACCGTAGCTCAATTTTCACATCTGTAAAGGAGGATAACATACAGAGTAGGCCTAAATGCTATATTTGTTATTGTTAGTATTATTTTTAGTTTGAAATTTCCTCTAATCTGACAGGAAAGATCCATTCAAAACAATTCACTAGGTTTGTAATAAACTATGTGGTAGTTATTTAAATGCTTTCAGGATATCCCACACCAGAAGAACAGGGAGTTAGATGTTGATTAGGTATTCTTTCTCAAAATACCTGCCATTAATTAATTTAGAAATGCATTCCATTCTCTGTCATTTGTCAAAGCTCTATTACTCCTGGCTTATTTTACAAAAAAAAGAAAAAAGGAGAACTGTCTGTCAAGGAGGAAGTAAGATCAGTGGCAGCCAAAATTCCACACGTGCTTTCATCTTGCCGCCTTCCAAGAGGTTGAGATCCTCAAGACACCATACACGGGCATCTGCTTCGGTTTGAGGACTAACTGGGTCCTGAGACCACCGTCATCGCAGAGGGCCTGGAAATATCAGAAGACAGAAGGAATAGCTTATGGTGAGCCTGTCTGCTCTTAGGTCTGAGAATATCCAGCTGCATAACCTCAAGGGAGCAACATGGAAAAAAAAAATGAAGGAAATTCTTTGGACGTGAGAGCTTTGCATTTCCTATGAGCAACGCATCTTCCGCCCTTCTCTTGCCCGCATCCCCATTGTCCTCACATCGTGTCTTCCTGCTCATTCAGTGCCTGGGCCCAGTGAGCCAGAGCCTTAAGATGTTCATGAATATTTAAAAAAAACAAAACAGATTAGGTCAGATTGAAATTGACTGTGTGTCTGCAGAGTCACATTATGCTGCAGAGACTGAAAGTGGGATTAGGTCAGATTGAAATTGACTGTGTGTCTGCAGAGTCACATTATGCTGCAGAGACTGAAAGTGGGATGGACTTAAAATATGTCTCCTTAATGAAAAGCCTGTTGGGAAAGCCTGCTGATCCCCTGCCTAGGTGCTGCTAAGTGTGGCAATGTGCTAATTGATTTCTGTGGAGAGCTGTGGAAAAAAAAAAAGCATTAACTGGCTTCCCTCCCAGTGACTGAAGGAGGCAGATGACACATGCGCGCCGGCCCTGTTTGCCTCCTCTCATCAGTGGTGTGAAGGCAGCTGCTTCTAGAGGTCCAGAATGGGGTCTTCCCAGAACCTTTCTTGGATTGGGTTCCCCATCATGCCAATTGCTCCCCACCAAACCAGTGGGTGCTCTCAAAAGTCTATGGAAGCACCAAGAAATGTGTTCGTTGGCTGAGATGTGCCCTGTCCTGCCAGAGGCAGCTGGTATGTGAAGAGGGAATGTCACCAACTGCTTGGTCTCAAATTATCAGCCTGCTCTGACAGCTGAGTGAACGACGGCACATGCCTGTCCTCTAGCACCAGGGCCATGACCAGTGTTTCTTGAGTGACCACAGTTTCAATCCCTAAAGTAGACTTGGAAATACTCCCCTGAGACCTGAAGGCAGCACTTGGGCCTGGCATCCGGTTTTGGAGTTAAGTGTCTAAAAATGGGCTTTCTTGTTCCTTTACCTCTGCCCGTGAACAGAGGGGCCTGGTGGGCTACAGTCCGAGGGGTCTCAAGTGTCGGATACGGCTTAGCAACTAAACTACCATTATGCAGAGCTGTCCTGCAGATAAGTTCATTGATGTTGTTGCTTAGTTGCTAAGTCGTGTTGGACTCTTTGTGACTGCATGGACCCTGCCAGGCTCCTCTGTCCATAGGCTTTCCCAGGCAAGAATACTGGAGTGGGTTACCATTTCCTTCTCCAAAGGATCTACCTGACCCAGGGATAAAACCCATGTCTCCTGCTTTGGCAGGTGGATTCTTTACCACTGAGTCACCAGGGAAGCCCAGATAAGTAGGGCTTAAAAGTAGGACATTGTTGGTTTTTAAAAGTTAACTGGATGCATGAGACAAGTGCTCGGGCCTGGTGCACTGGGAAGACCCAGAGGAATCGGGTGGAGAGGGAGGTGGGAGGGGGGATCGGGATGTGGAATACGTGTAAATCTATTGCTGATTCATGTCAATGTATGACAAAACCCACTGGGAGAAAAAAAAAAAAAGTTAACTGGAGATAGCCTTTCCTCTTACACATAAGTCAGGATTATTTCCCCACTTCTCCTTCTGCCTGTAGACATATATACATTCTGAAATGTTTGCCTCAGTCAAATTAATGAACACTTCCATCACCTCGTAGTTACCTGTTTTTTTGATGTGTGTAGTAAGATCACTTAAAATCTATTTTCTTAGCGAATGTTTGTATACAATACAGCACTTTCAATGTTCACCATGCTATACATTAGACCTCCAGAACTCATTTACCCTGTAACTGAAAGCGTGTACCCTTCGATCAACATCTACCCATGTTCCTCACTACCCAGCCCCTGGTTACTACTACTTTCTATGAGTTTGGTTTTTTAAAAAAATTCCATGTATGAACAAGATTACACCCTATTTGTCTTTTTCTGTCTAGCTTATTTCACTTACCATAGTGCCCTCCAGGTTCATCAACACTGTCTCAAATGGCAGGATTTCCTTACTTCATATAGCTGAATAATATTCCATTGTGTATATGTACCCCATTTTCTTTATCCATTCATCAATAGATGGATACTTAGGTTGTTTTCATATCTTGGCTCTGGTAAGTAATGCTTCAATAAATGTGGGAGTGCAGATATATCTTCAAGATAGTGATTTCATTTCCTTTGGATATATACCAACTAGTAGGATTGTTGAGTCATGTGATGGTTCTGTTTTGCCTTTTTGATAAAAGTTATCCTGACAGGTATATCTCATTGTGGCTTTGATATACATTTCCCTGATAATTAGTGATGTTGAGTACCTCTTTATATACCTGTTGGCCTTTTGTATGTGTTCTTTTGGAGGTTCTATGCCCTATCTTTAATCAGATTATTTGGAGTGCTTTTTGGTTTTTTTTTTTTTTGTTCTTGCTATTAAATTGCCTGAGTTCCTTATATATTTGATAGTAATCCCTTATCAGACCTGTGGTTTGCAGATATTTTCTCCCACTCCATAGGTTGTCTTTTCATTTTGTTGATGATTTCCTTTGCTGTGCAGAAGCTTCCCAGTTTGATGTAGTCTCATTTACCTGTTTTTGCTTTTGCAGCCTGTACTTTGAGTGCCGTATCAAAAAAATCATTGCCATGACCAATGTCAGGAAGATTTTTGTCCCTATCATCTGCTACTTAAGCTATCTCTATAACAAAAAAATAAGACAGTTAATGTTCAGAGAAAGAACCCAGGTAATATCTTTTAAAAAGATTAGTTTTAGTGATCAGAAATATGTAAAGAAAAAGTTACTTTCAAAATTTCATAAACTTTGTGGTTATACTGGTTCCAAATCTCTAATATCTTCATGATTACAAAGCCCTGTAGCTCTGAAACTACAAGCCTCCATAATGTGGAAATTTGGACCATTATTTTTATTTATTTTGCGATCCAATATTTAAGTGATTGTGAAAAGTCTGGAAACTTTTTCCTCTTCTTTGTTCTCTCATTTCTTTTTCATTCTTTCTTTCCCTTTCTCTTTTTAACATTCAGAGCACCTCAGAATTCCTTCCTATTCCTACTCAGCAAAATGGAGATCAAAATCACACCAAAATGTCTATTCCACCACCCCATTCATCAATTCACAGTGGGGTTTTTCTTTTCTAAGCATTCAGAGAGAGAAGGAGTAAAAAAACGCCCTTTACTGGTCCCAGACGTCTGAAGACAATCCATCCTTTTTATCTCCCCCTGTTAAAATACTTGCTATAAATAACTGGAGATTCAGGGGCCATTCTGACATGTCTGGCTTTTCAACACTGTTGACTAACGACCAACCTAATATGACTCTGTGGTGGCTCCAGGCTTGTCATTTGGTGGTAGTCGTGGGGGGTGGTATTTGTTTTTGCTTTTTCTTAAGACAGTTAAACCTTGTTAGAAAAGAGACATGACTCAGTCATTAACTCTGAATTTAAGATTTATTGCTGATTAATTTACAGTATCTTTAGTACACGCATTTTATTGGGTTGGCCAGAAACAGTGAGAGACTTTATTTTTGGGGACTCCAAAATCACTGCAGATGGTGACTGCAGGCAGCCATGAAATTAAAAGATGTTTGCTCCCTGGAAGAAAAGCTATAACCAACCTAGGGAGCATATTAAAAATCAGAGATGTTACTTTGCCAACAAAGATATGTCTCGTCAAAGCTATGGTTTTTCCAGTATTCATGTATGGATGTGAGAGGTGGACTATAAAGAAAGCTAAGCACGGAAGAACTGATGCTTTTGAACTGTGGTGTTGGGAGAAGACTCTTGAGAGTCCCTTGGACTGCAAGGAGAGCAAACCAGTCAATCCTAAAGGAAATCAATCCTGAATATTCATTGGAAGGACTGATGCTGAAGCTCCAATACTTTGGCCACCTGATGTGAAGAACTGACTCACTGGAAAAGACCCTGATGTTGGGAAAGATTGAAGGCAGGAGGAGAAGGGGACGACAGAGAATGAGATGGTTGGATGGAATCACCGACTAGATGGACATGGATTTGCACAAGCTCCAGGAGTTGGTGATAGACAGGGAAGCCTGGTGTGCTGCAGTCCATGGGGTGGCAAAGAATTGGACACGACTGAGCGACTGAACTGAACTGAAAAAGTTAATTTGGATATTGCATAATATTGTGCAGAAAAACCCAAACAAACTTTTGGGCCAACTCAATATTAAGAATATGTCAAGTGCACACACATATATATGTGTTTATGTATTTTGTATGTTGTTTCACACCATCAGAAAATATACTGATTTCAGAATAACACTAATTTAGATCCAGGCAAATAAATTTCCATTTCTTCTAGAAATAACATTTGCCCGCCAACATATAATGTATTCATAATGACTCCCTTCACACACACACACATACACACACACACACACACACGTCCCCCACACAGTGTAAAGTGTTTTTTGGCTCATATAATAAACACTCTGAGGCTGTAAACTTTAAAAAAAAAAATTCAGTGTTTCTCATTGACATACCCCTATGGCATCCTATTTCACATGTGTGTGCCAGAAACTGAAAAAGCCAAACGGGAAAGAAAAACATGTAAAGAAAAAAGGGAAGAACTTGAGAAAACTCAACAGAGTATTAAACTAAAATAGAAGCATTTCTGTGTTTAACGAAGAACACAGATAATCATCTCACTTTGTTGTTGTTGTTCCATTGTTAAGTCGTGTCCAACTCTTTGCGACCCCATGGACTGCAGCACACCGGACTTCCCTGTCCCTCACCGTCTCCTGGAGCTTGCCAAAGTTCACATCCATTGAATGGGTGATGCTATCCAACTGTCTCATCTTCTCCTGCCCTCTTTTCCTTTTGCCTTCAGTCTTTCCCAGCATCAGGGTCTTCTCTAATTTTCTCACTTTAATCCCTATTTATTTAGTTTCCAAGTCCCCATAAGAACTCTTCCTTGGTGTCACAAAACAATGAAAAAGACAGGGCTGGTCTAGGATTCTCCAGCAGTAAAACCTGGGACAAAAAGTATGAGTAGTTTATTTGGGAAGTCCACAAAACCTAAGGAAAGAAGTAAGAAAGTGAGACAGAGAGTAGAAGGACACAAAAACATCATCAAGCCAGTTATCCCAGTGGGAATGTGGGTCTGAGTCCGGCTTGGGGCAACAGGGGACAGTGTGGAACACTCCTTAGAGTGGCCCTGTCAATGGGATGAGGAAACTGGAGCTCTTATCTACCAACTCCCTCCTCATCCATCACCTATTTCTAGGGATCAGGTACAACCCAGCACTCTGGTTTGCTTATGCATGGGTCAACCATGTAACTGTGGCCGGGAAAACAACCCTTCGACAAAGACTCACAGGTATTAAAAAACAAAAAAAACCTTCAGTCAGGGAGCTGCAGATTTTTGGAGCATTCAGCTTTGAGAGGTAGGTATTCAGAGGACATAGGCACCAATACCTACCTCTATGAAGGTCATAGATACTGAGGTAATTCATCTGCCTGTGTATAAAAGTATTTTCAATCAAGGCTTCTCTTTATTCTGTATGTTGGAAAAAATTTAAACAAAACTATTATTGTTTCTGTGTTAGTATCTTGGCATTTGAATATATGACACCAGAGATGATCTTAATAAATATAAAGCAAATCCATTTACTTTCTCACACCATCAGATGTACAGTCATGTTTATTTGAAATCCTCTGTAGACTAGCATTTGAAATAAGAGCTTCCATAGGTTGAGATTTAAAGACATCTTTCTCCACGCTGTTTAATTAGAATGGACTTTAAAAATACTTCATCACATCATAAACCTTCAAAACAAAATGATTGTTTTCTGAAATCTATAGAAAATGTGTCTTTAATGTCATTCTCAATTACCTCTTCTAGAGTAAAGGTAAAACAATCGTTTCCCCACTAGCTGAAATGTGGTTTTGCCAAATACAAGGTGAAAGAACTTTGATAGTTGTTTTCTCTTGGTTTAGGAAGAAAAAGGCAACTTTTTATTTATGATTAATTCAAGGAATTTAAGAAATTCTCTTTAAGTCGTTTTGAGCAAAAAGGTAAAAACAGAGGCCTGAAATCCCAGGATTCAAGGAGACCTTTAAACGTTCTACCTTCATGGCCTGACTGCTCAGTCTCACATTTTCCCTGTGTTTTTTCTTCTACCCAAAGCTCCAGTACCTCTCCTCACAGAAATTGACTCTTCTAACAAACCCGAGGGAGCCCATTCTGTTTTTGTTAAAAGGTTCTTCTTTATGTAATCCCAAATCGCTTCATCAAGATTTCCTGGTGGAATAGCACTTCACATTGCTTCATGCAGCTCTAGGGCCTGGCCCATACGTTTTGTCTTCCATACCCCACAAAGGAGTGAGTGGCCTTCTCATTTCCAACAGCTTTCGAGCTTCTATCTGGGATCCTCTTTCCTTGACATCTTTTGTGGGACTATTCATCCCACAAGGAGTTTTCCTTCTCTTCTTTCTTATTAGAACATTCCTGATCTATGTAATTCACTTGTTGATTGCCCAATGTTGGTTGAGTGCTTCCTATGGACCAGGCAATGTTCCAGTTATTGGAGATGTAGGAGGATGTAAGACAGGCAATCCCTGTGCTCATAGAAGTTCTGTTCCAGTGGGTGAAATCCACAGTGAAGAACACTACAAATTCACATATGATTAGACCTATCAAGTGAAAAAAACAAAATAATGTGATGCTTTTCGTGGAAGTGTTTCTCTTACCAGCCATCTCCTCTTTCTATTGCAAACTTGCAAGTGCTCCTATATGTCACTATATTTATTATAGTGACCTCAAAATACTTACTAATCCATCTTCATAAGTATATGATATTATTCTGAATAAACAGTATTTAATCATTTGGGATTTATGTGACATTAGATTAAGTTGGTAATGTCTTAATTAGAGTTGATATTGCTTGGAAAGACATATTTGACATAAAGACATCTTAACAGATGTCAGAATGTTGGTGGTGGTTGTTCAGTAGCTCAGTCTTGTCTGACTCTTTGTAACCCCATGGACTCTAGCCCACTAAGCTCCACTGTCCCATGGGATTTCCCAGGCAAGAACATTGGAGCAGGTTGCCATTTCCTCCTCCAGGAGATCTTCCCAACCCAGGGGTCAAACCCATGTCCCTTAACATTTCTTGCTTGGAAAGCAGATTCTTTACCACTCTGCCACCTGGGAAGTCTTAGATTTCCTTCAGTTCAGTTCAGTTCAGTCACTCAGTCGTGTCCAACTCTTTGCGACCCCATGAATCACAGCACGCCAGGCCTCCCTGCCATCACCAAGTCCCGGAGTTTACTCAGACTCATGTCCATCGAGTCAGTCATGCCATCCAGCCATCTCATCCTCTGTTGTCCCCTTCTCCTCCTGCCCCCAATCCCTCCCAGCATCAGGGTCTTTTCCAGTGAGTCAAAAGATTTCCTTATACATCGTTAAATCTGAAGTCTGTCCTGGAAATGTGTGAACTAGTTTCACTTTTGACTTTCTAACCTTTGTTGTTGTTGTTGTTGTTCAATTGCTCAGCCATGTCTGACTCTTTGCAACCCCATAGACTGCAGCACTGCAGGCTTCCCTGTCCTTCCCCGTCTCCAGGAGCTTGCTCAACCTCATGTTTTGTGTCAGTGATGCCATCCAGCCATCTCGTCCTCTGTTGTCCCCTTCTCCTGCCTTCAGTCTTTCCAGCATCAGGGCCTTTTCTAATGAGTCAGCTCTTCGCATCAGATGGCCAAAGTATTGGAACTTCAGATTCAGCATCAATCCTTCAAATGAATATTCAGGGCTGATCCCTTTAGGATTGACTGGTTTGATGTCCTTGCAGTCCAAGGAACTCTCAACAGTCTCCTCCAGTACCACAGTTCAAAAGCATCAATTCTTTGGCGCTCATCCTCCTTTATGATCCAAATCTCACATCCATACCTGACTACTGGAAGAACTATAGCATTGACTAGACAGACTTTGTGGGCAAAGTAATGTCTCTGCTTTTTAATATGCTGTCTAGATTGGTCATAGATTTTCATCCAAGGAGCAAGCTTCTTTTAATTTCATGGCTGCAGTCACGATCCACAGTGATTTTGGAACCCAAAAAAATAAAGTCTGTCACTGTTTCCATTGTTCCCCATCTATTTGCCATGAAGTGATGGGGCCCCTTTCCATGTGATCTTAGTTTTCTGAATGTTGAGTTTTAAGGCAGCTTTTTCATTCTCCTCTTTCACCTTCATCAAGAGGCTTTTTAATTCCTCTTCGTTTTTTGCCATAAGGGTGGTGTCATCTGCATATCTGATGTTATTTATATTTCTCCCGGCAATCTTGATTCCAGCTTCTGCTTCATCCAGCCCTGCAGTTCACATGGTGTTCTCTTCATATAAGTTAAATAAGCCAGGTGAAAATATACAGCCTTGACGTACTCCTTTCCCAATTTGGAACCAGTCTGTTGTTCTATGTGCGGTGCTAACTGTTGTTTCTTTACCTGTATACAGGTTTCTCAGGAGGCAGGTGAGGTGGTCTGGTATTCCCATCTCTTGAAGAATTTCCCACAGTTTGTTGATATCCTCACAGTCAAAGGCTTTGGCATAGTCAATGAAGCAGATGCAGATGTTTTTCTGGAATTCTCTTGCTTTGTCTATGATCCAACAGATGTTGGCAATTTGATTTCTGGTTCCTCTGCCTTTTCTAAATCCAACTTGAACATTTGGAAGTTCTTGGTTCATGTACTATTGAAGCCTAGCTTGGAGAATTTTGAGCATTACTTTGCTAGCATGTGAAATAAGTACAGTTGTGCAGTAGTTTGAACATTCTTTGGCATTGCCCTTCTTTGGAATTGGAATGAAAACTGACCTTTTCCACTCCTGTGACCACTGCTGAGTTTTCCAAATTTGCTGGCATATTGAGTGCAGCACTTTAACAACATCATCTTTTAGGATTTGAAATAGCTCAGCTGGAATTCCTTCACCTCCACTAGCTTTGTTCATAGTGATGCTTCCTGAGTCCCACTTGACTTCGCACTCTCAGATGTCTGGCTCTAGGTGAGCGATCAGACCACTGTGCTTACCTGGGTCATGGAGATCTTTTTTGTATAGTTCTTCTGTGTATTCTTGCCACCTCTACCCTTTACTTCCTATGAAATCAACACAAGTTTTGCTCTCCCTCAATTTCCCCCTAATCTCTGTAGACCCCTCCCACTCCAGTCCAGCAGACTTGATTTCTCTTTAGAAAAATCTGAAAGATAAATCACCTACTTACATTTAATTATACACTCCAGTCTGTGTTTGTGATGAATATAAGGAAATATGAGATCCAAGTTAATATATATACTGTATACAGTGCCTAACAATGAAACATAATGATTCAGAATAAGGTGAAAATGGTTCTGTTCATCAGCACAGAATCTTCCCTTTGAATTATCATATGGCAGCTAGCTCTGTCTAACCTCATGAATTTACCCTTGTTTTTAAATGTTGGTGTGTGTGTGTGCGTGTGTGTGTGTTGCTGATTGCCAACAGTACCAGATCCTGAATATTTACTTGACAGTATCAACATTGCTAGCATGACAGAAGTGCATGGTCCAAAGGAAGTAGGCGTGACCTTTCTAAACATCAAATTGCATATAAAATAAGGAATAATTACGACTCTTAAGGGATTGTTTTGAATATTTGAAGAAAAAGCAGTTAAAGAACCGAACCAAGTGGAGAGTAGATGCTAATCAAATGCTAGTTTCCTTCTGTTTTTCAGAGATACCAAATTACTTATTCAAGTAGTCACTCAGACTTTGGTTAATGATTAGCTAAAGAGTAAAAATGAAGATTTTTATTTTTTTTTCATTGAGTCTACTAGGACTGGTTTCATGTATGGATGGAATAAGCACTTAACATTTTATCACAATTAATTCTCCAAAAATTTTTTACTATACCTACTGCTAAATAGTAAATAAAATAATTTATCCAGTGGGATTAATTTCTAATGGTAAACATTTCAGGCCTTTAACACACACACACACACACACAATTTTTTTTTGAGAATTACTATACCTGCTGGCTTCCCTGGTGGCTCAGATGATAGAATCTGCCTGCAAAGTGGGAGACCTGGGTTCAGTCCTTGGGTTGGAAAGACCCCCTGGAAAAGGGAATGGCAACCCACTCCAGTATACTTGCCTGGAGAGTTCCAAGGACAGAAGAGCCTGGTGAGCTACAGTCCTTGGGGTTGCAAAGAGTCAGACATGACTGAGCTACTAACACACACACATACTACACCTGGTATTAAAATGGGGCTTCCTGGTGGCTCAGTTGGTAAAGAATCTGCCTGAAATGCAGGATATCCAGGTTCAATCCCTAGGTCAGGAAGATCCTCTGGAGAAGGAATTGGGAACCCACTCCAGTACTCTTGCCTGGGAAATGCCATGGACAGAGGACAGAGGAGCCTGGCGGGCTCCATGGGGTTGCAAGAATCTGACATGACTTAGCAACTAAACCACCACCACCGCTGTTAAAATATAAATAGCTGATATTAGCCCACTGTTGCATTAGCCAATCTGCATAAAGGAGTTTTTTTGAGATTAGTAAAACAGTAAGTCTGTACATCTTAAATGGCGGTTAAAAAGAAATCTGGTAACACAAGGAGCACCCCCACATCAAACTTATTTTGTTTGATTTCATAGTATTGGCCAGATGGTATTTTATAAAATTTGAGATACCAGCAACATTTTAAAAGGGAAGATCTCTCATGTAATTCCAGGTTTCTCTTTATAAGTGAAAAAAGTTGATCACGTTGGGGTCTCAGACATTCCTGGGTAATGAGCCACTCTCTGAGGAATGGAAAGAGTATTTTTTTTGTGGACTGATTACCCCAATAAAAAATCTTCAAATGGTTCAGTGTACCTCTGGTCATTGTCTTTTCATTTTTCCAAAAGCATCCTGTTAAGCTGTTCCTAGTTCTCAGCTTTAAAGATACACAGAAAATGTTTCTTCCAGAGCCATAAATACTCTTGAGGCCAAATTATAATAATATAGTATGATTTTTTTTATTCATTCCAGAATCCTAACAATTGAAAAAAAAAAAGAGAGAGAGCCATTATATTCTTCAATAGTAAGAGTTAACATTTAGTGAGTCTTTGACTATGTGCTAGAGCACTGTTCTAAGCATTTTACCAGCATCATTTAATATAATTCTCCCAATTACCTTGATTACACCCATTTTACAGCAGAACAGACTGGGACATAGAAAGGTAAATCCCCGTGACTTGGGTAAGGAGCCAGATTGGGATTTATACCTTGTCACTCTGACTCACAGTCTTCCCCACCACTGTCTAATATCACTTTCTCTGTATTGTCCCTTGTGTTGGCCTTGGTGCTTCAACTGGAGCCTTTGGGATCTATCGAAAGGTGAAAAATACAGGTGTATTGTCTCATCATTTGAGAAACAGAAAGATGGGCCCGCCGTGTTGCAGGACTCCAAAGACACAATTCACATCATGGGTTGTGTAAATGGTGCCCTCTGGAGTTGTGCAATGTACTGTTTGCACAGACACATGCAGTGGCCCTGCTAACAGATACTCCCTCACACAATTCCTTTATGATTTTTAGTGCCGCTGTGCTGTGTTCTGCTTAGTTGCTCAGTCGTGTCTGACTCTAGGCAACCCCATGGACTGTACCCCACCGGGCTCTTCTGTCCACGAGGATTCTCCAGGCAAGAATACTGGAGTGGGTAGCCATTCCCTTCTCCAGGGGATCTTCCCAATCCAGGAATGGAACCTGGGTCTCCCACACTGCAGACAGATTCTTTACCGACTGAGCCACTTGGTAAGCCCTAGGTGGTTCTTTAGGGTGAATTGAGATTCTCTGTAGCCATTTCTTCTGCTTCCAGCCATGTCAAGCAGTAGTTGAAGACATACATTCTCAGAAATAATCTCTAAGGAGTTGAAGGCGGGTTGCTCACAGATTATTTCCCCAGGATAGGAGAGCGGTGGTGGTGGCTTTTCTGTGTGGGCATAGAGCTTGGTCTGAAATGGTGATTCACCCTCCTCCAACAGAGCACGCGGTAACCCTGCAGCCAGATTGTGCCACGTGGTACGTGACTCCCCTTGAGTCGGGAGAGTCAAGTCACTCAGGCATTAAAGTTTAACCTTGTGGCCTACTTGCCAGTTACCAAAGAGCCAGAATTCCACAGCATTCCTAAAGCCCATATCAATTTCATTGTAGGCTTTAGGAATGTTACTATTTAAATAACAGTGACAACAATGAAGAAAAAGCGTTTGGTTATAGAGGCCTCTGTGGTATATTTTGTGCTGTTTTGAAAGAATACATCCATTTGTCCTTAAAGGTTTATTTCAAAGGAAAAATATCAATCGTACTCACTGAGCAATGGAGCAGAATAAGTCAGTGTTAATCCAGATATACCTGTTTTATTGTGGGTTGACATCTTGTCTTCCTATTTCCAGTTTCTCTAATTGGAGTAGAAACCTAACCCCAGTTCAAAACAGTATCCCCTGGGCCTGAATAGAAATAAAGTTGGCCTCTTAAGGACTCTCATCCTTCTTCCTCCATCATGGGGAAATGTTGGGTCGCCAGCAATATCGCTGTGCCTAAATCACTAGTCAGGTGTTTTAAAGGACAGTTTAACCAATCATTTTGGTACACCAGGCAACAATATTGTTTTAGTTTGGTCATTCAAGTACCCAAACTCTGAATTCATTATCTCATGATCTCATGTGTTCAGTTATTATAGAGAAATTCTAACCGCAAGGAGAGGAGTATTTTTCTTCCCAACTAAACTATTAGGTCCTCCCGGAGACAAGCCCATCTTGTGGTTTTCATTGTTCATGGGATCTAGACTGAACTGGATCATAAGTAAGTCATGAAGACTGGTTTCCTTACTTCACCTCATTAGCAAAGTGAAGTATAACTCATAATCATCAATGTACTGCAGGAAATAGCACACTATCTGGAAATATTAAATATGTCTTCTTGCATGAATCACTTCTTACTGGAATTCTCTTTCCTTCCAAAAACCAACACCAGGGCTCTGTTGTCCATGGCACATACTTTGGTCCTCAGTGTCTAGAGCTTGGGAGCTTTTTATGGGCCTATGAAAATATTTGAGAACTAAAAAGTAAAGTTATTGACTCCAAAATACAAAAAGAAAACTGCAAAATCCCAATTACAATTTAATTAAGTATTTAAAAATGTAACATTATATGAACTTCAATAATTGTCAAGTAATTATATAAAAATTTTGTTACATTTGGAAAAAAAAAACTTGTGGGCTGTTTTTTTTTTTTTTTTCATTTCATAAGAATTCTCAAATATGTCGGATGGTTGCAGAGAAATCAGAGTTAGTCATTAGCTAAATGAATTTAGTAGCCAAATAATTTCAAAGAAGAATTATAAAGATCCTTTCTAGATTTTCACAACAAAATCATTATATAATGTGGGAAGTGGATCCATTTTATTTTTTATTTTTTTGGATCTTTAATATCCAGGATATGATGTGTAGTGGAATTTACAAAGGAATTAAAACAGCCTTGCTTAAACTACTATCCATTTGCAAGATTATTTTTTAAGTAACTTCTTTTTTTTAACTAAAACCAAGCTGTCATTGTAATGCAGAGTTCCTATTAGGTAACTCTTAAGAAAAAGATCAACTATCTTCAGAGAGGTCTGTGTGTTAACCAGAACTGACTTAGTCCTGGGGGAAATTAACTTACTGAAGGACTGTCAGCTGAATGAAGACTTAAATTTCATGAACTTGGAGGAGAGAGCTTTTTCACATTCTCTTCCCGTATGGAGTAACAATCTGTTCTGAAAGTGGAGAGTGTTTTGGCATTATCTCTTCTAACTCATTTGCCTTCAACTTTCCATAAATCAAGTTCTGCCAATTACCATCTTTAAGATTCAACTTTTTGCAAAATTGTTAAACAAGGCACTCTCTTTGAGAAGACAGAGAATACACCATAGAGTAATTCCTCTGAAAATCACAGTTCTGTGTTGTATACAGTTATATTTTTAGAGTTCACTGCCTGCTTGGAATGAAGGCTGACTTTCTCCCCAGAAGAGCGCCGACTGATCCACAAAGTCAGGTTAAACAGTACCTGAGTCTGCTTGCCTATCCCTTGTACAGAAATTATCTGTTATAAAACCAAAATGTAACTGTAAGTATAATGTACCTATAGAAATTGTTCTTGAGCTCTAAAGGAAAATGAGTCTTCATTTTGGAAAAAAGAATCAACATAGTGAAATAAAGGTGTTTCTTTTTCCAAAAGTTTTTGTTGACTCCTACATTTATATACACACCTATAGTCTGGTATCTAAATACCTGAAATATTTATAAAGTTTTAATTCCTAGAATGAAAATAATGATTAATTTCTAACAATTTTGATGTCATGTCCACAAAAATAACTGTGACCAGGAGTGAAAGTCTATCCATCTCATCATCTTTATCTTAGGATTGATTTAAAAATTAAAAAAAAAAAAAATCCTCCTACTGAGGTGCTATTTGTGATGCTATTTGTTTAGTTCCTGAGGTCCTAGTTTTCCCCAGGTGATGTTTAGCTCTCCTAAAAGACAAATTCATGTCCTACTCTTAAGGCCTTGAGAATGGCAGCCAAGCTCCTCCAGGCCTCAGTTTCCTCAACTCTTTGATGGAGGAAACTAGTACATAGCTCATGAATTTGTGTATTTTCTTATTTTTAAATGTATATTATTAAAGTATAGTTGATTTACAATGTTGCATTAATTTCTGCTGTCCAGCAAAGTGATTCAGTTATATCCTCAGTCTCGTTCGACTCTTTGTGACCCCATTGACTATAAGCCCAACAGGCTCCTCTGCCCATGAAATTTTAGGCAAGAATGCTGGAACAGGGTGCCGTTTCCTATTCCAGGGTATCTTCATGACCCAGAGATCGAACTCACATCTCTTGCGTCTCCTGCATTGCCAGGAGGATCCTTTACCACCAGGCCACCTTGGAAACACGATTCAGTTATACACATACACATTCTTTTTCATACTCTTTTCCATTATGCTTTATCACCCGATATTGAATGCAGTTCCCTATGCTCTACAGTCGATATTGTCACTAATATGAGTTTGTTTTCAGTATTAATGAGATGACATGTGTGAGCGCCATATCCAGTGCCTGGTATTTGGTGAGCCTGAGTTCTAGCCACTTCTTCCACTCACCTTGCTGGGAAGCACTCTCTGGACTTCAGTTCCATCACCTGATAAATGGGTATATAGAGCCTTCATGTGGCTGATATAGACGTTATTATGTTAATAACCTCACTCCGTGACTCCAATCCATTTCTTTGAGCTCTGGCCAGAGCAGACTCCTCATCCAGAGGCACAGCTCTCTCATTCACGGGCTGATGGGTGGCTGGCTATGGCAGATATTACAGGTCCCCTCAAGCACCCTCTCATTTTCCTGCCAATAAAGATGTGGGAAAACTCTTCCCAGAAAAGCCATTTCTTTGAACTGAAGTACTTTATCTGGGTTTATAGCTCATGACATAGTAAACACTAAACACTTAAGAAAGAATCTTTTCCTCCTTAAAAATGATGCTGGGGTCAGCTCACTGATTGCCTAAGCTCCCTTCCAGTATGTTTCTTACCCAATTCTTTTTCCTTTGGGAGAAAATTTTTACTGTAAAGATGTGGGAACTCTGTTTTGGCAAAGAAGGTGTAGAAAATAGTTTTCAGAAATAGCAGCTTATGAAAAAGAAAACACACCAGACTCAGTTTTTGAATTCTGATTCCAGCCGGGAAGCATATGCCATAAAAGGGCAAAGGAAGAAAACTTTGAAAAGGCTTATCTACTGTGATTAACCAAAAAAATGTACTCTGTTGTTAAGCAGACAGCCTGTGAGCCATATTTTGTTGTAGGTACTGGGAATGCAGAGATAAATAAACCCCGTTCCTGATTGCAAGGGGCTTGCAGCTCTGTGGAAGAGCCCAGGTGTCTGTTCAGGACCAGACACTGGGGATACGAGGATGGGAATCCACAGTCCCTTCCGCTTTGCCAGATAAAGAGAGGATCACACTGTGACTGTGTTCCTAAGCACTCTGGTTGGAATTAGCATCAGAATCTGAACGTTTGCTTAACCCAAGGCACCTAATTCAAACTGAAAAACAATGGGACCAGAGAAGCTGACCCCGAGTTAACTTTTGACCAGAAAAGAGAGACCAAAGGGAAGAACAATAATGTTGCCAACAAAGCACTTGCAGAGATCTGCGAGTGGTAGAGAAGGAATCCTTGCACATAGGTGGATAACAGGTTGTCTCCTTCCATCCCAGAACAACCTGGGAGGAAGATAAGTGTGTTATCTCACAGGAGAAGAGTCGATTTAGGAGATTAAAGTTGTTTTCAAAGATTGCAGTCAAAATCAATTGTCTGAACGGTAACTGTGGAACTCTGCTGTCCCTATGATTGCTATTGTGTGCTGCCGACTATTATAAATACATTACACACAAGTTAAAAAATGTACATATAGAATATTAATCATCAGAATTAACCCAAGATATTCACAGAACTGAATGAAGCCAAGAAACTGAACTTCTGAGTTTGTCATGGAGTTAGTTGGTCTTTACCGCTGCTCGTGTTAGATCCTGAATGGAAATGGAGGTAGGGGAAGCAGCTTGGGCAGATTTCGGGCAAGCCATGTACGATGTGCATGTCTGTCATCATAGGAGAAGGCTGCAATTGATTCAATAAGGAAGAGGAGGCTGCTGGAAGTTTTCAAGCGAAATTTAACATTTTAACTTTTGTGTCATTGGAAAGTGAAAGTGAAGTCGCTCAGTCGTGTCCGACTCTGCGACCCCGTGGACTGTAGCCTACCTGGCTCCTCCATCCATGGGATTCTCCAGGCAAGAATACTAGAGTGGGTTACCATTTCCTTCTCCAGGGGATCTTCCCAACCCAGGGATTGAACCCGGGTCTCCCGTATTGGAGGCAGAAACTTTAACCTCTGAGCCAAACTGGAAGGTAACCCTAAAACAATACAGAGACTGAACCTTAGATGTATAAATGGGAGGGAAGAAAACTATTCAAGTCTATTATGTAAAGGGAGTCAGGGGCTGAAGGTCAAACTAAGATGGAAGCAGAAAACAATTTAATTTTTTTAAAAAGTTATGGAAGTATAGTTGATTTACAATATGTTAGTTTCAAGTGTGGGGCTTCTGTGGTGGCTCAGAGGTTAAAAAAAAAAAAAACAAAACCATCTCCCAGAGCTTGCTCAAATTCATGTACACTGAGTTGGTGGACATGAGTCATGTCCACTGAGAGCCACCTGGGAAGCCCATTGAACCCTTGAAAGTGTTAGTTGTTCAGTCGTGTCCCTTTCTTTGCGATCCCATGGACTGTAGCCCACCAGGTTCCTCTGTCCATGAAATTTTCCAGGCAAGAATACTGGAGTGGGTTGCCATTCCCTTCTCCAGGGAATCTTCCCAACCTGGAAATCGAACCCCAGGTCTCCTGCACTGCAGGCAGATTCTTTACTGTCTGAGCCACTACTACATGCCAAATACTTTGGCAAGATTTTATGTGTCTCATTTAATCCTCAAAACCCTGTTTTATCTCCATTTTATAGTCTAGGAAACTGATACTTAGAGAAGATTAGTAACTTGTTCAAGACCAAACAGCTAGTCACCAGTGGTGTTTGGATTGGCACCCAGGCAATCTAACCCCAAAGGCTACTTTTTAACCTGCTCCTGTATACCCTCTATTATGTCTATTAGTTATTATGTCTATTAGTTAAAATAGACATTGTCTCAAAGAGCAGACCTTTTACATTAAATAGATCTTATTTGTGATGTGTGATCAAGGGGAAATTACTTGAGTTGCCTGGATTGTTTTACCATTACCATTACTACAAGCTAGGAAAAATGTTATCAAACAAATGTAAATTAAATGAGCCCTCTGAAAATTTGCTTTCTAATAAGTCAATTTCCTTCATTATCTAAAGCGTCAGGTGTTAAATTACCATTAAAGCACATTCTATGTATATTTACTTTTGACACTTTTTTTCCAAATTCTATTTTAATGAAAACTTGCAAGTTGTCTCACAGTGTTAGAAACAAGGGCTTCAGTTGGCAATGTGATGTTTCCAGTTGTTTGATCTCTTTTAAAAGATTTAATTCAATTTTAGAATATAGCATTGTCCTTTAAGATAGGTAAATAGCATTAGAAACCACTTGATTAAACATAGGGTCTAGTATGAATCTGAAATAGGAACTAGAGATATAATATGAGCTATAATTAGGGTAAGTGCTAATATCATGTATATACATTTCAACAAAGTAACAGCTATAGAGATGACTTACAAGAAAACAAACCAGACATTGGTCAAGGCAATATTTTTACTCTTGACTGTGTCTATGTAACAGCATGCAACACTTTATGGAGAGTCAGGGATGGTTTAAGGAAGTACATCGATTTCTCAAGTTGAGAATCCTTGTCTTAACTTTTATTTCTAATGCTTTGATTTGCTCTTTAAGAATGAGACATTTAGAACAAGACTGGCTATCAACTCCTGAATATACCATCAAAATTTAATCTTTTTGATTCCACTTACATCAGTACTTAAATTTATGGAGACGGTGCAGAATGGTGGTTGTCCAGGTTTGGGAGGAGAGGGAATTGGGTATTACTGTTTAATGGGTACTACTGTGTTACAGTTTGAGAAAATGAATGAGATGGATGGTGGTAATGGTTGCCTTTTCCACAACAAACTGTGGAAAATTCTTAAAGCGATGGGTATACCAGACCACCTGACCTGCCTCCTCAGAAATCTGTATGCAGGTCAAGAAGCAATGGTTAGAACTGTACATGGAACAACAGACTGATTCCAAATTGGGAAAGGAGTACATCAAGGCTGCATATTGTCACCCTGCTTATTTAACTTATGTGCAGAGTACATCATGTGAAATGCCAGTCTGAATGAAGCACAAGCTGGAATCAAGATTGCTGGGAGAAATATCAATAACCTCAGGTATGCAGATGACACCATCCTTATGGCAGAAAGCAAAGAAGAACTAAAGAGCCTCTTGATGAAGGTTAAAGAGGATAATGAAAAAGTTGGCTTAAAGCTCAACATTCAGAAAACTAAGATCATGGCATCCGGTCCCATCACTTCATGGAAAATAGATGGGGAAACAATGGAAACAGTGACAGACTTTATTTTGGGGGGCTCCAAAATCACTGCAGATGGTGACTGCAGCCATAAAATTAAAAGACGCTTGCTCCTTGGAAGAAAAGCTATGACCAACCTAGACAGCTTATTAAAAAGCAGAGACATTACTTTGCCGACCAAAGTCCATCTAGTCGAAGCTATGGTTTTTCCAGTAATCATGTATGGATGTGAGAGTTGGACTATAAAGAAAGCTGAGTGATGAAGAATTGATGTTTTTGAACTGTGGTGTTGGAGGAGACTCTTGAGAGTGCCTTGGACTGCAAGGAGATCCAACCAGTCCATCCTAAAGGAAATCAGTCCTGAATATTCATTGGAAGGACTGATGCTTAAGCTGAAACTGCAATACTTTGGCCACCTGATGTGAAGAACTGTCTCATTGGAAAAGACCCTGATGCTGGGAAAGATTGAAGGTGGGAGGAGAAGGGGATGGCAGAGGATGAGATGCTTCGTTGATATCACTGACTCAATGGACAAGAGTTTGAGTAAGCTCTGGGAATTGGTGATGGACAGGGATGCCTGGCATGCTGCAGTCCATGGAGTCACAAAAAGTTGGACATGACTGAGTGACTGAACTGAACTAAACTGAATGGTTGTCCAACAATGTGAATGTATGTAAGGCCATTGACCTGTGCACTAAAAAGGGTTAAACTGGTAACTTTTATGTTATGTATGTTTTACCATGATAAAAAAAATACTGTATCTTGACCTATACTTAGAGAGGGTCAAAATATATTTAGCAACTGGATATATAAAGATAATTTTTAAATACTTGAACTTAAATTGACATAGCCAATTCCTTCATTTTAAAGTAAAATCTATAGATTTCTAGCTTCAGAATGGTGGATAGATGACCTCCCCACCCATTGTTTTTTTCTAAAAATATCACCCAAATCAATAACATGAGTGAATTCCAAAAACAGGGATAGTACAGAGGTATGTATAATGTACACCCAACCACAGGTCTTAACTCTCTGGATAGTCAGCATATCCCACGTCTCTCCCCATGGAAGACAAGAGGTTTTGCAGTAATAGGCAGAGAGGCCGGGAAGGATAGCTGTGCAAACTGTGTTTGGAGGATGCTCCAAAAGTCTGCAAACTGAGCATGCAGACCTCCATTTCCCTTCTCTTGCCCACATCAGACCACTAGCAGGATGACTTAATACCCATCCCTAGAAAAGACAAACCACCTCAGAGGGAAAAAAATCATACAGTGACATTTAGGGTGGTCAAATAAAATACCTGCTGGGCACCCAATCTCACTACAGCAAATTCCCCAGTGCACAAGCCTCACCCAGGCACTCGGAGCCTCCATCATCTTTCTAGGGCTCAACCTCATATGTGACCTCAGGCCAGGGATCAATGCAGGAGTTTGAGAATCCTACTCTCACCATTGATGAGCTATTTGCATGCATTTCTTTAATATCATTTAAATACTTAATTGAAATGAGGTTTAATTTACAGAGATACACGTAATTTGAGAATAATGAAGAACATGAAGAATGAAGAAGAGAGGGTTAGAATATAAAGGAAATACAACAGCACTTATGAAACTTTAAACAGCTTACTTGAGCCATACAATGCAGGGTGTTTTTTTCTTTTGATCCCATATTTTGAATTAGTACATAGTTCTGAGAGTTATTTACAAAGTACATATCCTGTCAACATTACTGATCCCAGGCAAAAGTGCTTATGCCAGTTTTAAAAACTAGTTTTCTGCACCTTTTGATTGACAATATAATTGGTTGACAAATGTTGAAATCTATACTATCAGAGATCTCACATATTGTTACCTTTTAAAATAGTCATTTGTTAGTCAGGATTACTTAATGAGGTAATCAAAGTGCCATCTATTGTGGAGGTAACCACAAGTGACTCTAGGACTATGGCTGAACATCTTACACACTTCACAGCTAACAGAGTCGTAACCTTGTCATGTATACCCTCATTGTAGTGTTTATGAGCCTAAAAACAAGAAATGAGGACAGTGAACTTAGACTGTTTAATCCTGGATATCTTGAAAATCTAGAATTTACTGGCAGATGGACAAGGAGTGAGGTGCTATCTTGTGATTTTGATTTAAATTTCCCTGATAATTAGGGATGTTGAACATCTTTTTATGTACCTACTGAGCATCTATATGTCTTGTTTTTTTGGGAAAATGTCTGCTCAACTCCTTTGCTCATTTATTAATCATATTATTTGGGTTCTTCTGCTATTGAGTTGTACGAATTTTATATGTATTTTAAATATTAATACTTTATCAGTTATGTGGCTTGCAAATATCTTCTCCATTACATAGGTTAAATTTTCACTTTTGTGACATTGTGATTTATAAGAAACATACATTTGGTCATTCGGATGACCAGAATCTGTTTCTAATACAGATTAGGTCTTTTTCCACTGGTTCCTGGTTCACAGCTCTTAAAACCTTTGGAATTTCCTATGATAAGAATCATAAAAGTATCTTTTGTTATGCTAATAAGGTAACTTCTGGAAAGTCCCTAGGGAACTTAAAGAAGGGGACTAGTTGCTAGTGGAACCAACCAATCCTTTAGAAAGTTGGAACTTTCATTTTCACCCAGACTTCTGAGGGGGTTGGCTGGGAGAGAGGCTAGAGGTTGACTCAGTCCTCAAAGACCAGTGATTTAATCAGTTATGCCAGTAACAAAGAAGCCTCCATAAAAACTGGAAAGAATAGGGTTCAGAAAGCTTTAGGATTGGTGAATATGGGGATATGGGGGCAGAGTGATGCACTAAGAAAGAGTGTGGAAGCTTTGTGTCCTTTCCCCATACCATGCCCTACATACCTTTTCCATCTGGCTGTTCCTGAGTTATATCCTTCTATCATAAACCAGTAATCTAGTGAGTACATGTGTTTCCTAAATTCTTGTTAGCATCTCTAGCAAATAAGGAGGGGATCATGGGAACCTCTGATTTATAGCCAATTTTTCAGTAATGCAAGTAACAACTTGGGTTTGCAACTGACATCTGTAGAGAGCAGGAGGGCGTCTCATGGGACTGAGCCCTTAATCTGTGAAATCTGATATTATCTCCAAGTGGATGGTGTCAGTATTGAGTTGAATTCTCTGACACCCTGCTGGTGGTGTCAGATAATTGTTTGTTGATATGGGAAACTCTGCATCTCCCCCCAGCCCCAAACACAGGTTACAGTTGGACAGTTGGAGAGCGGAGTGAAGGGAGTGAAAGTCACTCAGTCGTGTCCAACTCTTTGCGACCCCATGGACTATACATATACAGTTCATGGAATTCTCCAGGCCAGAATACTGGAGTGGGTAACTGTTCCCTTCTCCAGGGGATCTTCCCAACCTGGGAATCGAACCCAGGTCTCCCACATGGCAGGTGGATTCTTTACCAACTGAGCCACCAGGGAAGCCCATACACTTCGATGCAGAACCCAAAAGGATTTTGTTAATGATTTCCTTTGCTATGCAAAAAATTTTTTAGCTTGATGTAAAAGATTCAGTGCAGTATCTATTAAAATTCCAACAGCATTCTCCACATAAATAAAAAAGACACTCCTACAATTCATATGGAACCCCCCCACACACATACACACACACACACACACAAACCACAAATAGCCAAAGCAATTTTGAAATAGAAGGACAGAGCTATAGGCATCACATTTCCTGATTTCAGACTATATTAAAAGGTTATAGTAATCAAAACAGTATCAGTTCACTTCAGTTCAGTCGCTCAGTCATGTCTGACTCTTTGTGACCCCATGAATTGCAGCATGCCAGGCCTCCCTGTCTATCACCAACTCCCAGAGTTTACTCAAACCCATGTCCATCAAGTTGGTGATGCCATCCAGCCATCTCATCCTCTGTTGTCCCCTTCTCCTCCTGCCCCCAGTCCCTCCCAGCATCAGGGTCTTTTCCAATGAGTCAACTCTTCACATGAGGTGGCCAGAGTATTGGAGTTTCAACTTCAGCATCAGTCCTTCCAATGAACACCCAGGACCGATCTCCTTTAGGATGAACTGGTTGGATCTCCTTGCAATCCAAGGGACCCTCAAGAGTCTTCTCCAACACTACAGTTTAAAAGCATTAATTCTTCAGCACTCAGCTTTCTTCACAGTCCAACTCTCATATCCATACATGACCACTGGAAAAACCATAGCCTTGACTAGACAGACCTTTCTTGGCAAAGTAATGTCTCTGCTCTAGGTTGGTCATAACTTTCCTTCCAAGGAGTAAGCGTCTTTTAATTTCATGACTGCAAAACAGTATAGTACTGACATAAAAACAGACCCATAACACAATGGAACAGAATAGAGTCTTGAGACTTCCCTAGTAATCCAGCGGCTAAGAATCTATGCTCACAATGCATGGGGTCCAGGTTCAATCCCTGATAAGGGAACTAGATCCCCCTTGCTGCAACTAAAAGATCCTGCATGCTTCAACTAAGACCTGGCACACCCAAAGAAATAAATGTTAAAACAAAAAAAGAATAGAGAACCCAGAAATAAACCCATGCATTTTTGGTCAATTAATTTTTAATAAAGGAGCCAAGAACATACACTGGGGGAAGGATAATTTCTTTAATAAATGATGTTGAGAAAACTGGATAACCACATACAAAATAATGAAATTGACCTGTACCTTACACTGGTCACAGAAATTTACCTGAAATGGATTAAAAACTTACAAGGCCTGAAACTTAACATTCCTAGAACAAAATAGGGAAAAACTCCTTGACATTGGTCCTGGCAGGGCATTTTTAGATATATGACACCAAAAGCACAGGCATCAAAAGCAGAATTAGACAGGCAGGATTACATCAAAATCATGATAATTACTTTTCTAACCTGACATTTTACAAAAAAGGCTGAAGGTCAGAAGCATTCAAAATATAATACTCTTGAGCTTTCCCTCAGGAGTTAAGGAACTTAACTCCAAGGAGGTTTATGCTTATAGAAAAGTCCTTGAATCCAAATGTATATAAGAGAAACAGCTCAAAATCTGCTACCGATTCCCCTCCAGATAAGGGCAATGCCACATGATTCCTCAATAAGTAGGAAATACTGTAAGAGTTCCAAGTGTCTTTTTCTTATTAAATACTTGAGTACAATGTAGAATGCCAGGAAACTGTAGAAGCAACAAAATAACAAATCTGCGGCTCCACGTTCATTCTTCCTACAAAGTTACTTGACAGTAACTGATTTTAAGCACATTTGACAGGCCTGTATATTTTGTTACATCATAACATGGTTCTCAAAAGTTGTGATCTGAAAATAAGAGTTTACTCAAAGGATGGAGGTTTGAAAGTGGGCAGAGTATTTCAAAGTAATAACATCTGAAAAAAAAATCGAATTGTGTAGTAATTAACATACTGTCTAACTGTTAATGAACTTAACAGTTCATTCAGTTGGTTTCAGTTATTATTTTACGTTTAATTCTTGGCATTTGATAACTGTCCTTAGTCCCACAAATTGTGCTTGCCATTGAATAAAAGGGAGGTTTTAGGGTGTACCCAGTCTATTTCCCTGCAGTTGATGCTTTCCACAGGAGTGTTGCCCATATTGCCTCCTGACCACCATTAGTATGGGAGAGATTTTAGGTGATATTTGGATGTTTTTTTAAAAATTAACACTTTTATTGGGGGGAAATGCAATCAGCATATCACCCATTTAATCAAAGAAATACAAGCTTATTGTTTATGTTATTTAAGTTAAAAGAGAATGAGTCAGTGAAGAAAAACATCAAGTCATGATGGTGTGTGCATGGTATAGATGCCAGCAGGAAAGAACTTGTAGAGGTTGTGTCCAGATGCCTGAAGTTTAGGGAACATGATACCGCACAGTGGTTGGAATCAACCACATGTATACGGTTGGATGACCATGATGAACATAAACATCTGTGGTACAGTCCTTTGAAATGTTGCAGTGACAGTAGTCAAACAGAAGCCTATATAACACTACACAATTCAGTATATCAGGAAAATGCTAGAAACCATAGTAGCTTCTATATCAAATGCATGTTCTCCGATGCTAGAAATCATAGTAGCTCCTAGATCAAATGCATGTCCTCTAGAGCCCTCCAGACAAGGTCCACGTGTTTCCTAAAGTCCCTAAATTCTCCCCAGATTCAGGTATCCTCATTGGCCATTGTGTACACCGTCATATATTTGTGTACTAACAGGAATGTGTGTGGGAGGAAGCAGTGCAATATCCCTCCATTCTGAGGAGCTCTTCAGAGGAAATAATATGTGATACTCAATTTATAAAACATTATTTCAGAAATTACCCTATGGGGGGAAAATTCCTTAGACTGGAGAAAACACTGTAATATCGAACAAGTACTAATAGGGTTTTAAAAAATTGTGATCATTTTGTCACTACCTTAAAATCAGGGATAAGAGCAAAATTAAAAATTTCAGTCTCTATGGCCTTGTACTACTGTGCTACTGGGTACTATTGTGCGTCTGTCTTTTTCTGTAATGTTAACCTTGATGGATGCATCTAAGAAGCTTCCAGTCTTGTGGCTTGTTGCATATGTTGTCAGATTCCCCACTATTTAAACTTGTTTTCTTTGGGGACAGGGGTGATGTATTAGTCATTAAAGGACTGTTATATAGTGGACCCAACAAATGGGTTAGGATTTTCAGAGATACATTCTTGGAATACGTGTAACGTTGAGTAGAACCCAGGATAGCACTAACCTAAAGAGATTAAGGATGTGTTTCTGACAGGGAAGGGACTGCCAGTGAGCTAAGTAATCTCACTGGGACAGAAGAGCTTTCTTGGGGATGGTAAAACAGAGGACTATTTTAGGAGAGTTTTTAATTTTTGGTTAACTTATTTCTAATTGGAGGATAATTGCTTTACAATATTGTGTTGGTTTCTGCTGTATATCATCGTAATCAGTCACAGGTATACGTATGTCCCCACCCTCTTGCACCTCTTTCCCATCTCCCACCCCTTCCCACCCCTCAAAGTTATCCCAGAGCGCTGGGTTTGGGCTCCCTGTGTCATACAGCTATTTCAAGAGAGTTTAACCCTCAACATTCAGACATTTCATTTGTGATTACTGTTACTTTCTTTCTGAATTATCAACAAGAAGGTATTTGCTGGGCCTTACACGAAAGAGAACAGTACTTCAAATAAGTAATAGTGGTTAGTTACTTTTACTTAGTCTGGGTTTTTTTTTTTTTCTTTTTTCTCTACATTAAAATTCCAAGAAAAAAAAAAATAAACCTCTCTTCATAAGCTCCCTCCCTCCAAAGAGGGGAGTAGTTTCCCCAACTTTCTTTTGAATGTCTGAAAGTATGTGATTGGTCAACCTCCCTTAAAGTGCCAGCAACTGTTTAACGTGGGACAGAGCCAAGAATCTGTGAATGGCCCTGAGCAGTCATAGGAAAACTGAAAAGCTTAAGGAGATATGGCCAGCAGTTTATTGGCATTTACCTGAAGTGGCCTGAGAGGGGACTAAATAATAAATGCACCTTGAAGTGTGACCGGGGAGGAGGAGGTGAAGGGTTTGCTGTAATAAGTAGCCAGAGGTCTGGCCAGATGCCTTACTACATTAATTTTCCAAGTCCTTTGGGTGGGTCACACTTGCGCTACAATATCCTGTCTGCAAATGCTAAATAAATACCAGGATCACGTCAGGCTAAAGAACCAACGTACTAACTAATGTCATTTAAGAAATCAGGATGCTTAAAGTATTTTTCACTTGATAATTCACATTCAAATTAACTGAAGTTGGCACACCCGGACAAATGTTAATATATATCCTAGTGGAAATGTTTAGAGGGATTGGGGAGGGAAGTCCAATCCTCTTCTCTTAGGAGCAATTTGAATTGTTTTGTTTGTTTTTTGTGGTTGTTAAAAAATTTTATTGGGGTATAGTTGATTTACAATGTTGTGTTAGTTTAATATGTACAACAAAGTAGTTCATTTACACACACATTCATTCTTTTGCAGATTCTTTTCCCATATAAATTATTACAAAATACTGAGTAAAGTTCCCTGTGTTTTATACTAGTTATATATATATATATGTGTGTGTGTGTGTGTGTGTATATATAATCCATTGGTTATCCATTTTATACACAGTAGTGTGTTCAGTGAAAGTTGCTCAGTCGTGTCTGACTCAGACCTCATGGACTGTAGCCTGCCAGGCTCCTCTGTTCATGGAACTCTCTAGGCCAGAATATTGGAGTGGGTAGCCTTTCCTTTCTCCAGGGATCTTCCCAACCCAGGGATCGAACCCAGGTCTCCTGCACTGCAGGCAGATTCTTCACCATCTTCGCCACCAGGGAAGCCCAGTGTGTTTATGTTAATCCCAAACTCTTAATTTATCCCTCTCCCCTACATTTCCCCTTTGGTAACCATACGTTTGTTTTCAAAATGGATCAGTTTAGATTGTCTACTATAACAAAGAATATTTTATTTCAGATATAGGAACTGGGGCAGAGGTTAGTTTTCATAATAAGAGATGTTGAGATATAAGCTTCATTCCTTACTGGAGAGCTGTTAGGAATTTGCAAACCCAGAATCTTGGTATATACATATAAATCAATGAAATTTGCATATGATTAAAAAAAAAAAAAAGGTTTACAAAACATCCTTCAAGGAAACAGCCTCAGTACATGAAGCCGCTTGTCCAGCAACATGACATTAGATTTTTCAATTTAAACATTGCAACCTGATGAAATGATGCCTGCTACATTCTGTTTAATTTTTAAGAGACAATTGTGTTTCTACAACCAACCCCAAAGCATGAAATTTCATTAAATGTGCCCAAAACGAACAGCTGCTAAGTCTCCCAAGTCCTCTCAACTTTACTGTTGACTAGAAATTTTAGTTTTCTGTGCCAGAGTTTGAGAAAATGATTTTTTTTTTTTTTTTTTGAGAGTGGATAAACAAGTCTGTAGTGAAGGGGTGTGTTCCTTATAAAGGTGCTCAGGGAATCTTACCTTGAATAACAAGAGACACCTCATTTCCCAGAGGAGGAAATAAGTTTCGAGATGTCTTCTGTCTGTTTGGCTGGTTTACACTTCTCTCTGGCGCTGATCTGCAAAGAAGCTTTTTAAATTTCAGCAATTGACTAGACCCGCTGGGCGCCGGGTCGTTTTTTTTTTTTTTCCTCTCTCTCACTTCCCTGCGATGTTTTGAACTGCCTTCCTACAGACGTCATACAGCCCTTGAGGAATAGTTTCTGCCTGGTGAGATTGAATGATAGTTCTCATTCACAAAGGCATGGAGTCAGATTCTAAGCAGGGGACACAGCGGAAATTACGTTCGCAGGTACAACAGTGAGCCCAGCTCAAGTGTGGAGAGCTTTGTTCCCTCTCTGACTTCTTGGCTCCCCCAAGAGGAGTGTTTTTCTGTGGTCGCCCTGAAATGAAACTTCCCTGACAGCTCTCTGGTGTCGTTACGGTACCTCGCGGTCATTTTTGTTTCCTTTCTCTCTAACCGGAGCACTTTGAGACGGTGGGAAACCTTTAATCCTGGTATTGTGGAAATGCAAAAAAGATGTGATCAAGTGGCTCTTTCACTCTGTTGGTTACCCTTGTGACCAGATGAAGAATAGATTGAAAATCCAGTTCCTCCCTTGGCAGTGCAAAACAGAAAACAAACTGTCACTTCCGAACAGCCTGGTGATGGAGTAAATTCACTATGAAAGAGGAAAAAGCTTCTGTGTCTTAGAAACCTCTCTCTGTTCCGGACTGGGGGCAGAAATTGGATTCCGGGAAATTTCTTCAAACAACCTCCTTTGGAAATGGAATATATTTAAAGCCATCTTTGTAGAAACACAGCTGAAATGTATTAATCAGAATTCTTGAAGAGGTTTTTTTTTTTTTTCTTTTTCCTCCAAAATGAGTATTATCATGAAGCCAAGATCCCGGTCTACAAGTTCCCTGAGGACTTCAGAGGGAGTGTGGTAACGTGCTTTTCTCTCCTGCTTCTCCCCTTCTTTCATTTAAAGATTGACGTAATAGTGGAGTATTTAGTAATTGCTGACGAGGCTCAAGAGTTAGGTATGATGTTAGGGCTTTGTAAGAAAGAGCACAGTGTTGGTGACACTTTCACTTTATTTTGTTGCTCGATTTTGTTTGCTCTAAAAACAAGGGTGCTCACACTTTTTTTTAAACTCCTCATGGACCATAGCAGTTCATCTGGTGACAAGTTTTAGAAGAGGAAGGAAACTTGCAAAAACATTGGAAGTTTAGAAAATGAAAACTTATCATTTTTCACTGTCTGATCTGCCTGCATGTTTTCTTATCTCTCTTGCCTGATAGACAAGCAGGCTAGTAGTTAATGATCTTTGCTGCAGTCTTTAGAAGTAGTACTTCACTTTCAGCACACGAGTATTAAAATAGTTAACAATGCTTTACATTTTAATCATATAACCAACTTGAATTCAATTATATGACTAAATGTATTCAAGTTGCTTATCATTCAGGAATCTCCTGTTTTATTTTGTCAATATAATGTTCCCTGATAATTATGTGGGGGTTTTGGGGTAACTTTAGTGTTTTCATCTTAATAAAAAGTATATTAACTTCAATTTATTCTAATATTTAGTTCTACTATTTCTTCAGTATTTGATATGGCCATATGCACGTGGTCCTTAAGGAATAGTTTCTCAATAAGTAACTTTTGTGTCTAATACAGCTATTTACAAAAATTATTTTTATGGCTGTTTCAGAGGTTAATTTTATTTTGTTTATCTTAGCGATTGATTGTAAATATATAAATAAGCTCATCTTTTTGAAACGGAAAGAATCCTTCAGACAGGAGAATTAAAAGCAATGAGTGAAGGCAGGTGTTGAGGAAAGGCTGAAAGCAGGCAGGTAAGATGCACTACATATAATTATTTGAGCAGGCAGACACACAAATAAATACTTACATTATTTGTATAGGGAATTCAGCCCACATTTATGAGATTGGGTTATCATTTGCTGTTATTGTACTGCTGTTTTGTAGGAGACTAGAATCAAGAATTGTCCTGCAGTGGTATTTCTGTGAGTTTTAATAAACTATAGACGCAATTTGATCTCATATCAATTTTGATTTTTTTTTAATAAATGAATACATGTAATAAATTCCTCCTTGAGTTTATTTAAAGAAAAGATTGCATCTGCAACTAAATTTGTATGGCTCTTTTATGCCAAATAATAAATATTGGGAAATACTTAGAATCCTTTTATTAGTTGCCATAACTAATGTAAATCTCCAATATAAATGGGTAATCAGAATTTATAAGTGAATTTTATTCACTTGTGATTTCTGTTCTGCCTGTGTGAAAACAGGCTCTTATGCGTGAATAAATAGTATTTAACCAACCTATTTGCTGTTTTTGTCTAAAACGCCAGGAGACTTAGTTCTAAATTTAGGATCCAATCAATCAGCAACACAGTGCATTTCAGTGTCAGTAACATCGACATCCTTTACTCCTCTGAGGTTATCATAGTCTATTTTTATCCGCAACTATTCTATTTGATTATTCTGTGTTACCTAAGGTCATAAATAAATAGGGCCACAGTTCAAAGTATATGTTTTAAAATATTGATTTATGAATGTGTATATTGTTCCATTTAATTTTAAATAGTTTGAGTAGTGTTTGGTTTAGATAGTGTTTATGTAAGAAGTAAATGTCTCTGTTTGTGCTAATGATCCCTGATGGCACTCTATGGAAACCTCCGTCTTACCTCTGTCTTATTAATAATGTAACTGTTTGGGTGTATCACTGCTGTCTCTGAATCATTGATCTGAGGTTGTAATCACTATAGTTATAGTTTAACTGTTTTATTATCCTTTATCCTTCAATTTCTATATAACACATATATTTATATTTTTAAATAGAAGAAAATCAACATAGATTATAGACTAGGTGTAGAGAGGAAACACACGTGTGTATATGTGTACATACAGACACATAGAGAGAGATGTTTACTTGATTAACAAAAAAAGCAGCCCTTCCTCTCCCTGTCCTTCTGTACACACGTGCCCCCGAGAATTCAGTAGGATGGTGTCCTCTCAACTCCCCCCCGCCCCGTACCCCCTTTCCTTTTCAGAAACCAAAACCTACCTCATCCTCTTAACAACTGACTTCCTGCTAGAGAGACCAAGTAAATATTCCCTTTTCAGATGATTTTATTTCATTCTGTGCTTGAGAATACTTTCTTTTGGGAGAATCATCTTTTGCCTCAACTATCTTAATGCTACTTATATAAATCTTGTCTGTTCCATTGCCCCCTTTTTACTAAGGCTGTCTATTTTCTCTTTGGATGCTTCCGGACAGTTTGCTAATTGCCTTTTGCAAGAACCCAGTGCTTCAGATTAATTTTCCTTTGCTTTTTTCCTGCTTCTTTCCAACCACTACCATAAAAAACAATCCACACGAACTTGTTATTTACAGCCCTGACTGAATCCTTTTGAGATACTCACATTTTAAAAGAGAATTTCATGACAAACTCCTAATGATATTATATACCCTTCCTTCTGGTTCATCTGCTTAAAAAACAAGCCTTACTTATAGTTAAAATTCTATTAATTTCTAAAACTAAGATAAAAATAATCTTGAAGTTGATCTGTTTCCTTATTATATTTTAAATATATATAAAGTATTATATAATAAGGTTATATACTAGGTTGCTTTTATTTTTTCAATAGGTATATTTATTGACTACCTACTCTGTTCCAGGTTCTAAAAGAATTTAATTGTGGTATTAATCCTTTTGCAGTCTTTTAAATATCTGCTAGAAATTGATAAAAAACATGATCTATATGTTTTCTTCTGCTCATACAGTTAATAAAACTAGCAGCATCATTGATTTTGCCTTTCCGTTTCAGTCATTTTGGTAGTAATAGTCCACCTTTACATTCTCTATGAGAAAACAGACAGTTACAGATCCATAAATATTTTAATTTCACATGTCTTCAATTTAGATATAGTCAGCAGCTATATATTATAATAAAATTGTGATTCTATAGCATTTTACCACTTACAAATGTATCCCAGAGATAGTTCTCCTTAATCTAACCAAGACTTATGTAATTGAATTTAAGTGAAAAATAATTATCCTTATAAATATAAATATAGAAAACTTTGATCAATAAAACTGGACTTTGTTCTTTCCTGCTGTTCATTATTTGGCATATATACTTGTGATATTTAAGATTGTTCATTGTGTAATCTGATGGTGGGAAGATGCTATTGTCTAAGATATGACTGTGAGTCTTTTTATAAAGTAAGTTTTGAAGCAGATTATTAAATATGTAAAAATTTTACTTAGGTTTATAGACATAGAAAATAAGCCTGGAAGGCTGTTTTCTAAGCCTTTAGTAGTGGTTACCTTCTAGGGTAAAAATGGCCAGAATGGAGGCAGGGTGATTTTCACTCTTCTGAATATATAGTCTTTTACTATATTATATGAACTTTTTCATCAAGGAATTATGATATATGAAAGTTTAAATATATTAAAAGTATAACTACCATGTGCATTAGCAAACTCATCTTTATATGTGTAGCCATCTGTATATCTGGTAAACAATAATTTTCTCAGTGTCCAAAATATGGCAAATAAGCATTTCAGTAGTGAGCAGATGTAACTTTCTAAAAAACATTGCTTCTCAGATCAATAAATTATTGTTCTTTTCTATTAACTCTATTCTCCTAAATTTATAAAAGTTCAGGCTGACTGAGAATTCTTATTTTGGCTTCATGATCATAGTAAAACTACTACTTTTCTAACTGAAAATAAAAAGATGTAATGATAGTAATATTTTGGAGGGAAAGTCACTTTTAACACCTGCTATCCTAGCCTCAACTATTCTCTCTCTCTCTTTTTTTTTTATTACTTAACTTACATATCTTGAACTATTGTAAATATTAGTTCTGTGCTCCACTGTATCATGTATTTTTCTAATAATAATATTTCTAGTTTTCATTTTATCGAGTGTCTCTTATGAACGATAACTCTGTGGAAAATTTTACATATAGTATCTTGTTTAGTTCTTGTAATAATGTTGAAAGGAAGGAGTTGTTAATCCATATTTTACAGATGAAGAAATGAACCTAAGAGATAAAATAATTTGAACAAGGCACTTTAATTGCTAGGGAGTGCTGAGGTTCAATCCCATGCCTGTCTGCTTCAGAGGCAGTGATCTGTTTCTTTGGGCTTCCCTGGTAGCTCAGTAGGTAAAGAATCGCCTGTAATGCAGGAGACCTGAGATTCCCTGGAGAAGGAAATGGCTACCTAGTCCAGGATTCTTGCCTGGGAAATCCCATGGATGGATGAGTCTGGCGGGCTACAGTCTACGGGGTTGCAAAGTGTCGGAGGCGACTGAGCGATTAGATCACTCCCACCACTATTTATATAAGTATCACTTGATGACTGTCACATTATCTATCTTGTGAATATAGCAAATGCATTAAAATATTTGGTTAGCTATTGGGTGACTGAAAAGATAAATTGGAAGTTGACCTTCTGGGGTATGATAGCCTATAAAGTTCCCTAATAGCTCAGTTGGTAGAGAACCCGCCTGCAATGCAGGAGACCCCGGTTCGATTCCTGGGTGGGGAGGATCCGCTAGAGAAGGGAAAGTCTACCCATTCCAGTATTCTTGGGCTTCCCTTGTGGCTCAGCCTGTAAAGAATCCACCTGCAATGCAGGAGATCTGGTTTCTATCCCTGGGTTGGGAAGATCCCCTGGAGAAGGGAAAGACTACCCTCTCCAGTATTCTGGCCTGGGGAATTCCATGGACTATGTGGTCCATGGGTTCACAAAGGGTCGGACACTACTGAGCGACTTTCACTTTCAAAGTTTAATACTGATGTTGGGCACTGAAAAATAACTATTTGAAAGGGTTTTGTGATTATTCTCTACTAGTAGCAAATAAAGTTATCTATTCCCTATTGTAGGAAAGTAAAGAGCAAAAGTCAGTGCTTCTCAGTTCTAATAGATCATCTTTCCAATTTTGTTAGAAAGTCTTACTTTGTTCTCTGTAAGATCTGTAAGGCTTCGGGTAAGAAACAAGTTCCCAGACTTTGTATGAAGTTTCATAATGTTTTAACTCAGCTTTGAAAAAGGTACAAAATCTTCCTTCCTGTATCTTTTATCTTACAAGGTTTTGCAAATGGGAAAACAAATGGAACTTGCATAATTTCTGCCTGTCCAGTTATACAATGTGACTGGACTTAGGGAAGTGACTATTTTCAAGATTGGTTCAGAGCTTTGATGCAATAAACCTTTTTGATCCCATTTTCTAAGTTTGTATCAAATCGGGTGATATAGACCTAGAGATAATCCCAGATCTAGAGATAAGCAGCTTTTAGGAAAAGTGGTTAAAATAGCTTGACTATTATTTAAAACATTATATTAATGCCAGGGAAGCACAGAATGGATCACAGATACTCTTTAAAGTCATAAATTATGAAATTCTAATTCTCAGCTCTCTAAATGCCTTGCTCTGCAGTCAAGTTTGGACTAAACTAGGACGTCTTTTAGAAGAATGTAGAATATAGAGAATTCCAGAACCTGTAGATGCAGTTCTTAGCATAACAGAGGAAATATGAATGTTATGCCTTTATTATCTACCTTCAGCCTTCCTAGGCAGTTGGCTCTCTTAGGAGCATCCTGGGTGATAGGTGAGGATGTGAATTGGGGAAAACTAAGCTAAGGTGCTCTTCAGAATAACAGTGAGAAACAATAAGGGGAAGATTATGGGAAAGATCTGAAGAAGTGGCTAGAGAAATAAGAGGGAAGGTCAGAGGGGAGGCTGGAAGGACCTCAGCCCATTTTGAACCAGACACTCACCATCTGGCGCCCTGCCCTGTTTAATCACATTGCCACCTTCTGGCAGCAGCTCTAGGAATGAACTTGCATGCTTTTTATTTGTTCGTTTCTCCCCTTCATCTCAGGACTAAAAACTTCTGCCAGAGGATAAGGAAAGTCGACTTGAAGTCTTCCCGTTTCTCTGTTATGTGAGGGAGAACAAGAAATTAGAAAACTAGAAACCAGGTGTAGAATATATGCACACTGAGATGACAATTTCCGAAACTTCCTTACTGGAGAAGTTTTGATATTTTACAGCCCACACAGTTCAGACATTTTGTTTATAGCTAATACTAATCTTCCTTGCTTAAATTTTAACCTGTTTCTTCCTAGTTATCAGGGTAGTGAATCAGTAGATAAGAAGATTCTCCTTTATGGAGTGAAGTGACTAGTAAGTGACTTTGTGGTCTTTTTTCATCTTATGTGCTCAATTGGCGTCCAACTCTTTGTGACCTCACGGACGGTAGCCTGCCAAGTTCTTCTGTCCATGGGATTCCCCAGGCAAGAATACTGGAGTGGGTTACCATTTCCTTCTCCATTTCATTTCATAGTGCAAAATACTCATTTTGAATTGTAAAGGGGATGGTCCCAGTGTGACTTGTTAAAAGAAATGTTCTGTAAAACATAGTTTCAATGTGTAATTGTTTTCAAGCTTCATGCAAAAGAGTGTTCCCATTGTGCCTGATTCTCTGTCCTGTTTAAAATACATTCAAGATGAGAAATTCAACTTTCTAAAATGAATATGTATGAAATGTTCTTGTATATATGGAATACAGAAAATAACAATTCCTGACATCTGTGATTTCACTTCATTGCAATGTGGTACAGAATTTCTTCTTTGTGTCAAGGGCTTTATATGACTGAAACTATTTTAGTTAGGATAAATTCCTGCAAAATGTGTCAGCTTTTAACCAATGGCATTCTGGCAGGCAGGCAACCACTGCTATAACATATCCTCTGGAACAGCAGGTAACTCTGATTGGCAGCTGGATTACCAGCTAGCTGGGCCAGTAGCCCCTAAGTCTCCAGTGGTAACCAAAGTGGTGACCATTGTAATGATATGTATGTGTGTGTTCACGCTCAGTCATGTCTGATTCTTCGTGACCCCATGGACTGTAGCCCACCGGGCTTCTTTGTTGATGGGATTCACCTTGCAAGAATGCTGGAGTGGGTTGCCATTTCCTCCTCCAGAGGATCTTCCCAACCCCGGGATTGAACCCACATAACAGATATACAATGTTGAGCACCTACTAGTTGTCAGACACTGGACTTGGTGCTGTAGATGATTTAGTTCATTTTATCTTCATAATTACAGGAGATAAAACTCGTAAGTCACAGAAAACATCGTCTAATTCTAAACCCCATGTTTTTTGTGGTGGTGGTATTGTTCTTGTTCTTGTTTTATTCACTTTTCTCCACTGCTTTGGTCACCCATGATTCTGCCTCCTAGTATTGCAAAAGTGGTCAGTAGGCTGATGCTCTATGCCTTTCCTTTCTATCCTAGATTGTTACAAGGTTCTCTTTTTAATCATGTACAGCTCAAGAACAAATACCTTTTGTATTTGTCTGCCTTCTTTCTCAAGGTGTGCAACAAGTGTTCTACCGTGGACCATAGAGATGGATGGGGACGTGGAAAGTGGACTTTGGCCCAACTTCTTTCTCTAGAAATCTAGCTAGTTCTTGATGCATTCGGTTTATTGACCCTCTCCCCCAATCTGACTATAAATTGCACTGTTTTCTTCCTCTCTGGCATTTGACCAGCAAGTAGAACCATAAACTCTTGGAAATGAATAGGACCACAGAAAATAACCTATAATCTGATTCTCCCCACCCTGACCCCATTTTTGGAAGTGGAAAAGTTTTGCTGGTCTTTAACATTTCCAGTCAAGTAAGGTCAAGAAAACGGTTAGAAACAATGTCAGTGTTTTTGTGGCAACAGATTTTGTTGGAGAAATATTTTTCTTAAAACTCAAACACAAAGTTTGAAGTCAAATAGAGAGCTAAAACTTTGTCAGGCAAATTCGTGCAAGTATTTCCATTTATAATTTGTATGGTACTTTAACGTAATTCTTAAATTTATGTCTGTGAAGTTAGCTAATATCATGATAATTCTGTCACAACTTCAAAGTTGGATTGAAGGAATATGTATGCAGAGGTATGGAGGTTGAGGTCTCCATGATCTCCTGAAGGAAATTCAAGACAGTGCTTTGTCCAGAGACCTCCGCAGGTAACTAAACTCTGATCAGTAACATTTTTTGGAAGTCACATAGCTTATTAAATTGCTAAAATTCATGTGTTGAAATTGTAGCTTTACTCTTCTCTCTTCTCCAAAACATAGTCTCACTGAAATAAAAATCATGGTAATTGCTATTTACTGAGTGCTTCTGTGACAGATATCAGGCTGTGCGTTTGAAAAGAATTATCCTATCAAGTCTCATCATAAATCCTGTGAGGCACACATTATTATTATTCCTCATTTTCTAGACTAGTGAGGCAAACTTACCTAAGATTGCATGGTAAAAAAGAGAATTTCATGGATTCACATACTTTTAAAAATTATTAAATTTTTCTTTTTTTTGGCCACGCTGTGTAGCATGTGGGATCTTAGTCCCCTGACCAGTGATCGAACCTGTATCCCCTGCCTCGGAAGTGCCAGGGAATTCCCATAATGTTACCTTTAGTAGTGATACATATGTAAATATGTCAGATAAATTAATTAACTTAATTAAAATTAATTAAAGTCCTTAGCACAGTAGCTGATTCCTTGTATCAGGAAATGTTAGCTTGTATTATGCATTTTTCAAGTTTGTATATTATTGGGGCTTTTTAAATAATCAAGAACTATAGGGTGAAACTGATTCAGTCTATAAGAGCTTATTTTCTGTGAGACAGTCTTCTTGGGACCCCTCAAACCGAGCCTTTATACAAAGTTAGGTGTTCTGGATAAATTACACTGTGCTCCAAAGATCTACTTCTGTTCAGGTGGGTCAAAGAATAAATGCTGTAGAGAAGGTAGCAGAGCAAGAAGTGATCAGTTGGAAGCTAAAATGCTTCTGATTTAGTTTAAAAATAGGTCAGAATCCTATAGGACAGCAGTCTCAGGCAGTGGGTTAATCTCACAAGAAGGGCTGGAAGCCCAGACCTTAACTTTAGATTGTTGTTGTTGTTTGGTCAGTAAGTCTGACTCTTTGTGACCCCATGGGCTGCACCATGCCAGGCTCCTCTGTCCTCCGCTAACTCCTGGAGTTTGCTCAAACTCATGTCCATTGAGTCAGCAATGCTTTGTAACCATCTCATCCCATGCTGCCCACTTGTCCTTTTGCCTTCAGTCTTTCCCAGCATCAGGGTTTTTTCCAGTGCGTTGGCTCTTCACATCAGGTGGCCAAAGTATCAGGAGCTTCAGCTTCAGTCTCAGTCCTTCTAATAAATATTCAGGGTTGATTTCCTTTAGGATTGACTGGTTTGATTTCCTTGGAAGTCCAATGGACTCTCAAGAGTTCTCCAGCACCACAGTTCAGAAGCATTAATTCTTCAGTGCTCAGCCTTCTTTATGATCCAACTCTCACATCCATACATGATTACTGGAAAAACCATAGCTTTGACTATGCAGACCTTTGTTGCCAAAGTGATATCTCTGCTTTTTTTAATATACTGTCTAGGTTTGTCATAGCTTACCTTCTAAGGAGCAAGCATCTTTTAAATTTGACGGCTGCAGTCACCATCTGCAGTGATTTTGGAGACCAAGAAAATAAAATCTATCACTCTTTCCACTTTTTCCGCATCTATTTGCCATGAAGTGATGGGACGGGATGCCATGATCTTGTTTTATTATTTTTTTTTAATGCTGAATTTCAAGCTGGCTTTTTCACTCTTCAGTGGCTCTTTAGTTCATCTTCACTTTCTGCCACCTGGTGGTTCAGTCTTACTGTACCTCACTGCCAGGCCTTGCCTGTCTTTCCAGATCCCCTGCTGCTCTAGTCCTGACATGCCTTCTGGGTTGTGTAATATACAAATTGTTATCTCCATGACCTGAGTCTCCTCATCCTTAGCAGGTCCCAGACTGGGTAGGACTCCTGTTTATTTTTACTCTGCCAGTCTAGCATAGCACGAGCCTCTTTCTCCATCTAGAAAGACAACGTGTAAAAAAGGGGATTTGGTTAGATTAGTTCCTGTGGCCCAGAGTATAGTTTCAGGATGAGCTGAAGAGCACAGAGGCTGGAAATGTAGAAAATGCAGTGGTTTAGTGAGAGCAACCAATTAGTATTCCATTGTCTCTGCTATCTACTTATTTTAATATGAGTAGTTACCGATAAAAAAAATGTGTAAAAGCTTTACTTTGTTATCATTAACAACTGTTCCTTGGGCTAAAAGGTGTGATTGAGGGTGGGGCTCACCACCTTGAGGGAAAAAATTGGGTCACTAAAGATTCCCTGAATCTCTGCTTGAGAAAAATAGTCCCGATTGTTTATCTGAGTCCTGTTGTTAAAATTGCGTCTAATTGTATATGAATCAGAAAGTGTTTCCATGGTAATGTAAAACACAAAAATATCAGCAGACTTACTGTTAGCAAACATCCCTTTGTGAGTGTTTTTATAATTGGGGAAATCATTTTACATACGTAGCTGTGAAATTATACCCTGACTTAGAAATACACATGAACTGTGTCCTTAATTGTTAATGTCTTTCACGTGTAAATAACAAAGGAAATAGACAATCCTCTTTGTTTAAAACCAAGATGGCTAATCATATTCATCTGTGGCCCATTAGTAGCAGCCACGTGGAATAGTACTGGGAGCTGCACTGAGATTCAGAAAAAGTGCTGCCCACTTTTTGGTGATGCCACCAAAGAGAAGAGGGATGTCATGGGGCTGCGTGCCATTTTAGGTGGCCCTGATGGTCTCAAAATAATTCTTTACATTTTAACTCTGCCATTAAATTTGCACAAAAATTAAGTTGTAGCAAAAGCAGTATTTATATATCTATACAAATGTGTGTGTGTATTTTTTAGAAACTTTGATGTGTTTTTGTCATTTGTCACCTATGAAGAACATGTGTACATGTCCTAAACCATAGCTACTCTTTTTGGATGTTGCAAACCAGAAAAAAAAGAAAAATTAATAATTCCTATTATCAGTGGCCACCCTTATAATCACCACCCTGATTAAAGATAATTCTACCAGCAATTCTAAAGCTACCTTTGTGCCCCTTTTAACTACTGCCCACCAGCATGAAGTGTAACAACTATCCTGATTTCAAAAAAATCACAGAATACAATTTTCTACTTCTGAATTTTATTTAAAATGAATGAATACAGTTTGTACGGTTTTGTGGCTGGTGGGTTTTATTTTCCCTGCCAATTGATGTTTGAGAGTTTATCCCATGTTGATGTAGTTGTATGTAGTCCATTCATTTCTCACTAACGTACAGTTAGGCACATTTTTGTTTGTAATATAAATTCAGGGTAAAAAATATGCTAATTGTTTAGGTCACAGTTTGGTGTATAGGACTATCAGTTCAGTTCAAAACTGTTGTTAATTTATAGTAATCATTTGAATACAATTTCACATGCAACCTGTTGCTTAGATTCACCCTCAGTGGGCGTTTCTTCTGAGAAGCCTTCCTGGCCTTCCCATTCAGAATTAAGATGTTCTCTGTGTTCACAGGAGACCTGGTCCATTTCTCTAGCAAAGCACTTGAAGCATGGCAACAACTGACTGCTGTCTTGCCTGCCTGTCCTCAGGGACTGTGAATGGGTTGTAGGGTAGACTGGGTTTTTTCATCTTTGTACCTGGGTACCCAGCACGGTGCCTATCCCATCAGCAGGATTGCGCATCTGTCTGTTGCATGTGGAGAGAACAAGGAGTGTGTTACATCACCAGGAAAACGTCCCAATCTGTATTTATGTTTAATTTTATTTTAATAGATGGCACTCTGCTAAGAATTGTACTGGCTTGTGAAGGCAGAATTACTCTCTGTGACAAAGAATTGTAAAGTATCAGATCAGAGAGGATGTTTGCCTATTTTCCTGTGGGTTTTACCCTTAGTTTCCCAACTTCATTGGTAATTCCAGTCTCAACACTTCTCCTTGTTCCCTCAGGAGTCTCCTGTCTATTAATAGAATCTACCTTCCCAGTTTTCCTCAACATCTCTTTGCCTGAGTGACCCATCTCGGGACCATCAACTAACCATGAAGGGTGTGTGCAGATGCTAATGGGTGCTGTGCACGTTCGTCACCCAGTTGACACATAGTTGACTTTCTCTAACTCTTTATCAATTCGCTGCTCTCTTCATCTGAGAGACCTACTTGGGGCAAGGACCACAACCACTGCTTCAGGCTCACTTCAGCTTCATTGTCAGCCTTTTGAAGCCAAACATAGCCACCCTATCAGACAGACTCCGTGGCTGGGATGTTAAATCAGGGGCCAAGTGCGGCCTAGAGCCCTAACCTCTGGCCTCCAGAGTCTGGGTGAGCATTCCTTCCTGGATTGTGTACTTTTCCCACTATTAAGTTGCTTTTAGCTTTACCACATTTCTAGACTTAAATTTTTCGGAATGCTAAGAAATTAAGTCTTAATCCTTAATAACTGAGGATTTGTTTTAGTGTGGTACAAGATCATTTTCTAGCCACTTGACCATGAAATCTGATTCTATAGCTTAAAATGTACTGTTCTTAAAGGAGTGTTTTATTTCTGTAGCTCTTTTACTAGTTGCAAAAGTAAAAGTGTATTTTTCATTGCTTCACTTAACAATGTTTATTAACTCAGTTCGGCACCCTGATGGGTCTTAGAGAGACATTGATGAAATATTAGCCCTCACCTTCATAAAATTTCCAATCCAGTGACTTTCTTTTAAAGTATTCATGTGGGGCAGAAGATTCCTACTCTTACAGTCTTCTATATCCCTAGGATTTTTTTGCTTTCATGATAAAAATACATTTGTAGTTTAAAAGTGAGTGGCTCAGTTGCTCTCAAAAATCAGGCAGTGAACAAAATAATTTAAAAACCTGACTACTTGAATTTAGGGTGTGGTAATATGAAATAAATCTGGGATATTTGATTTTTTAAAACCAAAATATTTTCCCTGAGATTAGAAGGATATTTTTATTCTAGGTAAATTGCTTATTTAATCACCTCCTAACAAGGCTGTGTCAGCCAAATTAAATGTTTAAGTTCATTTTATTTAAATAAGCTTTAGAACCAGCAGATTTCTCTCTGATTTAGATGAATTTAGCATTTAATTTTTCAAACAGAAAGCATATAAACTAAGAAATTTTAATGTATGTGGAGGAAGAGAACATGAGAAGGGAAATCAGATAAATAGAAAAAAATGAAGTTTAAACAAAAATAACTCATATTGACATTTGACATAATTTATCTTATTACCAAAATGTCTGTCTTCACAGGTGATCTGCAGGAGATTTCGTTTTTATAGTACCTAGCTAATTTTTTTTAAATGTTTGAGGACTCTGTTTCACATTACTGAAAATGAAGGAAAATAAGCTTAATGGCAGCTACTAGTTTGCTTGCCAGCACTGAGTAAAATAAACTAATTTTACTATTACCATGGTTGAGTGCAGTTATATTCCTTTAAACATCTTACGTAATCCACGGCTTTAACTGCATTAATTTAAATAAGGTCATTTCATCAAATAGGGATCTAATAAGAGCTTTGGAAAGAACTATTGGAGACCAGATTCCATGTAGAAATCAGACGAAAATGGCACTCATGTCCCATTGTAGTTTGGTATAAAGTATTTGCCCTTAAGGATTATAATTGCCATACAAGGGAACCACACAATGGAAAGCCTGCTTACCACTAAAATATCAAATATCACAGTGAACTGTATTAGTACATGATTCCCACCAAACATGTGGACTCCTGGTATTTTAGCAGTAGTCCAATTAGCAGTTACAGCAGCTCTGCCTCTATATATAGTGTTAACTAGTTTTGAACTCAGTCTGACATTAGAATCTACCACATTTAGTATGCCCTGTCCCTTCACTGGACTTCCCTGGCGGCTCAGACGGTAAGGAATCTGCCTGCAGTGTGAGAAACCTGGGTTTGATCCCTGGGTTGGGAAGATCCCCTGGAGAAGGGAATGGCCACCCACTCCTGTATTCTTGGGGCTTTCCTGGTGGCTCAGTTGGTAAAGAACCTGCCTGGATTGTGGGCAATCCATAAGTAACTTTTATATACTTTAGCCAGCAGTCAGAAAAACTATACAATTTTAAACTTTACAAAGTGTAAGATTTTAATTGAATTATAAATTAATTTCTCACTTGAATCTCCTACTTCTCGCAGTATTGTCCCTTTTGTCATCCCTTCTAAAATAAGTCTTATTTATTTTTTTCACTTGCAGTTTTGTTCTGTTGGTAATTTGACTTTCTTTATCAATTGATGGTCATGTGGCTCAGACAGTAAAGCATCTGCCTGCAGTGCGGGAGACCTGGCTTTGATCCCCTGGAGAAGGAAATGGCAACCCACTCCAGTACTCTTGCCTGGAAAATTCTATGGACTGAGGAGCCTGGTAGGCTATAGTCCATGGGGTCGCAAAGAATTGGACATGACTGAGCGACTTCCCTTTCACTTTATGTAGAAAGCACAGAGGTTCATTCTTTTAAATTTCACTCATGTGTCATATCCTAATAGTCAAAAATTGCCTAAGTCTCCAATAATCAAAGCAACATCTTAGATGATTTCCTTCGATAAGCCATATAATTTGTTCAAAGTACCAAACCTGTTTGCTCCCATGATCCTTGTCATTTATAGGTCTTTATTTCTACTTTATCTTTACACAAGAGATGGGTAAGGTCCAAACACAGACCTCCATATGCAAACCTGGTCTTCCCCACAGTTTTAAAGTACCAAATTCCCTTGGTGCCAGTTGCTCGAGGCACTTCATGTTCACTCAGTTGCTTCCTGAATATTGCATAAGTGTAACCAACTCTAAATTTCAAATTCATATAAAGAAGCTCTAGCCTTCAAGGCAAAAAAACTTAATTGAATATCAAATGAATACCTTTCATTCTCTGAACTATTTCTAAATAAAAGTTGCTTTAAAATCTTCTTTGATTTTCTGTATTCTTTAGGGCCCAAGTTGAACTGTCAACCTATTTGGAGAGAAGAAAACAAAACAAACAAACAAACAAACAACAAAAAGCCTCTCAAGAAAATCTTCTAAAATGTCTGACAATCTATTCTGGCTATTCTGATAAAGAAATGATAGTGCCTTGCTTATCAACTTATGTTGCAACTTGTGATTTCCTATAAAATTTGTTGGGAAAGGAAGTTAAGTCCATGAAAACTTCTGTCGAGTTTGGTCTCAATCCTAGCCATTTCTGATTTAGGATGAGTCCTGAATAAATGCAAACATACTGGTGGGGAGAAAGAAATACTCCTTGTAATAAATGAGTTATGAGTAACAGGAGTAATAGAAAATAGCATCTATGTTTTCTAATGGCAAATTTACTTCTATTTTAGATAGCATGTCACCCACTAGGGCAAGCCACATTGAATTTTCTCTGCCTGTGAGTACCTAGATTTCAGTGTTCTGATACCTCTATGGGCTTAGTTCAGTTAAGGTTTGAATTCAAAATGTAACTGATGAATAGATATATGTGTTTTAAAAAAAATGGCTCTAGCAACTTGCTGGAGTAATCTTCCCAAAGGATATAATTTGGCCTTCAGCTGATGGGAGGGTGTGCCCCCAGTGACAATATGAATGGTGAAAAAGACAGAAGTTCTCTTTGGCAAGACTGCTTGAGACATATGTCATTTTTTCCCCCTTGCACTTCTTGGTAGGTCATGAATGGATTCTATCAGCTCCCGACAATGAGCACGCTGAAACCAATCACAAATCAGAAAGCAACAAAATAATGACAAAAGCAACAATAACAACCGAAAATAAGTTAAGGGTTTAGTGTGAAATATAGGATATTGGATTCTTTTTTATTGGAGTATAATTGCTTTATAGTGTTGTTTCTACTGTACAGCAAAGTGAGTCAGCTATGTGTATACTTCTATATGTACATGTGTACCCTTTGGGATCTTCCTGCCCACCCCCGTGCCACCCATCCAGGTCATCACAGAGCACTGACTGAGCTCCTGTGCTATGGAGTATGTTCTCACTCTCTCTCTGTCTACACATGGTGCTTGTATTTATGTCAAACCTAATATTTTACATATGGTACTTGTGTTTATATCAAACCTAATCTCCCAAGTCATCCCTCCCTCCCCTCCTCCCACCATGTCCACATGTCTGTTCTCTGTTTGTGTCTCTGTTCTAGCATATTGCATTCTAATTCTTTTGACAACCTAATGTCTGTTAAAGATGTATGTGTAACTTTTTGTTACTGTCGACCATAAAAGTTTGTTAGTTAAGTATCTACCATTCCTTGACCATAGGGAGTAACAGTTTCCTTTGCCCAGATATGTCTATTTAGAGATGACAGTGCAGCTAAGGAGAACCACTCAAAAACAACTCCAAGATGAGCCAGAGAGAGTGGAAGGAAGAAAAGAGGAGAATGAATGCATTCAAACATAGCCCTGTGTTTCATGGACACTCAGAAATCTTTTTGCACCGTCAAAACCTCATGGAATGATATTACACCAAGTTTACTGCTGCCCTGAAGTGTTCCATTTCTTTTGATGACGATTTTGCCTTCTTAGAATTTAAATAGTCTAATCGGATTTTGACGGTTGATGTTTATCTTAATTGAAACAGATTCTCTTCATCCTGTTGCTGTTAGACTCCTACTTTGAGGCTGAAAGGTCACTTTAAATGGGCACAGCATGTGGGAAACCGCATAATGAATTCAAATAAATTCATGTCTGTTAAAAGGAGTTCTCTCTTGCTCAAGTTTCAGAGCTTGCGTAGAATAAGCCAGTTGGGTTTTGTCTTAATTTCTTTTCAAAGAAGCTTATTGTGCTTCTTCTTTAATGTTCTCATAACAGAAAATGGGAAAATTGTCAATTTTCCTTTAATCTTGTTCAGAAGAATGAATTTTGCTCAGTGATTATGCTTATTTAAACTGAGCTTTTATAGCTGCTGCAGCTGTCAACAAATTTAAGAGGTATACTTTGGTTACATTGTTTAAGATTTCTTTATATTGTGTATCTTTAATGTATCAGCTCCACTCTTGAAATTTTTTTCTAGCTTTTGGCCTGTGTAAAAGTGCAAAAATATATGTATAAAAATGTTCTACAGCAATTTTTTATCATAGAAAACTAGAAATAGCCTAAATGTCAATTAGTATAGGGCTCATTCAGCAATTTTGTATAACATTAATGAAATACTGTGTAGCTGTGAGGAATGTCTTATATACTGATATGGAGTTATCATTAGGTAATGTTTACTATTAATTACTATTACTGTCATAATTTGGAAAAATGGTACTCATACTCAGAGTTCTCCACTCATTAATTTTCTTTGTGTATCCCTTAAAAGCAAACAAGGAAACTATGAATTCTGTTCACTCCCTTTTTACACGAAAAGAAGCATTGTCTACCTGTTCACCGTCCTGAAGCTCCTGTTTTTCACTTCCCAACGTATTGGTACATGGAGAGGCTTCTTACTTTTATTTTTGAAGGAAATTTATTGAAGTATAATTCATGTGCCATATTAATTCCTCATTAAAATTATATAGCTAATGAATTATTAGTATATTTACAGAGTTGTGCAATAACACAATTCATTACGGTATATTTTATCACCCTGGAAGAAACCCAGTTCCCCACAGCTGTCACCCTTCCACGTGACCTGCTCTACTCCTAGCCCTAAGCAACTATTAATCTACTTTTGGCTCTATTAGATTTGCCTGCTCTGAATATTTCATTTAAATAGAATCATGTAATACGTTGTTTTTCCTGACTGACTTCTTTCACTTAGCATAACATTTTCAAGGTTCATCTATGTTGCAGCGTGTATCTATCAGTATTTTGTTTCTTTGTATGGACAAATAATATTCCATTGTATAGATACACCACCTTTAGTTTATTCATTCATCAGTTGATAGACATGTGGATTGTTTTCACCTTTTGGTTATCATGAATTATACTACTGTGAATATTTATATAAAAATTTTCTTGTGTTCTACTTCTGTGAAAATATCATTGGTAAGTTTGATAGGGATTGCATTGAATCTGTAGATTGCTTTGGACAGAATAACCATTTTCACAGTATTGAAACCAGTCAATCCTAAAGGAAATCAACCCTGAATATTCATTGGAAAGACTGATGCTGAAACTGAAGCTCTAATACTTTGGCCACCTAATGCAAAGAGCTGATTCATTGGAAAATACCCTGATGCTGGGAAAGATTGAAGGCAGAATGAGAAGGGGATGACAGAGAGCAAGATGGTTGGATGGCATCACCGACTCAATGGACATGAGTTTGAGCAAGCTCCGGGAGATGGTGAAGGACAGGGAAGCCTGGTGTGCTGCAGTCCATGAAGTTGTAAAGAATTGGACACGGCTGAGCAACTGAACAAGAAGAAGAAGAAGAATGTGGTCCAGCTCTCCATCTGTTTGTGTCATCTTTGATTTCATTCGTCAGTGTCTTACAGTTTTCTGCATACAGGTCTTTTGTCTCTTTAGGTAGGTTTATTCTTAGGTGTTTTATTCTTTTAGTTGCAGTGATGAATGGGCTTTGTATGAAAACACAAAAGACTCTGAATAGCCAAAGCAGGCTTGACAAAGAAAAGTGGAGCTGGAGGAATCAACCTTCCTGACTTCAGACTATACTATAGAGCTGCAGTCATCAAGACAGTATGGTACTGACACAAAACCAAAAATATAGATCAATAGAACAAGATAGAAAGTCCAGAGATAAACTTACACACCTATGGACGCTTTATTTTTGACAAAGGAGGCAAGAATATACAGTGAGAAAAGACAGCCTCTTCAATAAGTGGTGCTGGAAAAAAACTGGACATCTACATGCAGAAGAATGAAGCTAGAACACTTCCTAACACCATACACAAAAATAAACTCACAGCAAGATCCTCTGTGACCCACCTCCTACAGTAATGGAAATAAAAACAAAAATAAGTAAATGGGACCTAATTAAACTTAAAAGCTTTTGCACAGCCAAGGAAACAATAAACAGGATTAAAAGACAATCCTTAGTTTGGAAGAAAATGATTGCAAATGAAACAATTAACAAAGGATTAATCTCCACAATATATAAGCAGCTCATACAGCTCAATATTAGGAAAACAAACAGCCCAATCAAAAAATGAACAGAAGACCTAAACAGACATTTCTCCAAAGAAGATATATAAGATGTACACATAGTTAATAAACACATGAAAAGATGCTCAACATCAGTAATTATTATAGAAATACAAGTCAAAACTACTGTGAGGTATCACCTAACACCAGTCAGAATGGCCATCATCAAAAAATCTACAAACAATAAATGCTGGAAAGGATGTGAAGAAAAAGGGACTCTCCTACACTTGGTAGGAATGTATACTGATATAGCGATGATGGAGAACACTATGGAGATTCTTTAATTTTTTTTAATTAGTTTGCTTTAATTGGAAGCTAGGAATAAATCTACCATATGGCCAGCAACCCCATTACAGAACATATACCCTGAGAAAACCATAATTAAAAAGGACACATGTACCACAGTGTTCATAGCAGCACTGTTTACAATGGCCAGGACATGGAAGCAACCTAGATGTCCATCAACAGATGATGAATAAAGAAGATGTTATACATATATACAGTGGAATATAATTGCTTAGTTACTCAGTCATGTCCAACTCTTTGTGACCACATGACCTGCAGCCTGCCAAGCCCCTCTGTCCATGGGGGTTCTCCAGGCAAGAATACTGGAGTGGATTGTCATGCCCTCCTCCAGGGAAAATGGAATATTACTCAGCCATAAAAAATGAATTTGAGTCAATTCTTGTGAGGTGGATGAACCTAGAGCCTGTTATACAGAGTGAAGCAAGTCAGAAAAGGAAAAACAGATTTAGTATTTTAATGCATATATATATGGAATCTCGAAAAATGATTTTGGTGAACCTATTTGCAGGGAAGGAATGGAAAGGCAGATGCAAAGTGTGGACTTATGGACACAGTTAAGGAGGGAGTGAGTGGGACCAATGGAGAAAGTAGCATCAATGGTATATACACTCTGTGGTGTAGGATGGATAGCTGGCAAGAAGTTGCTTTGCAGCACAGGGAGCCCAGTCTGGCACTCTGTGATGACCTGGAGGGATGGAATGGTGGGAGGGGAGGGAGGCTAGCGAGGGAGGGGGATGTATGTATAATTATGAATGATTTGTGTTGTTGTATGGCAGAAACCAACACAATATTTGTTTTTAATTTTAATATTTAAATTGAAAAATAGGAAAAAAGTTTTCTTGTGAAAAAAATGATTTTATACTTCTCAACGAGTATGTACATAGTAGAATTACTGTCTGTAATGATATGTATATGTTTAACTTTTATTTTTGTTTTTTACTATTTCCCAAAGTGGTTGTATTACAGCAGAAAGTTGTTATATGGAATAACTGGATCATTATTAAATTAATTGTCTAGGTATATTTTAAAAAGTCAAGGTAAATGTTCCCAATTTTGTAAATGTCCAAAGACTCTCGACATATATAATATATGAAAATATGCATATGTTTTCACCTTCCAGTGTATTTCTGCATATGCACTCTAGGCAATGGTAATAGTTGCAAGCTTTGGAGAAGAGATGGCTACCAGCTTGGGCATCTGAGATCGAGGTGGGCTGAGTACTCACCATTTTGAATTAGAGGGATTTTTATTGTGTGTTGGAGAAGGAAATGGTAACCCACTTCAGTATTCTTGCCTGGAAAATCCCATGGACAAAAGAGCCTGGTGGCCTACAGTCCATGGGGTCACAAAGAGTTGGACGTGACTGAGTCACTGAGCCCTTACTATGTGCATGAATTAATTTTTCAAATGAAAATGTGATTCATTCATGTGAAAAAGAAGAGAGTGATTTTCTTGATGCTCTTCTGACCAGTGATGGTCGGGCCAGAGGCTTGTTTATGGGTCAGCCTGCTCTGTGAGGTGTCAGTGCTGCACAACCCACTTTCTTCCCGTCTGCCCAGTGTGATGTCAGTTTTAGTTGTTAGGGCAAAAAAATTCCTGTCTGCTGTTCTAGCTTTAAGAGCCAAGGTATCATTTTAAAAATCAGACATTGCTTAGTTCACTCTAAAATAATGTTTCCCAAGTGTTTTACAGAAACTACATCAAAGGCAAAAAAAAAAAAGTGAGCATCTGGGATTGAGAAACAAGAATACATGGGTGAAATAAACATGAAAGATGCAGTAAATGCTGAAAGCAGAGCTGGTTAGTCTGGAGCCCTTCAGTTTCCTGTAGTCTGTCCAGGTATTGTGTGTTGGTGACCAAAAGAGGAGACCTTACTTCCTGCACTGCATCCATCACGTAGCTCTGAAATGGTTCTGTCTGTGCTTGAAAATTAGCCATTTTAGTGTGAGTTTTCCTAATTACTTTAGACAGAACATTTAGTGGTTTGGTTTTTTGGTTTTTTTTTTTTTCCTGTTTGACCTCTTGGTGGTTAAGCGTAGATTCTGGTTTCTATCTTTGGTTAAATTAGCTTGTCTTATCGAATGATAGAAACATGACCCCATGCATTTGTTTGTTGATTTGTTCGTTCATTCTTGTGTTCGCTCATTTATTCATTAAGCATTTATTTCTTCAGCACTGCTATGACACCACTGCTCAATGTGATGGCTCCTTCTGTGGTGTTAGGTCGGTGGGTGAGGAGTGATTTGCCACTGATATCATCCTTTAATAGTCAAAATCCTTACTTTTTAAAAAATATATACTAACCAAACCTGATTTTGAAAACTACATGACTTTGATTCACTTAGTTCTATAAAATGAAAAAAAGGTCATGGCAGTGATCAATATAGATTAACATAGAAAACTATGAAAAGAATAAAGAGATTCTATACAAATAAGTCTTCAGGAATAATGTAAAAAAAAATGTTTGGTTTTATACAAAATTTAGAAGACAAGTTTTTCTTAGGGTTAAAAATTCTTTTTCAGAGGAATAAAACCACAGGTGAATAAATGAATACATTTTTCTTCAGTGATCATATATGTCCTGCTGTGGGGATGAGGAATATGCTATGTGGTGACTGTGTCTGGGGATGAAGGGTTGAGTGATGGAATTAACAAAATGCCTCCAGAACAAATATTACATCGGATTGACTTGCCTATACAAGTAGATTTCTGGTTTCTATCTTTGGTTAAATTAGCTTGTCTTATCGAATGACAGAAACATGCCATAGGAACAATGACCATCTATTCCTGCAGAGTTCATTTTTGAAGATGATTGTAACTGAAGAGAAGTCTTTTTATATTTCATTTTATTTAAATATAGAGCTATTTTATGTTACAATTTTTTTTTTCCTTTCATGTCATGATACATTTTCCCTTTGGCAGGACTATTGTTTATTTTTAGAGAAGATTAATCAGTGTAATTTTTCAGAAATAAATAGGGATTTTCCTGCCATGATGCAACTAGTATTCATTTACTAAATGTCAACAGAGTTAACAAAGAATTTTGTATTGTAAAAAACTCACAGTTGCCTAGTTTTCTGTCTCATATATATATTAAAAAAGCAAGATTCTTTCACATTTTTATGTGTGATGTGACAAGAGAATATGACTCTGCTGTTGATCATGATCTAATTGCAGTTGCTAAGGACCATGGCTTATATACATGGGTTATATACATCGTTATGCTGGGAGCACAGGCACCCAGTGAAGAGAGCCATGGCGAATATACTCAATTGTCGTTATTGTTGTTCAGTCACTGAGTCGTCTCTGACTCTTTGCGACCCCATGGACAGCAGCACACTAGGCCGCCCTGTCCTTCACTGTCTCCCAAAGTTTGCTCATATGCATGTCCACTGAGTTAGTAATCCTGTCTAACCATCTCATCCTCTGCCGCCTCTTTCTCCTTTTGCCCAGTCTTTCCCAGCAGCAGGGTCTTTTCCAGTGAGTCAGTTCTTCATATCAGATAGCCAGAGTATTGGAGCTTCAGCTTCAACATTAGTTTTTCCAATGAATATTGAGGGTTGATTTCCTTTAAGATTGACTGGTTTTATCTCCAGTATCCCTGGGTATTTATTTCTGGATCTCTTTCTATCCATTTCTTACTATCAGTTTTCCATTTACTATTTAGATGGCATGAATAATCATCTGAAGTCATCATTCAGTTATTAGAAAATGAGGTTGATAAGGCATCTGTGTAGGGGAAACAGTAATAGGATCTAGTTAGTTGGATGAGGCTTTCAGTGGGGAGAGCCACATGTGTACTGTTCCTATGCTCTATGTGGTGGAGTGAAAACTCCAACCCAGGCTGCCGGACACCCAAGCCCCAACCCTTGACCACTCTGCTGGGCTCTCTCTCCAACAACGCGTCTTATGGGAAACTGCCTTAATACAGCTTTTAAAAATAAAGCATGGCACAGTCATGGCTTGCCCCGAACTCAAATATGAAACATGTAATATTTCAGATTCTAACCATGTTATGTTGTTGAGGACTCCTTTTATTTTACTCAAATAGGAAAACATTATTAATTTAAACTTCTTTGCCTTGTAATCTGCAAAATATTTACAATTGGCACACTAACCCCCCACATATTTTCTTTTATTACAATAAATTTTATTATAAAAGCAATTCATGTGCACTCTAGACACTTTGAAAATATTAAAAAAATGCAAATATAAATTACTCATAACCTCCTCACTCTCCAAAATGACCACTGTGAATTCTTAGGTATTTTCTTCCAGTGTAATATGGTACTAATAGCAGTCATGTGGTTCATTCACTTTTACTTCAGCTTTTTAAAAAGTTAACATTTTATAATGAGTGTTTTCCCATATCGTTTCATATTTATTTGAAACACTATTTATATGCATGCACACATTCTGCCTTAATACATTTAATAATTTAATTTCATATTTGCCTATTGTGGACATTTAAGCTGTTTCTAATTTTCCCCCGAATTAAAAAGATTAGCCACTCTGGGAATTTTCTATTTGCCTATTAGTTATTTTTCTCTTGTGGTGTATAGTTTTTCTCGTTGGTTGTAAAAGTTCTTTACATATTAGATACGAATCTTTTTTATCTCACAGTTGTGGTAATTACATATTCTACTTTTTAGTTCCTTTTTACGTTTGTTTATGGTGTTTTATGTAGTTAGATCTATTGTTTGTTTTTCTCTTGTAACTTCCTTCTCTGTTTGAACAATACGAGGGTTTTTTTTTGTACTAAGAACAGATAAATATTTAGCCATATTTTCTTTGTGAATTCATTTTTTTACGTAATTCTTTAATCAGTTTGGAATTTATTTATTTTTTAAAATAACTGGGCATTTTTTTTTAACTTAATATATTTATTTATTTCTGGCTATGCTGGGTCTTCACTGCTGCTCAGGCTTTTCTCTAGTTGCGGCGAGCGGGGGCTACTCTTCATTGCGGTGCACTGGCTTCTGATTGTGGTGGCTTCTTTTGATGGGGAGCACAGGCTCTAGGACGTGAAGTCTAAAGCAGTTGCGGCTCCCTGGCTCTAGAACACAGGTTCAATAGCTGTGGCACATGGGCTTAGTTAATCCACAGCGTTTGGGATCCTCCACGATCAGGAATCGAACCCATGTCTCCTGTGTTGGCAGGCAGAGTCTTCACTGAGCCACTAGGAGAGCCTCTGGAATTTATTTTATTTTATTTATTTATTTATTTTTTTAATTTATTTTAATATGAGGATCCAAGTTTACCTTATTTCTGAGTAGTTAATCATATGTTCAGGACCACTTGTTAAATACCTCCTGCTTTTCTTATTCTTTTGTGTCAGGGCTTCCTAGGTGGAACTAGTGGTAAAAAAACAAAAAAAAACACCCCTGCCTGCCAATTTAGGAGACTCAAGAGATGCAGGCTCAATCCCTGGCTTGGGAAGATCACCTGGAGAAGGGCATGGCAACCCACTCCAATATTCTTACCTGGGGAATACCACGGACAGGGGAGCTTGGTGGGCTACAGTCCGTGGGGTCACAAAGAGTCAGACATGACTTAGCACACACACGCATCAAATTTTATGTATCATCTATCATATGTAGATTTTATACTTGTCACTTGTAAAATGACATTTACATTAAACAATTACATTTAAAAATTTACATTTATGAATGTAAATTAACATTTACATTTAAAAATTACATTTAACAATTAATATCATAAAAGAAACTAGCAATGTTAAAAACCCATGCAGTTCATTGATAAAAATATTAAGCTGTTATAATTGTCTTTTTACATTTGCCTTTGATAAGTTTTTATTGCTAACCTTTGTAGAAATCTTTATCCTTTCTTGTCTCACAGACTTGATAAGTTAATTACACTAGTATAAGGCAAAATGAGAGAGATTAAAACCTGGAGTGAGCACTTTCATTGGGATAAAGCAGAGATTGGTAGGACCTGGTGATAAGTTGGTAGAGGAGGTAGGTGAAAGCAAGAGCAGTGGACTACCCGTTGGGAACTGGGGAAGGTTCTATCTGGCCAGGAATGATGGCAATATCATCTACCAACTGGTGTTTGGGGACAAAACATACTAGTGTCCTAACAAGTGGTTCAAAGCAGGTTATACTTAGAAATAACCCAGAGTGTAGACAAGACAGCTTAGTGGAATGTGGAAAGAAAATAGTGTATTTTTTTTCTCATCCTCTCAGAATTTATCTGTAGTGTATTTTGTAAAGTATATAATATTTTGGTATAGCAATGCAAGAAGATAGCTTATTAAAAATAGATACCAGATTATAGGGTTTGCATTTAGAAATGTGCTGTCTCATTAGATTGGAGATCACTGGTTTAGATCTTATGACCCCAGGAAGGTCTGTAAAGTGAAAGTCGCTCAGTTGTGTCTGACTCTTTGCCACCCCATGGCCATGGAATTCTCCAGGGCAGAATACAGGAGTGGATAGCCTTTCCCTTCTCCAGGGGATCTTCCCAACCCAGGGATCGAACCCAGGTCTCCCATATTGCAGGTGGATTCTTCACCAGCTGAGCCACAAGGGAAGCCCAAGAATACTGGAGTGGGTAGTCTATCCCTTCTCCAGCAGATCTTCCCAACCCAGGAATCAAACCAGGGTCTCCTACATTGCTGGCAGATTCTTTAGCAACTGAGATATCAGGGAAGCCCCAAGGTCTATAAACCTGTTTGTATTTCAGGGATAGAATAGGAACAGAGCAGCCAAGCCTGCATCTGAAGGTGATATGAACTGGAGTCTCAGATAGGAGTACAGGCACAAAAAACCAAGGAGGAAGACAATAGTGAGATGGGCATATATTCAAAGTGACTATGGGAAGGGTGGCATAATGCCATCTCCCAGAATGATGATGAAGGGCCACTAAATTTGCTCCTGTTTAAAATCAAAATTATTCCTAGAGAACAGGGAGGAACAGAGCAACAGATGAGGTCCAACTGACCTCAGATTGCAGAACCTGTGTTCAAAATCACCTATTCCACAAGTTTCCATTTTTCAAGCAAATTTCTAATATGAAATAGAGGGAGTCTTGGATCAATAGTAATTGAGGGTTCCATTCCATTTCTGTTTTAAAAAAACCCATCAGTAAAAAGTTGTACAGTAGATTTTATCAGTGTAAAAGGCCATTGTTTTCAGTCTGGTCAAACAACCCCAGTCCTCCTCTGAAGTGTCCATTGTGGAGCCTCTGGGAAGCTGCAATTGCCCTTAACCTTGAATAAATATAGGCAGGACCTCTTATTTATGTTTTACTAAGGAAATGTAGGCTTCTTCTGCATTAAATGGTGCTCATAAACATTAAAAATACTAACCCACCTCCTGAAAATCAGCAGTCTGTTTTTACAAAAATTGTTCCCAATATTTGTTCTATTTTTAGAAGATAACCATCAGGGAAAGTGTACACTCTAGGGTTCTTATTTAGCTGTTGGTTGAGGTACTTTGGTTTTTTTTTTTTTATTGCATTTTTATTTTTTCCCAATTATTTTTATTAGTTGGAGGCTAATTACTTTAAAATATTGTAGTGGTTTTTGCCATACATTGACATGAATCAGCCATGGATTTACATGTGTTCCCCATCCTGAGCCCCCCTCCCACCTCCCTCCCCATCCCATCCCTCTGGGTCTTCCCAGGGCACCAGCCCTGAGCACTTGTCTCATGCATCCAACCTGGACTGGCGATCTGTTTCACACTTGATAATATACATGTTTTGATGCTGTTCTCTCAGATCGTCCCACCCTCACCTTCTCCCATAGAGTCCAAAAGTCTGTTCTATACATCTGTGTCTCTTTTTTTGTCTTGCATATAGGGTTATCGTTACCATCTTTCTAAATTCCATATATATGCGTTAGTATACTGTATTGGTGTTTTTCTTTCTGGCTTACTTCACTCTGTATAATGGGCTCCAGTTTCATCCATGTTGAGGTACTTTTTTTTTTCCCATTTTGATCTTATATCAACTAAGGGTGGACTTTAAGCTTTACAATAATATATTAATATTACAGGAAAAATAAAGTATAAATCATCCTTAAAATACAGAATCACATTATGTGCTTACTGAGAGTTTAACTTCTAAAAGAATTGATCATACTACAGATTGACTGTTAGTAAGAAATAGATGAAAACTTCACCCTTCACTTTAAAGTCTTCTAATTTGCCTGCAGTACAAGAGACCCAGGTTCAATCCATCGGTCAGGAAGATCCCCTGGAGAAGGGAATGGCTACCTACTCCAGTATTCTTGCCTGGAGAATTCCATGGACAGAGGAGTCTGGCAGGCTGCAGTCTGTGGGGTTACAAAGAGTCAGACACAACTGAGCGACTAACACACACTCACAGTTTCTTTTTTGAAATAGTCAGTGGTTCAGACTAGAGCCACCACAATATACATGCATAGTGTACAGATCATGAGAACAACTCTTTATGAGAACTCTGTGACAGAGTATAAAACTCATAATTTTCACACTTGGGAATTGCTTTTGTTTTGCATAAAGAGAAAGTTAATATTTTTAGCTAAAATAAGGAATAAATGAACATTAATTCTTTGTTTCTTCTAGATTTTAGATACATAAATATTTTACCACAAGAATGTAAGGTATTTATTTATACATTCATGTCTTTATTCATTAAAAGTATTTATTGAACAAGTGCTATGTGCTCATATGACCTGTGTTCTGTATAACAGTAAGAGAGATGATCTGCCCATCTATATTAGGTATCTGAGTGAAATATTTAACCTATCACAGTGTTGTCATTTAAAGGAATTGTTTACTGTGTGCCTTTTAATGGAAGAGCATTCGCTAATTTAACAAGCGTCACAGGACACATGTCATTGATTAGCTTAGTTAGCGTGGCTGTGGGACAGATAGTCCTGTAAATCAACTGCTCTTACAGTCATTGATTAACTGACTTAGTTTCATGGCAGAGGAATGTATTTCAATTAGACTGTGGTTCCTGTTATTATCAAATGAGGTCAAGTATACAAAATAATATAAAAAGTCATGTTTAATGGTGCATGGGTATATATGTATATGGGTGTAGGTGTTTTTACACACAAAAATATGCAATACAAGCATTATGACTTGTAACTGAAATAATGTTCACAAAACTTAATTGGATTCTCATCCCATAGCATATGCATACATGTATACACATGTACTTACACAGTGATATGAGTATTTATGTATTTTAATGATATTAATATTTAATTTGGGGAGTTCTGACAAACAAACAAAATAGTTGCGCTTTATCTGAGTGAAGATCCACATCTGGAACTATAAAAATGAGCATTATTCCAGATTGTTGACTAATTTGATTATCTTTACTTTTTATTAGTATGTTGACTTGCATGTAGATCCAGCCTTCCTTTCAAAAGGGAACAAACATGGAGAATGCGCCCATAAATGGTCTTTCTTCTCCCAATAAGAGCACCCATATAAAAATGATGGTTTTTCTTAGTCATCATGGTTGAAAATATAACATAAGGTTAATATAGTGCCCATCTGGCGATCTTTTAAAATCAGATTTATTAAGATCAGAGTTGGTTTTGACTAGGGCTGTGACATTAACCACTGTTATTTAATAGGAGATGGAAGAAGGTCTAATGGATAACAGTCTGTTTCTTTTCAGACATTTATGTGTTTTTATTAGGATAATGAATAATGAATACAGGATTATCAACATTATTCTGTGTAGTTTTTTGTTTGTTTTAAATAATATCTGTAATGTCAAGCTCGCTTTCATTGCATAATCTAACCACACACCAAGCCTACAGTGAAACAAAACAGAGGTTGAAACATGTTTATTGCCATTGGCTCTTAAAGAAACCTCTGAGAAGTTTGCCTCAATATTTAAAAAGAGATGGGTACTTTTCTGAATAGATGTTATTGTGTTGCTCAAACAAAGCTGACTCTGTAGAAGAGAGATGGATTGTTTTGCCTTTGACCAGTGATCATCGTCACCTGAACAAAACTCACCAGCATCAATAAAGAATTTTCAGAAGTTTAGTTGTTGTTCAAGCAGAAAACAACAGGGATCAACCATGGATCCCACTGCTGCCCAGAAGCACTTTGAGGCTTCCCTGTTAGCTCAGCTGGTAAAGAATCCACCTGCAATGCAGGAGACCCTGGTTCGACTTCTGGGTTGGGAGGATCCCCTGGAGAAGGGATAGGCTACCAACTCCAGTAGTCTTGGGTATCTCTTGTGGCTCAGTCGGTAAAGAATCCGCCTACAATGCGGGAGACCTGGGTGTGATCCCTGGATTGGGAAGAACCCCTGGAGGAGGGCATGGCAACCCACTCCAGTATTCTTGCCTGGAGAATCCCCAAGGACAGAGGAGCCTGGCAGGTTGCAGTAAATGGGGTCATAAAGAGTCAGACGCGACCAAGCCCAGCACAGGAATCGAACCCACACCCCCCAGTTTGGAAGGTGAAGTCTCAACCACTGAACAGCCAGGCAAGTCCCTTGAAATGCTTTTGAGAGGCTTGAAACCATTTTTCTGTCTCCTGAGAGGGGGCTGGGTTCAAATTCACTTGTATTTCATCTTTGCCATTTGCCTAGCTTTGTGCTCCATCCCTGTTTCTCATTTTCTCAACTAACCTCCCAGATCCCTGTGTGGCATCAGGCTGTCTGCATTTACAGATGACAAAACCAAGATGCAGAGAGCCTAAGGAAGAAATCTGCCCAGGCACAAAGCTATTGGTAGAGCCAAGATTTGAGGCCAAGTCAAGGTTCTAATACACACATACCTACATATGTGCTCAAACTCAGTTGAAAGTAAAGGGTGGATGAGGGTATGTATGACAACTCCATGATAAGTAGAAGTTTGGGTTTGTTGAGGTCGTTTAAGAACTCAGAAGGCTTACTGCCAATTTTACTTTTCTCATAAAGAAGTGTTTTCTCCCATTGCTGGCATGTGCAGTTATAAAAAGAAATTAGAGGTAAACAGATAACAATTTCCTGGCTGCCTTCATGTCTGTGAGCCTGACACAGATCCCAGAAGGAAAACTATGCTGTTAAGAGGGCTTATGTGATATTGCTTATTTAGGGATCCTTTGACCACTTATTTACAATATCCAGTTACAGCCACGTTACTTTCCTTTTTGGGCAAAAGCACACATTTGCGTGACCATTCTTTTGGCGGAAGCTGGCACTGCCTGCCACTTCCAATATGTCCTGTGTGCCCAAGCTCATAATGGCAACATTTGAGTTCAGAGCTCCCCAACAGCACAATCACCGCCAAATTCACCACCGATGGGACCTCAGAGGCCTCTTTGTTAGCCAGGAACATGCAGACATGCTTCATTTTGCATCATAAAGATGTTTCTAAAAGTAGTTTCTCACTGAATTATTTTCTAATAACATATTTTTCTAAGCACAAAATAAACACATGTTCCTTGTGGAAAAACAGAACCACAGAAAATACACATTGCAATATATAAATAACCTGCAACAGTAGCATCCAGGGGTAGGCATCATTCAAGCAGGTTGATTTATTTCCTATATAAGTTTTTAAAACACACACACAGATATGCAGACATAATCAAATGCATACGTATATGTAAATACATGAATGAACAAAAATATTAGGTCCAAAAGATTGAATATTTGAGACATGTTTATTGCTATATAAATCCTACTGTTGTTGAGCACCAAGTGACTGTCAGGACTCCATAATCATTTCTTTTTTTTACATTTCTCACTTTGCCTTTGAAATAAGCATTTTCCCATATCATCTAGTGTTCCAGGAAAACCTGATATCCTAATGGTGGCATTGAATTCATTTTAGACAAAATAAAATGACTTATTTAGCTATTCTTTCAACTGTTACACAGTTGAACTTTCTGCCTTTTGCTGTTGTAAATAATAAATAATAGCTCTTGAGCATCTTTGTTATAGAAATCTTAATCTACATCTGTGATTAATTACTTAAGCAAAATTCTAGGAAATACCATTACGAGGCCAAAGAGCTTAAATGTTTATAAATCTCTCAATACACACTATTGCCAGATTTTTTTCTTTTTTTCCTTCTGGATTTTTCTTTCATTTTTTAATAGCAAGGTATTAAAAAAGGTTTTTTAAAGCCCTTTTAAATAAAATTGCTCTTTCCAAAGTAATATATGGGATTTGTTTTTAAAAAACAATAATTGGTAATTGATATTTAATAAAAGATGAATTTTCATATTATTTTATCTAGTCAGACATTTTTGTTTTACAGATGGGAAATTAAGACTTATGTGCAAGACAGAAGACAAAGTAGAACTAAAATCTATCTTCCAAGCCTGGTCAAAGGCAGTCACATTTATGTTATCAGTTCAGTAGAGAAACAGCTTGAGCTTCCTTTTTTGGTGATAGAGAATGTCAGTGTTTCTTTAAATATGGTGATGTGTTTTCACTCTTACAAGTAGGGCCTTGACAGTAAAATGAGAATCATTTTATTCATTCCGATTCATGTAGCAATAGCATTCTATGAAATCCACGCTACACAGACAGTGATTCTCAAGGTGTGTGTGCATCAGAAATGCTGTATGTGTTTTGTTTTTAAATGTGGGGTCTTGGGATTTCATCCTTCAGACTGATTCAGTAGCTCTGGATAAGACTTGGAACTATTCATTTAACAAGCAACCAATTAATTCTGGGGCAAGTTGTCTAAGGCCACATAGTGAGAAATATTGGTATGATGATGAAAAAAAAAAAGATCTGTCTGATGTTGGTGCTTTGACAGTAGCTCTAATCTGTAATTGACTTGACTTCTCTCTGCCTTAGTTTTCTTATCTATAAAAAGGAGAGAGAAATACTAGTTTTCGCCATCCAGGATTGTTGTGAGGAAGAAGTAAAATAAGCTATGAGAAAGGATTTAGCACAATCCTCCGTAAACAAATCCTCAATAAACCGTAATTCATTGGCACTGTTGTCATTGGCATCATGTCTCTGTCATTATTCCTGCCTTGGCTTATTGAAATGGATACTTTTAAATGGATGGCATTGTCACTGGATTATTTATTGATTGTGATTTGCCCTGTTGTTCCTTTTGACATGACTGAATTCTGTTTACTTAGATATTTCCTTTTTTTTTTCCTCTCATCTCCATCTACTCACATCACTATGGTTGAAACTGAATTGAGGTCACATGCAACAGGACCTACCCAGAGAGTTTGGTAAAACCAGTTGGAGAAGTATCGATGAGTCTTACTGCAAATACAGTGGTGATTCTGCTGCTCAACAGCTCAAGAGACCCCATTAGGAAGAGTCAGTTCTCCCGAACACTATCGAGTCATTATTTGCCCATGGTATCAGCCATGGCATCTGTTTGCATATGCTGGACCTCCACTGGTCCAGCAATAAAACCTGTGTTAAACAGAGAGACTTCTCTGTGATGTTGAAGTCTATATATAACATACACATTCAATAAATAGTTATTAAGTTCCTATACATGGTGTCAGAACTGTGTCAGGTGCTGAGGATACAGAAATTAAAGTACTTTAATCCTGTTGCTTCTGAGATCATCTTTCTGGACAAGACAATATGATGCAGAATGGCTACTTCCTACTAAAGACAAATGTATCTGAACTTGCTGGTTGCTAGATATTCCAATGTCAAATAGTTCTAATTTGGCTGAATAGTCTACTTGGATTAAATAGGGTACTTTAAAACACAAGCAAAAGTCTTAAGAGAAAATAGCATCACAGCAGCAAAACCTCTGTATAATCCCCAAAGAAAATTCCACTCAAAGGCCTTCTTATTTCAAGTCATATTTAGTTAAACTACATAACTTAGCCATTCCCCTGAGTGTCAGCGGAATTTCTCCCAGCGCTGTGAGCTTGTCAAGTCAAGTTACTCTCTCCTGACCCTTGGAAAGAGACAGCATTTATTGAGAGGTTATTGTATGTCAGCCCTTAAAGTAGGTACTTGTGTTCTCATTAAAACCTTCTAGCAGCCCTTTCTTATACCTGGGATCTTGTAAAGACTACACCAGGGATAGAACAATAGCCTTGTAAGGTTCAGGCCACCAAGAAGCTGTTTTGCTCAAGTGCAGGAGAAGCCATTGCAGCCAAGTTCTTGTAGCTGGTACAGGCTGGTGCTCCTTGGAAGGAGCAGGGGCCATGGCTAGACCCGTTGTCCTGCCTGCTGAGGGCCAGGCAGGATAGCAGACCTAGCTGTTTAGTGCCCTTTTATTGAAATTTTTACTTGAAAAGCCTCTTGTTGCTTTCATGGTAGGTGGGCTATCCTTCACTGGTTTTAACTTTGTCCCCATTTCATAGCAGAAATTCTTAACTTGGAATCTACAAAGAGACTTTAAGGATCTGTAACTCCCTTAAAATAATAACAGTAAAAATTTACAGATCACTCATCATCCCACTACACATGATTTATCTTATTTAAACCTCATCATGGTCCTACCAAATAGGTACTGTTTTCATTTCCATTTTTGAAGATAAGGAAAATGAAGTTTAATATCTTGCAGAAAGTCTGTAACTATGCAGCAGCAGAGTACGGGTTTTAATCCAGGCTGTCTGGATCCAGGCTGAAACTCATAGGCTTAACCACTAGGCCATACTGAACTTTATGGAATTATATCCAAAAGGGTGTGTGGGTGTGTTTGAAAAAAATTTTTTTTGAAAGGCTTACATTAAGATTTTCAAGTTATTTTATTCTTAAAGGATCTCTTTTAAATTGAACTGTAATTTATAGTGTCATGTTAGTTTCAGATGTTCAACACAATGATTCAGATATAGGTATTCTTTTTCAGACTCTTTTCTCTTATAGGGTATTGCAAAATATTGAGTATAATCCCCTGTGCTATATAGTAGGTCCTTATTGCTATCTCTGAGCTCTAAAGTTTGAAACCCTCTGCTATACAGTTGCTACATATATAGACATTTATTAGAATGACCTGAGTAGAAACAATCTGTTCTACACCTGTGGGGAATCTGTACTGGAGTTATCAGCTGAACCATTTGGTTTGTTCACCAGGAAGGTCTGCAGGTATTGAGCCAAGAGTCCAATGCTTCCAGACCTGTATCCCTCCTTTCCCCTGCCATCTGACCACATCTCTCCCAGGAGCACAACGCAGATTGATATCAGCTTTTAAAATAAAATCTGTGTCACTCATGAAATATCCAGAGAACTTCAAAAACTGTAGGAAACTCAGAAGCTGGTGGGCTCAGGGGCAAAGAAATCGTAAATTCACAACCACCACCACCCCCCATTTAGCTTTATCATATCTTGCCAAAACTGGCATGGAGCGGAATGTGCTATTCAAGGAGAATTTTCAATTGGTTTATTGTAGTGAAATTTGCTTTTTTTGGAACCAGGATCAAAGTCATGTCCTTTCTCTGCTCTAACAAAGGCACGGCCACATAAAAGGAAAGTCTTAGAATCTGAGCAATAACAAGATTGTGTTATGATATAATCTGTAAATATACCAACACCTCCCTTAAGAATATAATTGGACCCCCTGAACCGAGGAAGTTGTATGTTGGCCATTAGTTTCAATCAATGGAAAGGTTGCAAATACTAATTTCATTAATGTTTCACTGGCCTCAAGATTAATGCAATGAGCCAAATTATAACCATCTTATTAAAATATGTGTATTGAAGTAGAAAAGAACAAAAAGGGAATTAACATTTATTGAACACATATCACCTTCGAAAGTGTCTTGAGTGCTTTAATATTCATTAGCTCATTTGGGTTTTCTACATGTGAGTGCTTTATAATCCCTTTTCAACAAGTGTGGAAGCTCAGGCTGAGAGAGGCTAAGGAGCTTTGCTTAAGGTCCCAAAGCTGGCAGGGAACCGAGCCTCTTCACAACCAGATCTGATTCCAAAGTCCATGCTGTTTCTACTAAGATACGATATTTGAGGGGAGCTAAATAGCATTGTGGAACCTAGTTTTGATCAATTGCATCAGTGTTTAATAAGGGACCACTGGATCCTAGAGAAGCCATGAAGTATAGTGGATACAAACTTGGATTTCAGGCAGGTTACTTAACTTTTATGAGCACCATTTCTTTATTTAGCATGTTGTGACGAGCTCAGTCACTCAGTCATGTCTGACTCTTTGCAACTCTATGGACTGTAGCCCACGAGGCTCCTCTGTCCATGGGATTCTCCAGGCAAGAATATGGGAGTGGGTTGCCCTTTTCCAGAGGATCTTCCCGACCCAGGGATCAAACCTATGTCTCCTACATCACAGGCAGATTCTTTACCCACTGAGCTATCTGGGAACCTATCTAGTATAGTAATAAAAATCAAATTTTAAGATCCATTTTAGATGGATCTAAAATGCTGAGAATAGTCTATCCTCTGTTGTTTTTATCTATTTTTATTATTGTGTTATCCTTGGAAGAAGGCCCATAGAACAGGGCAGTAGGATCCCCATGGACAGTAAATCTCCCACTGTGTGGACTGTCTGGAAGGACTCACCTTTGGGAGCTGCTGGGATATCAGCTCTAATTCTGTCAGGGATGCAGTGACAGAGAGCAGGGTGGAGGAGAGCTTGACACATCCTCTGGTCTCCAGTGCAGAGAAGTGTCATCAGAGTAATCAGTGTTACCAGTTTGAAAGATGCTGAAGACCACACTGTCTCCCAGGGACATCAGCCAAAGTTTGAAGCATCCAGGAGAAAGTATCAGTATAACAATACATAACAGTCAAAGCACTGATATTTAGACCCCATATGGTAGATTTAGGGCTTCCCTGGTAGCTCAACTGGTAAAGAATCCACCTGCAGTGCAGGAAACCCTGGTTCAATTCCTGCATCAGGAAGTTCCCCTGGAGAAGGGATAGGCTACCCACTCCAATATCCTTGGGCTTCCCTGTTGGCCAGACGCCTGCAATGCAGGAGACCTGGGTTCAGTCTTTGGATTGGGAAGATCCCCTGGAGGAGGGCATAGCAACCCACTCCAGTATTCTAGCCTGGAGAATCCCATGGACAGAGGAGCCTGGCGGGCTCCAGTCCATGGAGTTGCAAAGAGTCATAGAAGACTGAGTGACTAAGCACACACGTGGAGATTTAATTCTGGGCTCCCCAAATTGTGAAATTATAAAATTGCGTATTTTACTTTACCAAACAGAACTCCAGCAAGAATATGGAGCAAACCCTTCTTCTCTAGTTACACTCTGATTCATGTTTACCATTGCTTGTGTGTGTGCGTGTGTGTGTGTATGTGTGCACACACTCAGTCTGTCCAGCTCTAAGACCCCATGGACTGTAGCCTGCCAGGCTCCTCTGTCCATGGAATTTTCAAGGCAAGAATACTGGAGTGGGTTGCCATTTCCTTCTCCAGGGGATCTTTCCAACCCAGGGATCGAACCCACCTCTCTTGTGTCTCTTGCATTGGCAGGCAGGTTCTTGACCACACTACCACCTGGGAAGCCTTTGCCATTGGTCAGGTGGGTTTATTTTGGTAACAGGAATACCTGGCCTTCCAGCAGCAACTTTATCTCCACAGTTACAAAGATTCTCTTTCTGCAATAAATAGCTCAGGTTTCTAGTGATTCCCGAGGACATGGATCTCACATTACTTACCATATTGTAGTCAAAAATATCTTTGCTCTTCCCTCCTACTATATACAAGGCTGGAGAATAAAAGAGATGATAACCTGTTGCTTTATGTGCTTTGACATTACCAGTAGTGTATATTTTTGTGATAATTTTTAACTATGGTGAAACAGGTATGAGATTTTCCAGGTGAAGCAGAGCCTGTGAGATAGTATTCAAAAGGAATAATTCTGATTCTGGAAAACTATTTCTAAAGGACGGCACCCTTGTCTCCTTCCTGTTCTTTCTGTTTGGTGATGGGGCGTGGAAAGGAAGAGGCAGATTCAGGAATGTCAGATGAGAACGTCAAAGGTGGAGCTCTTCTACAAAGGTCAAAGGACCTTTTTTCCTATTCCATTCATAAATCCATGAGAACAGAGATCTCATTGTGTTTAAATACAAAAAGCATACTCCCATTTCTTTTTTCTATAAAAAACAAAACAAAACGTGAGTTCTCTCTGTTGTCCAAATGTTCATCTGATTACCATTATCTACTACTCCATGTAGAAATAACAAGGTTACAGGGTGCCTCTTGTTCCTATTTTGTAAGAGTTATTCATACATTTGGTTGAGAAACATAAAGGCCAAGTATTCTTGCCTTATGATAAACAGTGCCTCCTGACATAGGAAGGAGCTAGCTAGCACTTACATAGTTCTGAGCACATACCAGCTATTATGCTAGATACTTATTTTCTCCATTTCATGGAGGGAAACTGAGGCATGGAGAAGTTGAGTAACTTGGCCAAGCTCAGATGGCTAAGAAGAGAGAAAATTAGGTTTTGAACCCAGACAGCCTAGATCATGTGTTCTTTCTTTTAATTTATTTTTTTATTGGAATATAGGTGATTTACAATGTTGTGTTAGTTTCAAGTGTTTAGCAAAGTGACTTGGATTCTTTTTTCTGAATCATAGTTTTCCCTTATAGTCTATTACTAAATATTGAGTAGAGTTTCCTATGCTGTACAGTAGGCCCTTGTCAGTTATCTACATTATATGTAGTAGTGTGTATATGTAAACTCCTAATGTATTCCTCCCCTTTCTGTTTCCACTTTGGTAGCCATAAGCTTATTTTCTATGTCTGTGGGTCTATTTCAGTTTTGTATATAAGTTCATTTGTATGTTTTTAGATTCCACATGTAAGTGATATCATATGATATTTGTCTTTCTCTGTCTGGCCTACTTCACTCTGTACGATCACTGCTAGGTCTATCTTGTGTTGTTGCAAATGGCATTATTTCATTCTTTTCTATGGCTGAGCAATATTCCATTATATATATATGCATGTATATATTTTTCTCTGAAGATGAGAGGTTAAATTCTCAGGAATAAACATACCCACCACAGGTAGACATATGCACAGAACTCAGACACAACTGACAGAATGACTGCCTCTCATACACAGTAAAAAGCCAGCATATAATGAGCACTTGCTCTGTGCACACACTGGAGAAGGTGCATATACAAATTTTATGCACTGGAGTTCACACACATGTGCTCACACACATACGGTATTATTTCTTCATGCGGTAGATGAGAAAGGAGATGCTCAGGCAAATTAAGCTGTTCAACATTGCCCAGCTAACAAGTGATGAATTCAAGATGCAAACAGGTTTCTCTGTCGTGGAATACCATCATGTTCCCACTGAGCCATGATTTCTGCTCTCTGCAGTCATTCATGCCCTCAGCATTTAATATTCATTTAGTGAGCACCTGCTATTTCTAATGCCTCGGCATGCAGTATAGGAAAAACACAAGATTGAAATTCACAGGATCTAGATTTGAATTTCTGCTCAATCATTAATCATCAAGTTATTAAATTTCTCTGAGTTACAGTTTCATCATCTATAAAATAGGGGTGAACAATAATATATATCTCATAGAAATGTCATCAAGAGCAAATGAAATAATATATATAAAAATATTTGGTATATAACAAAGCACTTTGTAAATCTTATTTTTATTATAATGATTAAAGGAAGGGCTATGTATGTAGCCTCCCAACCTCAAATAGTGGGAGAGGAGCATCTGATAAGGGGAGAGATGTTTCTGAAGCCTGTTGCAGTACTCCAAAATATTGCTTTAGTGAGGACCTGAGTATCATTTGGAATTGCAGGAGCAAGAATTGGAGGCATATTAGACATTGGTTCATCCATGTGGAGCTTTGAAGAACAAAAGAGATTTCATGGGTAGCAATTGCTGGGACTCCCATAAAACTTCATCATCTGTAAAATATACTCTGTGTATTGAGAACAGCAGGGGCAAAAGTAACTTTGGAGGGGCCAGAGATGAAGTTGGGGAGGGAGTTGGAACAAGAATTTAATTCAAATGCCATGATAAAGAATTTTAATCTAGTGTTGTAGGCAAAAGTGGTTATTGAAGGAAGTAACAAAAATCTCAATTTCCCACCACACCAAGTTATCTCCAGTTGCCGTCTTTCCCTCCTTCTTTCTTCCTCTTCCCCTCTTCCTTTTCCCCCTTCTTTCTTGCTTCCATTCATCTACACACAAAATCCCCACAACAATGTAGAAGATGGAGTAACACGGCAGACCGGTGGGCAGGACACCACCTAGGAAGCAGCTATGACAAGTGCATTGAAAATAGCACTGGCTGTATATGCGCTGCTTCCCTGGAGGGTGGAGTCCAGATTTATGAGCTGAGTTCAGTGCCATGCAGTTGAAATCAGGAATGTTAAAGCTGAAAGAGATCTTGGAGACAGATCTAGTCTTCCTAACTTGCCAAGACATCAAATTACCTGGACACCGTTTTAAAAAGAAATATTCCTGGGTCCAATCCTAGATTACTGACTCAGAGTATCCAGAAAGAGGCCTGAGAATCTGTAGGTTTAGAAGTCTTTCCAAAGTGATATGCAGAGCAGTAATTGAGAATGATTGGTAGTCAATCTCTTAATTTTATTTATTAAACTTTTTATTTTGTATTGGAATATAGCTGATTAAGAGCAGCCTGGACATGGGGAAGTTTGGGAGAAAATGGATACATGTATATATAGGGCTGAGTCCCTTCTCTGTCCCCTTGAATCTCTTTATTTTATTGGTAAAATCCCAGAAAAGTCTAGAGGTTTGCCAGTGTCAAAACTAGTCAGTAGCAGAGTTAGAACTCAAAATCGTGGTTCGCAATTCCCAATCCAGTACTGGAGCTCAAGGTCAGTTGTTACCTTTTTGCTGGAGAAAAATACATTTCTTTTTTGTCATCTACTCTTTCAGTATGAATTTGGAACCTCTTTGTCTCATAAAACTAGTCTGTATTGTGTTTAACTTTAACCTCAAGATGTTTTGCTACATCTTTCCCAAGTATTATTAAACATTTTACCAAACATTTAAGGCATTACAGTGTGGTCAGGGTGATTAGCAAAGTTAACGAAGTGCAGGACCCATATTTCAATTCCTTTAAAGTTTTGTCATACTTTTATATTTAGAGATACATAAACACATCCCTTCATGTCAGCAAAATGTCATGTTCCACGCAAAGATTTTGAACATTATGCTCAAGGCAGCTAGATGATATCTCAAAATGAGTTGTAATAGGGCACATTAAAGTAAAAATGTGTTTTTATTTCAACCTTTATGAAGTTAAAAGTAATCCAGTGGTTCAATCCTCCTTATAAGTGTTTAGTTAGAAGTCCAGAAGATTTTGGTTTGAGCCATAATTCAGTCACTTAAATCAATGAGACTCTGGATAAACCGTTGTCCTCCTTCCTGAGTCTTGTTTTCTTTTTGTAAATGAGGATAAGCCTCCTCCCCACCGCTGCCATTGCCCAGGGTCACCCTGTGAATTTCATTGAACCATGACAGTGGAAGGGCTTTAGAAACAGTGTGGGGCTAGGAGGGAGAGGCACAGGAAGGAGGGGCCTTTGGGAGAAATTCTTCTGTTTCCCTAGGAAGGGTCATCGTAGTCCAGCTCATCAAGGGGCACAGATGGAGCTTAGGGACACGGCAAATGGCTGAAGCACCCATGGATTCCAGAGAGATTATTTCCATGTGGCCTGAAGGGCCAAGTGCGTTAGTGGGATTAGTGGCAAACATAGTATTCAAACTCATAATTACATTGCAAGTTTAAAGGACAGCTGTGTACAAGGAAGCCAAGAACAGAATAAGCATACATGTGGTTTGGATTTTTTCCTCTTGTCAAATTTAATTTCTAGGTCTAAACTTTATAGGAAAAGAAAAAGAAGGGTAAAATCACATTTTAAGATTTTTTTTTTTAAGTTTTAAAGTTAGGGGGGAAGAAAAACACAACTGAATGAATGCTTTCAAAAACTATGATTTTGATTTCAAGAAGTATCTGAATCTCTTGGCCTTTTTTTTTTTAATCTGGTCAAAATTAAAATTTAAAGATCAGCAAAGTATATGAATATGTTTGGATTTTTTTTTCCTTCCAACATAAGTTTAAACATCTGACATCTATTCTTTTTTGTAGCTTAATGTATAAAAAACTTATAGAATTTCTTTTATAAGATATCTGTTCTGTAAAGGCAAACACCTTTTAAATTAGATTATCTACCAGTGGTACTGATTTTGTACGGGATAGGCTAGAGATTCCCTGATGACTCACAAGTAAAGAATCTGCCTGCAATGCAGGAGACCTAGGTTCAATCCCTAGATCAGGAAGATCCCCTGGAGAAGGGAATGACTACCCACTCCAACATTCTTTCCTGGAAAATTTCATGGACAGAGGAGCCTGGTGGGCCATATAGTCCATGGAGTCACAAAGGGTTGGACACGACTGAGTGTCTAACACTTTCACTTTCAGGCTGGAGAATAAGGTTTATTTACATATTTACACTATGGTGATACAATGTAGTACTAAAATGTTACATGCCAGGAATCCACACAAGTATAGTTCTGATTAGGAAATAGTGTATCTGAGGATTCTGGCGTGACCATCTATAGCCAGTTAGAGAAATTTTTGCTAGATTGAAAGGCTGTGCCATTACACATGGCCTTGTTTACACTGTACTTAAGATATCACCACATCCTAAAGGTGATGAAGTAGGTACAGAAACAATTCTATTGTTTCTGCAAATCTTTATCAAGCATCTAGTATTGCCAGGCACCACTGGGGGCTTCCCTGGTGGCTCAGATTGTAAAGAATCTGCCTACAATGCAGGAGACATAGGTTCGATCCCTGGGTGGGGAAGATCCCCTGGAGAAGGGAAGTATTCTTGCCTGGAGAATTCCATGGACAGAGAAGCCTGGCAGGCTACAGTCAATGGGGTCTCAAAGAGTTGGACACAACTGAGCGACTAATACTTTTACTTCTTTTCACTTCACTGGGAAGAAATGGAGTGCATTGAGAAGCCTCAAGTACTATAGTGGTTGCACTGAATTTCTACTCCTAAATTAAAATAAGACTTTTTTCCCTTCAGGACAACCAAATTCCTGGTGATACTGTTCATAAATCTTATTGACGTGCCAAGTCCATAGTTGAGAAAAATGCATGGTTGTCACTGCTGACCTCCTTTGCTTTGTTTTTTTGAGGTTCTTTGCTATGTTTTTAAATTTTTTTTTAAAAGTCAGATTTTACTTCTTTAGCTATAAAAATTCCTTTCATTTTCATGCAATGATAGATCTCAAATATTTATATATAATCATCCAGTTGTGCCAACTGAACTCTTTTCTTGATGGATTCTATTCAATTTTGTGTGTTGTCTTTTTTCATTTTTGTAGAATTTATTTTGTATAATCTTATCTCCCACTTTGGATTATTTCCCATTTATACTCCTTTTAAAAAATGACATGTTTTTTTAATGAGAAGTCCAAAATGGTACATGAAGCTCTTAAGTACAGTGTAAACAAGGCCATTTGTAATGGCACAGCCTTTCAACCTAGCAAAAATTTCTCTAACTGGCTATAGATGGTCACGCCAGAATCCTCAGATACACTATTTCCTAATCAGAACTATACTTGTGTGGATTCCTGGCATGTAACATTTTAGTACTACATTGTATCACCATAGTGTAAATATGTAAATAAACCTTAATCTCCAGCCTGAAAGTGAAAGTGTTAGACACTCAGTCGTGTCCAACACTTTGTGACTCCATGGACTATATGGCCCACCAGGCTCCTCTGTCCATGAAATTTTCCAGGAAAGAATGTTGGAGTAGGTAGCCATTCCCTTCTCCAGTGGATCTTCCTGATCTAGGGATTGAACCTAGGTCTCCTGCATTGCAGGCAGATTCTTTACTTGTGAGTCATCAGGGAATCTCTAGCCTATCCCATACAAAATCAGTACCACTGGTAGATAATCTAATTTAAAAGGTGTTTGCCTTTACAGAACAGATATCTTATAAAAGAAATTCTATAATTTTTTATACATTAAGCTATAAAAAAAGAATAGATATTTAAGCTTATGTTGGAAGGAAAAAAAAATCCAAACATATTCATATACTTTGCTAATCTTTAAAATTTAATTTTAACCGGGTTTGATAATTTGAGTTTGATCTCTAGGGTGACAATGAAATATTTTTCATGGCAAAAATACCTTGATATTCAATGAAGGGAAGCCCAAACTAGACAACACTCTGTTTTGTTAGAAGTCATACAGCCCAGAGAATGTCCCAGATAACTTTCTCTCCTCCTCCTGGAGAAGACTATCTGGCTCTAGAAGGACATTTAGCCTATGAGTTTAGAACAGGAAGGATGGCCCTAGGCATCTGCATCAACCTATATCATTCCCAGTACAAAAAACCAACTCACCTCTGATTCCATTGCAAATGAACTAGAAAACAGTGATGAGTGGTTCTAGTCGACATTTGGGTAGGTTATGAAAGATTTCTAGAACTTTTTTTTAAGACTCTGGTCCATATACTCCTAGAAATGTATACATTCAGAATGTCAATTTGGTGTGGAGTCCCATTCAAAGCAAAACAAGCCTAGTTTGCTGCCGTGTTTCTAAGACCTCCTTGACTCCGGTGGAGCATGGACCCAAATCCCTGGAGAAGGCAACTCCTTGTCTCTGATCCACAGACAGACTCATGTTCAACTGCTCCTCTCTAGCTTTCCTGATTGTCATCAATGCAAAACAGAACCAGACCTTCCCCCCTTTATAGAACAACCACCACTGTGTGTAATGGCTATGAACATATTCTCTAACACTTCTTCAGCCCTAGATGATAAGAAATGTCTTCGTGAAAATAAGCACAACCAAGGAACGTTAAAGAGAAAATGTCCAACCAAGTATGAAGACAGTAGAATTTAAAGAGGCAGAGTTTTACTTGGGCCTCAATGGGGAGCCTTTTTTTTTTTTAAGTCAGTTCATTTTTCACCAAGTAACTGTTTAGGGTGGTGTGTAGGAAAACAGGGCAACTCTCTTCCTTGCTGTCATTTGGGGACCGTGACCCTTTCATTTGTGTTTCTACCATCCTTTGTTGCTGCAGAACCTTCAGCATCCAACTATGAGAAGCAGAAAGAACAACCCAACCCATAGCCAGGCACTCAGGAGCAATTCTGAGCCAGTCCTGCAAGTGGCATGTGAGATTTCTGGTCATATCTATCCCTTGCATGACCGAATCTAATTGCGGAAGAAGCCTATCAATGAGGACTTCCTGTCTGTCTAGGAACAAGCAGAGAATGGAATTTGGCAGATGGCGAGCATAATTTGCTATATTCACGGCTTTGATTATTGAATTCTATATTTTTCCAACATTGTGTTGTCTTTAGTCAGGATTACATATAAAACCATTTCAAGGGAATATAAAAATATGTATATATCTTTACTCTTCAAAAATCATTGTTGGAGTGGATCAGTCCCACAGTCCATCCCAATGTCTTAAAATATTTGAAGGATCATTTGCAAGCTCGTATAATTCACCTCATATAAGAAATCACAAAGGAAAGCAAATATCAGTAGGTTCATAGCACAATGAATCATAGGCTGTTTGGTGTGCACATTTACATCTGTGTCTTTATTCTTGATGATATATTTTAAAGAATTGTGAAATCACTGATCATGTTTAACCATCAGAACATTCTTACAATTGCTCTACCATGGTAAAATTGAAGAAATGGTATGTAATTCAGGCCACACAGCTCTCTGAAGCCCTTCCTGTTCTCTTCCACTTTCATTAAAGTGGAAAAACCCATCTGTTTGGATCATTGAGGTTGGAAACTGAGTGATATCACTACTCCAAAATAGATTTAATAGTATGGCTTGGTTAATTGTTTCCTGACCTGTTTGAGGGAGAGTCCAGACTCAGAGGAAAAACATGGTGTATAAATTTTCGTATTCAATAGTGGCAAAGGATCAGATTTGCATTATATTTTTAAAGGCAATTTTGGTATAACTATTACAGTTTTTGTTTTCAGTTATTATAGACTTATCTAGACATTTAATCTACTTAGTATATGATATTTAATGACACTTTCACAGAGGACTTATTAATATTTGATCATTATTATTCATCCAATTAAGCCATTTGAAAATTAATTCTTAATAAGTCTAACTATGTGAATAGCCAGAAATGAGATTGAGAACCACATTTTAAAGCCCACTTCTCAAAGAGAAAATCATGATCTCTGTAGAGACATATGGTTTAAAATAGATCCTTCTCAGACCTTCAAAGTGATTCTAGCATCCTACCTGGTGGGATCACTCATCTGGAGGAAGGAGCATAAGCATATAGCAAGCAAAATTATGAAAAGGATGGGTACACTTTGGAAACTCTTTGGCTATCAAAAAAATAAAGAAAACAAAAGAATTAGGACAAAAGCTAGCCTTAATAATAATATACCTTTTAGGAAAAAAATATGATGTCACATTCCCATTTTCAGTCATTCCATTGTTTCTCTGTCTTTTCGCATTCTATTATGGCCTCAGATGCACAGGGAAACTAATGAAGGTCAAGCTCAGAGCCCTTCACTGGCTGGGCCCCATTCTAAATTCTAGAAGAGAGGCTTAATGACCACTACACATAGTTATAGATTTTGTAAAATTTGCAAAAGTAAGAACTTGGGGGGCACTACTTCTCTCAAAACAGACTCTCAAGGGCCACAAAACCAAGTTCCTACCCCTGATTCCATGGCTGACTGGAGGGCAGACAGGAAGATGTTCAAGCAGATTCTGTTAAATGGTGGCAAATCCTATTTTTTTTTTTTTATGGCCCCTTTAGTTTTTCGCAGCTTTATTGAGATATCGTTAACATATGACATTATGTAAGTTTAAGATGTGCAAGTAGTGATTTTGTATTGTATATATTGCAAAATGATTACCACAATAAGGTTTTAACACATCACCTCAGATAGTGACAGCTATCTGTGTGTGTGGTGAGAACTTTAAAAATATACTCTCTTAGCAATTTTTAAATTCTATACCGTACTAACTATAGTCACAGTGTTGTACATTCATATCCCTGAACTTATTCATCTTACTACTGGAAGTTTCTACCCTTTAACCACCATTACCCATTTCTCTTACCCCCTTCTCCCAGCCCCCAACAACCACTAATCTATTCTCTGTTGTCTGTGGGTTTCTTTTAGATTATGCATATAAATCAGATCATACAGTATTTGTCTTTCTCTTTCTGACTTATTAACTTAGTGTGATTGCCCTCACGGTTCATCCATGTTATTACAAGCAGCAGAATTTGTTTCTCTTTTTTATAGCAGGATAATATTCATCCCATACATGCATGTGTTTTTCTTTATCTATTCATTAGTCACTGGACTCTTGGGCTGTTTCCTCATCTTGACTATTGTAAATAGTGCTACAGTGAACATACCTCTTCAAGATAGTGGTTTTATTTCCTTTGGATATTATATGCCCAGAATTGGAATTGCTGATTCATATGGTAGTTCTATTCTTAATTTCTTAAGGAACCTCCATACAGCTTTCCATAGTGACCATACCAACAAACATTTCCTTCAACAATATATAAGAGTTTCTCTCACTAGGAGGCTAGGAAAGGCTAGATTAGAGTGGCAATTTTCAATAGAGTAGTCTGGGGATATCTCATCATGAAGGTGGCATTGGACTGATAGCTGGGTCAAAAATATTCTGGCTAATGCCAAGGCTCTGGGGATGGAGTGTTCACATGTATTCAAGGAACAACCAGGGATACAAGAGGCTGAGATTATCCTACTAACTGAAAGAAGTCAGAAAGAGAAAGACAGATACCATATGATATCACTTATATGTGCATTCTAAAATATGACACAAATTTAAATGAACCTATTATGAAACAGGGGCTTCCCAGGTGGTGCTAGTAATAAAGAACCTGCCTGCCAATGCAGGAGACGTGAGATGCAGGTTTGATCTCTGGGTCGGGAAGATCCCCTGAAGGAGAGGGCATGGCGCCCCACTCCAGTATTCCTGCCTGGAGAATCCCATGGACAGAGGAGCCTAGCGGGCTACAGTCCATAGGGGCGCAAAGAGTTGGACATGACTGAGCGATTTAGCGTGCATGCACACATCTATGAAACAGGGTCATGGACCCAGAGAGTGGACTGGTGGTTGCTGTGGAGAGGCGGTGGTTTGAGGGAGGGATGGAGTGGGAGGTTGGGCTTAACAAATGTAAACTTTTATATATAGAATGGATAAACAACAGCTCTTACTGTATAGCACAGAATACTATATTTGGTATTCCATGATAAACTATAATGAAAAAGAATATTTTTTTAAATGTATATATTTATATGTATAACTGCATCACTTTGGTGTACAGGCAGAAATTAACACAGCATCATAAATCAACTACACTTCAATAATTAAAAAAAAAAAGAAATCATCTATAGACCTCAAGTAAAATAATTCTGAGTTTGAGCTTTTTAAATTTTAGATTGAATCTTTTAGAGAAATTGACGTTTTGCCATCCCGTTTGGCGAAAACTGACAAAGCAAGTCCAGCTTGTCCCTTTTGGCCTCCAACCCAAACATTAAACTCATGCCATCATTTTCAACTTGACTCTCTTTATTGGCCTCTGTGACTCAGGAGTGTCACGGGCATGTCAGAAACAAATACTGTGTTCCCTGAGATCATTTGATATTTTTACCCATAAAGAAGCATACAACTTTCCCCTTTGTGTCAGGCTTTTGTTTATAAAAAAATGATCTGTGAAAACAAAGGGTAAAATTACACATCCTTCATGCAAATATACATATTATGCAAGGTAACATGCACAGTGTCACTTACTTTGTAATTTACTAACGTCCTGATTACTATGTGCTCTCGTGATGTCCTATGCAAATTTGAAATGGAGTTTTGGGATTGATTTGAGGAAGATCGCCGTTCATGCACCTCTCTGTAAAATGCAGTTTTCTACAATCTCATCTCTATAGATAACCCTAGCAAAGTAAATATTAAGGTAGGGAATTGGAAGAAGCAGTATTTTCTTTACTCCAGAGGTGGTATTCGATCTGCAAGAAATTGCTGAATGGAAAATATCACTGGTGTTGATTAGAAACAGGTTTCATAGCCTTGTAGTCTTGATAACAGTGGGTAAAACACTTATTATAGAGAGAAAAAAAATATGTTTAAATAATTATCCAACTCTGCTTACATTTCATTAAGCTTGGGGGCAAGTCAGCCCCCTCATCCTGAGTGGTAAAGCACCAAAATGGATTCCATCGTTGAGCCATTGGCATGGGCTGCCATATGCAAGAGTCAGGTGTAGGAAAATAAACAGCAGTGTAATTGTGCAGCGAGTATAGGTACCAAGCTACACCCAGTGGCCTGGTGTCTGAAGGACTGTTCCTGCTTATTCTTTTTGCCTGGAGCCCCACCCAGGATGTTGGGATTTCCACGCCTTCCACGTTCCTAGCAGGAAATTGTTCTTTTTCTTCAGTGAGGCATATCTAGAGAAAAATCAACAGTCTCCACCCTCTCCCCGGATGTTATCACACTGGAATTACAGAGTAGGGTGGAAGCACACAGCTAAGTTATAAAAGCAGCTCAAGTTGTGAGAGCAGTCTGGCTCCAGCACCTGTCACCGCATTGATTGCCAAGGTCGATTCCAGCCTTCAGTCCCCCCTCTCTCCCACCCCACCCTCCCCAGTTGGTTCTTCCCAAGGCAGCCTGCTCAGGAACAATCTAGATGGAAAGTCCCCTCAAAGCAAAAGAGTAATAACAGTTAAAATAACAATAGATCCTATGTATTGGGAAGGTGCTAGCTGCCAGGCAGTGTGCTAAATGCTTTCTAAACATTACATAAGGCCCTAAAACTAGATACTGTAATTGTCCTTATCAGGAAATGGAGGCTTAGTACAGTAACTGCCTAAGAGCATACAACCAGAAAAGTGGTAGAACCATGATTTGAAATTTAGACAATGTTTTCTAACCTAGACAGCATATTAAAAAGCAGACTTGACTTTGTCAGCAAAGGTCCGTCTCGTCAAGGCTGTGGTTTTTCCAGTGGTCATGTATGGATGTGAGAGTTGGACTATAAAGAAAGCTGAGCACAGAAGAATTGATGCTTTTGAACTGTGGTGTTGGAGAAGACTCTTGAGAGTCCCTTGGACTGCAAGGAGATCCAACCAGTCCGTCCTAAAGGAGATCAGTCCTGGGTATTCATTGGAAGGACTGATGTTGAAGCTGAAACTCCAATACTTTGGCCACCTCATGCGAAGAGCTGACTCATTTGAAAAGACCCTGATGCTGGGAAAGATTGAGGGCAGGAGAAGAAGGGGACAACAGAGGATGAGATGGTTGGATGTCATCACCGACTTGATGGACATGGGTTTGGGTGGACTCCGGGAGTTGGTGATGGACAGGGAGGCCTGGCGTGCTGTGGTTCATGGGGTCGCAAAGAGTAGGACATGACTGAGTGACTGAACTTGGCTTTGCTTTGCTTTCTAATTCCCAAGTGAATGTCCTGGAATGTTTTTGGTATCTCCCACCTGCAAATGGGAAGATCTCTGTTGTCAGTGCACCCGTGTTGTTAATACAAAGTGACAGAAGCAGCTGTGAGATGTTCCTGGTGTGAGTGGAGGCTTTCAGGGTTCCCTCCAGCATTCAGCAGCTGCTGGGTTCTCTCCAGGGTCTTCCCGGTTGGAGCTCTTTAGAGATGCTTTGTTAATGGGACATCTTTACATTGGGGCTCCCTGAAGCTGCCCCACTGGACTCCTCATGTGTCTTACCTCCACCCACCTCCATGCTGGGGATCAGTGTCGAGTATAAGGTCCTGAAGGCCAGGCAACATGAGATGAGCTGTTCATCCATGAAAAACAGCAGAACCATGATTCAGGAGAGACTCCACATTATGGGCGAGAAGAGATGCAAAATGCATAAACCAGAGGGGCAGGGTCTAAAATCAGGCAAAACAGGGAGAAATGGCCCTAAGTGGACCGATGACGGCAAGGTCAGGAAACACAAAGTGTGGGAATAGTGAAGGAGGCCAAATGGAAGGTGAATCAGGACATGTAGTCCAGTAATTGTGCTGATTCAGAGCAATGTAGAGAGCTGGGGAGCAGTTTGTTTGGTTGGTCAATTTGCTTGTTTTTCTCTTTGGTTTTTTTTTTTTGTAGCTGTTGGCAGGTTTCACAGCAGGGGGCCTGAGTGGAGTGAATGGTCATGATGGGTGCCCAGTGCACACAGCCTTCAGCGGTTCTAAGTGCGGCAGACTGGGGGGGCCACTGCTCTTTACCACCCCTCCACCTTCTGCAGACTCACCAACCCTCCCTATTCGAAAGGAGCTCTCAGACTCTGGAAAGAAACCTACCACCTGGGTTATAACAGAGACTCTTTTGCACCTTATCATTGTGTTCATAACTGGAAAAATAGGGATCTGGCAAATTCCAAAACTAACGGTCATATAAAGACCAAGCCCCAGAATTAGCCTTGGCATGCTTGATCCATAAAGTGACCAGAATGTTACTTTCAATGAGTTAACATTTGAAATTCTGTCGAGGTTAGGAAGCTAAAAGATTTTTTTTTTCTATTTTTGTAACAAATAACAGGAGGCTTTGCAATAGAGACATAAACAGGGCCATTCTCCCAGGCCCTGAAATCAGATAGCTTGAATTTAAAACCCACTTACAAACTGTATGGCCTTGAATGTGTCATGTAACATGAGTCAGTTCTTTGTGACGGAGATTCTTCATTGGTCAAATGGAAAATATAGTGCCTACTTCAAAGGGTTATTGTGGGGATTTAATGAGATACCGTATATATAACACACAGCACAATTCCTAGAGAGTGTTCTAGATGTTTTATTATCATCATTGTGATTATTAGTCTCACCATCGTCATTACTCAGATATTCTCACTCTCCCTACCTCTTTACTTACTTTCCCAAGGTTCTGCTAATCTTATCCTTCGGTTCAATTCAGTCGCTCAGTCATGTCCTACTCTTTGCGACCCCATGGACCGCAGCACGCCAGGCCTCCCTGTCCATCACCAACTCCCGGAGTTTACTCAAACTCATATCCATCGCGTTGGTGATGCCATCCAACCATCTCATCCTCTGTTGTCCCCTTCTCCTCCTGCCTTCAATCTTTCCCAGCATTAGGGTCTTTTCAAATAAGTCAGTTCTTTGTACCAGGTGGCCAAAGTATTGGAATTTCAGGTTCAGCATCAGTCCTTCTAATGAATATTCAGGACTGATTTCCTTTAGGATGGACCGATTGGATCTCCTTGCAGTCCAATCTTATCCTTGGATGCCATCGTGTTGGCCGTGAGTCAAAAGAGGATTCATTATATTAAAGTGTTTGCCAAAGAATGTGTTTGGCAAATTCACAACTGACCTCTTTGGTACCAACATCTAAGGTTAGGGTTACCCCTCATCTCCTACTTGTTTTATTAATAATACTGTGACATTGTTTATAAAGTGACATTTCAAAAATGAGTAGCTTGTTTGAAATCATCCATATTTTCAGCCTAAATAAAGTCTCAGTTAATTTGCTATCCATTGAGTGAATTACTGCCTTGATGTGTTTTCAACCTAATTTCTTCCAGAAGAAGATCCTCAGTTCTAATATTTACAAAAGAGCTCATTTTTTAAAAGTAAGAGTGAAAGCCTACTAACAGTGACCTAAAAGTGACCATTTTTAGGTAATTTTTAATCTGTAAAGCTAATATTAATATTTCTTAGGCTAATGTGTTTTTATTGATATTTTTATTGATATTTCCCATGGACCTATGAGGGTTTTTTTTTTTAAAAATATTTAAGAAGTTGCTTTCATGAATCTTTAAGAAATAGTTTTGACTTAGTTCTAATAGATTTTCCTCAAGAAAATGATCTCCCTCTAGTGGACAAATTGTTATACTACAGCCTGCAAAGAAAACTATCAAAGTCCATGTACTATCCTGTATCAAGTGTTTTATGACCTATTAATAAATGTTTGGTGTTAATAGATAATATAGCTGCCCAAAAAGGTTAAAATTTTAAAGATACTTAGCAGTATTTGTTCCAAAACTGATAGTGGAGAATTTTTCTTTTAATTAAGACTTGCTTGATTTAATTGGAAACATTATAATAATAAAACAATACAAATTACTGATTTGGGAGTAATATTGGTATTTCCTCAGGTGAACTGAGAAAAACTAAACCACAAACCATGCTCCTATAGCTCTTATACTTTTGTTTCTGCATGGTGTGAAAAGGGTACTTACCTTTTATTTTTTAGAAAATAAGCACATTTTGATATTGAAGGGAAATCAGCATAAACATTTGTTTTATGCGTTCACATTAAAACTTCCTTATGCTGAAGAGCTGCCATGACTATCTCCTTAGAGCAGAAATCACCTCTTATCCTCTTTCAAAGCAGAGGTCTTTCATGTCTTTCAACTGTATACTGAATGCCTTCAAAATCCCTCTTTAAATACCATTCTTCCCTGAAGATTTCTTAGATATCCCTGCCTGGATTAATCTCATTGCCTTTATTTTTGTAACTCAGAGTGCTCGTGGTAGGTATTTAACAAATGCTTATTGAGTTAAGCATGTCCAAGAAGAACTTGCCAGAGATCCTGTATACGTCTCTTTAATAATTAGAAATCCTTTCCCTCTGGCCTTCCTCAGGATTGCTAAAATCCCAGATGCATGATGTGTCTGTCCACATGCAACAGATGTCTCTTTTTGGGTGTCACCTAGGACTTCCCTAGTAGCTGAGCTGGTGAAAAATCTGCCTGCAATGCAGGACACCCCAGTTCGATTTCTGGGTAGGGAAGATCTCCTGGAGAACAGATAGGCTACCCACTCCAGTATTCTGGCCTGGAGAATTCCATGGACTATATACCATGGAGTCATGAAGAATTGGACACGAGTGAGTGACTTTTACTTTCTTTTCATTGCTAACACACATTTGTGGTTTACGTGATTATGCGTTATAGCTGGAAGAACTTCAGAACTTCAGATAATCCAGTTAGCTCAGTAGCTTTGGTCAATTAACCTTTCTAGGAGCTGGTATCATCGTCTATAAAATGAATCTGTTCAAGTAGATAATCCCTCAGTGTCCTTTAAGGACCAAATAAATGCATCTGTAAAGTGACAAAATTCTAAGAAAATTTTGAATTGAAAAACATGTTTGTGACTGGCTAAGCTAGATTTTGAGTTTTTCCTTTGTGTGTGTGTGTGTGTGTGTGTGTGTGTTTTCTACTAGATGGATTGATTTGGAGTCAGTGTTCTTATTTGGTCATAGAATCATAGGTGATTCATGAAACATCAAGCATCTGGATAATTCTTTCACTTTGGCCTTTAGTCTTTGGGTCATAATACTATTACTAATCACTCCAGTAGCAAAAGAATATTTAAAAATTAGCTAGTTGATAGTTTAGATCAAGATTCTAATGGGGAAAACATTGATAACAACTGAACTTGAATTCATTCATTCATTTACTCATTTAACAAGTTTTTAAACCACATACTTGCTGGACTATCATGAGCTAACACCCTCTTCTTATAGGAACACACAAGAGTTGACTTCATTTTAATACTGGTTGATGTTTGACTAGAAAAACTCTGTAGAAAGTTTATCTTGGTTATAAAGTGTGTGATATCAACAATGGCATCTGTAGTTCTTTTCTTCCCAAACTCTAAAATCTGTATTGCTGAGCATCGTGCCTTTCATTCATTTGATCACTAGTTCAAACCACTTTTCTGAAGTGCCATGTGAGTGCTTAGAACACTTAGAATCTTCATTCTCAGCTCACCGTCTGGGAATGGAGATCACGTGGTAATTATTTCCAGCTCTTTATAAACGCCACCAGTAGGGAGTGGGAACGAGTCTTGGGGGTGCAGAGAAAGGGCATCTCATGAAGCTCTGGGGTATCAAGTCGGTATTTCAAGTGGAGGCTGAGTCGTCAAGGATGAATAATGGTTAGGCAGGAGACTGTAGTGCCGAGTAACTGGGGAGAAGAAGGTTAAGTCACTACAGCTTGAGAGAAGGAGGTGGTGGTTCAATATGAAGGGAATGTGAACTGCTCGATGGAAGAGTGTTGCATGTCGAGGTTGGGTAAAGGGTTCATTGTCCTTGAGGACAGATGCCTGTGACTGTCAGTTTAGCCAAGGAATGTGACCGTTATTCTGAGGACAACAGTGAGCTACTGAAAGATTTTTAGCTGATGAATTACATAGTCAGGTTTACATTTTAAGGAGAGTCATACAGGGTGAAAAATGGATTCAAGACACTAGTTTTAAAACTCTTATAATAACATAAGTGAGAGCTGATGGAATCTTGAACTTAATATATTGGCAGTGGGGGTGGAGGGAAGTGGCTACAACAGAAATTAGTGATTCGATAGATGTAGGTAGGAGTGGAGAAGCTACTCCAGAGAAGCTCAGCTTTGGAGAAGCAAGCATATTAGATATGTCATGAGCACTTGTTGAATTGAACCCAAATATTTAGTGAATTACTATATAAAAGGACTTCTAAGGAGAACCAGTCTTTGCAGAATGACTCCTTTTTAACTGAAATTGAGTTTGGAGCGATCTATGTATCTTGTATCTGGTCAGTTAGCAGAAATACTGAAAAGCTTGGGAAGACAAGTGTATGAAGTCAGTGTGTTATTTTTCTTTTGTGTATTCTGGTATTATAATTTTTTTTAACAAAAGGAATCAGCTGCTAGTGTTCCTACTGTTACTTCCTAAAATGAAATCTCATTTTATTAAAACAAAAACATGCAATTCACGGCACTGTCATCCTTTTCTCCCTTATTGACAGTTTCGATGTGGACAATGGCACATCTTCAGGACGGAGTCCCTTGGATCCCATGACCAGCCCGGGATCTGGGCTGATTCTCCAAGCAAATTTCGTCCACAGCCAGCGTCGGGAGTCCTTCCTGTATCGCTCCGACAGCGACTATGACCTCTCGCCAAAGTCTATGTCCCGGAACTCCTCCATTGCCAGTGACATGTAAGTATGAGGCTGAGCAAAGTGACAAGAAAACTCCTAGAGGAAACCAAGTAAATTTCTCTCTAGAGTTGATAAAACCAATGATGTTTGTTCAACTGCATCATTCTCTAATTTAAAAAGGATGATGAGCAAAATTGCATAAACTGAAGATAAACAGTAGATTGAATTTGTATATGCTCTCACCCTTGGTAGGACATTTATTTAACCTAGAGAATACCTTGTCTGGGAAAAGTGAGAATTAAATTTTTAATGGAGGCATTTACACTGAAAATGTTAGCTTATATTCATGTAGGACCTGACTGAGATTTAGCTACCTAACCATGTGAATTTTTCTGAATATTTTGAAAAGCTTTAAACTCAGTTTGCAAGTCCCCATGATATTAGCATGTATGTCTCTTTGAATGCATCTTCATTGATGTATCTTCACACAGATGTTAGCACTGGTTTGCTGGCTCGTTTGAGAGATCTTTGTGGAGGGTTGCCTAAATTAAACCATTTTTGGAATATTAATCACTGGAGTCAAGTAGAGAAAACATTAGACAGGCTTGAATATCGTTTAAGACATGGCACAGCTTGGAAAGTAATTAAAACAGATAAGCAGGTTTACAGATCACATACCGTCACTAGCTCATTTTCTCAGCACATTCCATTCCTGTTTACTGTAGTGGTCTTTAGTTTTCTGGTTTCTGAAGGCTTCTAAATAGGACCTAACTCTTACTCAGTACCTTCACTGTCATTTAAGATCACTCTGCCTCTGTGTAGAGTTAATGTCCAGTTTCCTCTTCTGCATATAGACATCCATCCAATAACAACAGCATCTTCTCATGGCACCATCTCAAAAGCTCAGGATAGGTTGCAGTACATCTTAGAGGAATGTATGGGGTCCCTGAATGTCTAGTGTTATTCTTGGTATTCGAACAGGTCTTTAGGTTATCCCAGTAGGTCTACATGAGATTCTAGAAATGAAATGGCTCTTGGTTGCCATTTACTAATAGTTATAAAATGATGATACTCTCTTCTCCCTAGGAATGAGCAACTAAAGTACAATCACTTTGATTCAGGTTCTGAATGACAAAATTCCCATTGTGTAACTGTCTTTGTTTGACAATTACAGGAGATAGAAGAAAACTCTAAGACAGGGTTCTTAATCTCAATAACTAATAATGTTATGAAATGACAGGTTTTATGTCAATTAATTAGTGAAAAAACATTTTTTAAGTCCTAATTGTTGGCCTTGCAGGCTACAGGTGAAAGCATGTCATTACCTACCTCTGTGCACCTGTCTCCACCATCTTTCAAAAACTACCCAATTTACTCTCCTTTTTTGATCTGCTTTTTTGGCAATGAACCTTCTTCCATAATTATATCTCTCCACATTCTTCCAACCCCACTCCAAGATCCACATCTACTTGCTGTATATCCTTACATGTTGTGTTGCCTTAATATTCTGAAATGTATCTTTAATTCATATTGACCTCTGAAAACCATCCCAATTCAAATAATATTTATCAGTCACCCATAAAGTAGAAGTTATGGTGCCAGTTATCAGAGGAAATACAAAGTGCATTTAATCTAACTCCCATCACTGTTGTGGGCTCTCTTCCTTCCTGCTCAGAGCCCTCTTCTTCACTGATTCTGCCTATCACCCCTTAACGTATTATCTCCAACATATAGGCGCTGACCCTTTTCTCTCTGCTTTGGAAAATTCTTTTATGTATATGTTCAGCTATCAGCTTTCATCAGATGACTTACTGCTCAGCATCTCTGGCCCTGAAACCTCAGTTGAGCTCCAGAACTATAGCACCTCATTGCCTGCTAGAGATTTAGACTTCCTTGTTCAACTGTTCCTTCACACTCACATGCATGCATGAATGCATGTGTGCTTAGTCGTGTCCTTCTCTTTTCAATGCCATAGACTGTAGACCACCAGCCTTCTCTGTCCATGGGATTCTCCAGGTAAGAATCCTGGAGAGGGCCGCCATTGCCTCCTCCAGAAGATCTTCCCAACCCAGGGATCAATCCAGCATCTCCTGGATTGGCAGGCAGATTCTTTTACCACTGAGCCATCTCGGAGGCCCCAGTGAGTACATATTCATCCTTAATTCATTGTATTGATGGTGTCCACTCTTCTTCATTACAAAACAACTTCCTTTTCCCATTGGTCCTATTTCTGTTATTTTTGTTTTGTTTTCTTAGGTTTGAAATTTAAGATGGTTGTTTATTCATTCACACGTAATAAAAATACTTTCTGAGCAACTGTGGTGTATTCATAGCTTCCAGTCTGCGTGGGGTAGGAGAAGAGGCAGGGCAGAGGGCTGACCGTTTAGACTTTTGTCATAAAATGTGATAAGCACCATCCTTGAGGCATTTACACAGCTACAAGAGAAGGGGAGAGGAGAAGGAGAGTTTGCCAACCAGGGAAAGCCAGGCCAAGAGGGCAACATTTGGATCACGTGGGCTGAGGAAAATCATAACTCAAAGAATGACAGTTTGATTGGTGTGGGTAGGAAAACGTGGCAAGAGAGAAAGACTGGAATACAATCACAGAGGTGTTTAGCTGGGATCAGGTGATCCCATTCTTGTTTTCATTGCTTCTGATTACTCTACTGTTGAGTGATTGAGTAAAGTGAAGTGATTATAGGGAAATCGTTCATGTTGAAATTCATAGAAACAAAGCAGGCTTAATACGATGGAGGCCCAGGTCAAGGGAGTTGGGGTGGGATGACAGTTTAATCCAGAGGCAGGAGGCTCTGTGTGTGTGTGTGTGTGTGTGTGTGTGTGTGTAGGGAGATAACCAGTGGGCAAGGAGGGGTGGGATGACAGTTTAATCCAGAGGCAGGAGGCTGTGTGTGTGTGTGTGTGTGTGTGTAGGTGTGTGTAGGGAGATAACCAGTGGGCAAGGAGAACCAAAGAGAATGCTGAAGTTTTGACCCCAAACTTGTAAATGAACAATGATGTTGACATGGGGACAGGGTAGAAAGTAGACAACATAAGGAATTTGACTTTTACACAATGAGGCTGGAGCTATAGGAGGAACAAGACAACAGTTAAAGGAAAAGGACAGAGAACAGAAACAACATTGCAGAGGATCAGGAGTAATTTGAAGAACCAATTACGGTTTGTAATGACTAAGTTTGGGAGGACCACTGCAAGAAGCATCTCAGTGGGGTAGTAGAATTGGAAGAATAGGATTAGTGGAGGATTGAATTGAAAGTGGAGATATCAGCAAGTACAAGCATCTCTATAAAAGATTAGTAAGTTAAAAGGGAAAAGAGAATTAAAGTTGCTTAAGAGAGAATTGAGTTCAAGGGAATTTCTTTTTTTAATTCAGAACAGGTAAGCTGAGGGACACAAGGGTTAAGTTTGGAGTTGGAGCTGCTAACAAAAGTATGATCATGAGCTCAAGTGAAGGGACTAACCTTGGAAAAGTAGTACAGAAAAGTACTGCATTCTTTCGAACAATGAAGAAAAGTGAAAAGAAATATAAATCTGGAGATGGATGGGTGAAATATTTAGAGAATTGATGGTTTATGATATCTACTTCTTCATGCAAGTATAGAAAAGTGTATATGTCTATAACTGAGTCACTTTACTGCATAGCAGAGGTTGGTACAACATTATAAATCAACTGTACTTCAGTTAAAAAAGAAAGTATAGCCATTGATAACTAAAGGAAAGAGACTAGGGCAGCTTGAGAATAGGGGGCAGAGTTTGAAAGAGCCACACTGCAATTATAAAGAGAACAGGAAATTTCCTGGCAGTCCAGTGGTTTGGATTCAGCACTTTCACTGCCAGGGCCCAGGTTCATCCCTAGTTGAAGGACTAAGATACCAGTAGCTCTGTGGTACGGCCCAAAAACCTAAAAAATATAGAAAGAGAATAGGATAAGAATACTAGAAAGAAAATTGCTGAAAAACCCCATAGATAATAATATGTAATATTGAATAGATGAAGAACCAGGTTGAAAGTCGTATCTTCCAACTTTAGCAAAGGTGAAACAATTTGGCTTTAGCTGGAAGCCAGGGACAAGCCCATGGTGTGTTAGTGGGCTCTATTTGATGTAGCTGCAAATTCTAATTTCTAAAATTATAGCACATTGATTTTTGGATGCCAGCGTGTATCCATATGGGACTTACCCAGTGGTTTAGTGGGAAAGAATCCTCCTGCAATACAGGAGACACAGAGACGCAGGTTCGATCTCTGGGTCGGAAAGATCCTCTGGAGGAGAACATGGCAACCCACTCCATTATTCTTGCCTGGAGAATCCCATGGACTGAGGAACCTAGTGGGCTACTGCCCAAAGGGTCACAAAGAATTGGATATGACTGAGCAACCAAGCACGCATGCACATGCGTCTGTGCTTCTTATGAAAAGCATATAATCGTTCATGTTTAAGTAGCACTTTTCTTTCCAAAGCAAACCTACAAGGATGACCTCAATTTTCCCTGTTCCTATTCAAGAGTTTCTTTATCTGATCAGTCTCATGTAAGTGACAAATCTAATCAGACCATGATGCAACTGTATATTTTGTTGAAAAATAATGACTTGACATGATCAGCTTTCTTATTCCCTCTGGGTATTTATATTGGAGCAATAGGGTTTTCCTTTGATACTAACTGACTCCTGGAAAGGATTCTTCCTGCCTGGGAGATGAAGTTTCTCTGAGAAGCAGGGTGAGTAGAATAAATAACTAACTGTTTCAATCTTCAATGTGATGCTACACAAACCATCTACATGTAAAGTGTTATCCTTTGTCTTCATTTGACTCCACATGTGGCCATATGTAAACCTCCACTTTCTTATCTAGTTCATGATAATGCTGGGAAGATTGTTTGGTGTCTATACTTCAACTGTACTTTATAGAGAATGATAGTATTATATATTTTAATCACTTGATTATTTTATACTTAAGGGTACTAGTTAAGCATTCCTATTAAGAAAATCCCTTAGAAATTTCAAATACTAACAGTAGCAATGAAGGTTTATGATTATCTATTTGAATGAAATTTTTCATAAAACTGTTAAATGCTCCTTAAGTTGAAATATAATTGTTTAATTTATTGGTAAAGTGAAAAGGAAGATAAGACTGAAATGGTTAGTTATTTATTCTATACATCGTGCTTCTCATTTGATCCTTTCTTCAGTCCTATGAAGAGGGGCATTATTGATGCCATTTTACAGGTGAAAGACCCAAGGTCCTTAAACTTCTTTAACAGCACACACACATTTTGATCATTTCTCTGAGAACATTATTTTGCTAATGTCATAAACAAAGTGAACTATTGTGGCAAAACTGCTGAGGAACTGAAGTACCTGTTGACCAAAGCCAATGACCAAATGAATGACTTGGCACTGTGGAAATTTATTTTTCAATTACAGTTTAAGCATGAAAGAAGATGCAAGCTCAAATTGGTCAGAGAAGTAATAAAGAAAATATGCAAGTGACTCTTTGGAAAATATGCAACTGACTCAAGTCTATAGTATGAGGCTAAATTCCGCATCTAAAAAAAAATTAGCTTGTATAAGGCAGAAGAGAAGTTCCTAGCAGTCTCTGCTCAGAAGCCTGTCACATAGTTTGTTAAATATATTCCAAGTAGCAACTTAATTCTTAAGACTAATAAGACATAGGTAAATTTTTAATGATTATCATGAGTATGCTAAAGAAATAAATACATAAAAAGTAAACTTGAACTATCATAAAGAGTAAACAAGTATTTTATAGAAGTAGGAAATATTACTTATAAGATAAGTAGTATAACAGGTTACCCTTATGCTGTCATGAAGAAACATGGAGAAAATTACAGAATACATGGATCATTGCCTAAAATATATGTAGTTTTCCCTCTTAAATTCTTCAAAATGCATTTAAAACTACCTTAATTTCTGGATATTAGTTACTTCTGTTGTTGCTTTTGATCTAATGCTGTAATGTTATTTGCATTTGCCAATACTCAGATATGAGCCACTGAGGAAATTACCAGGAATATTATCATTGACAAGAAAAACAGAATTCAGTCATAAAACTAAGAGCTTATTGAATGCAAACTGTCAGTCAAACCACATCAGTTAAAAGCAGTTTTCAATCCTAATCTCCCAGTGTGTCCTACCCTTTCCCCACCCCCATACCGGGTCTACATATTCTCTACGTTTGCGCCTCTATTCCTGCCCTGGAAATAGGTTCATCTGTACCATTTTTCTAGATTCCACACAAACGTGTTAATATATGACATTTGTTTTTCTCTGACTTACTTCACTCTGTATGACAAACACTTCATCTGTGTCTCTACAGACTTGACCCAGTTTTGTTCCTTTTTATGGCTAATATTCCACTGTATATATGTACTACTACATCTTCTTTATCTGTTCACCTGTATTGGACAGATTGTTTCCATGTCGTATCTAGTATAAATAGTGCTGCAATGAATACTGGAGTACATGTGTCAAATAGATAGCCAGTAGGAACCTGCTATAAAGCCCAGGAAGCCCAGGTCTGTGCTCTGTGATGGGTGCAATGGGAAGGGAGGTCCAAGAGGGAGAAGATGTATATATACATATAGCTAATCCACTTCATTATAGAGCAGAAGTGAATACAACATTGCAAAGCAATTATACTCCAATAATAATGCAAAAAAGAATATTTTTCAGTTCATCTGTGTAATGGACCTCTAGGCCCCATCTTCTGTTAAGGAAACAGTAATACAGAGAATCCTGATAATCTAATTAGCTCTTTACTTGTACTTACATACTGATACATATGGGGAAGGTGTGGAGGGGCCGTGAAGAGGAGATGAGTGGACCCGATGTACCATAAAAAGCTAGGGCACACTTGGTGGTCTAGCTAATTAGTCCCTGTCACCATACAGAAATGTACGATCCACTGAACAGCCTTTGCAGTGTCCCATGTGGGCATTCTCCCAGCCAGGAACCACTATCCCCCAACCCCATGTCAAATTTCTGCCCTTTCCTTCAGTTCAGTTCAGTTCACTTGCTCAGTCGTGTCCAGCTCTTTACAATCCCATGGACTGCAGCACACCAGGCCTCCCTGTCCATCACCAACTCCCGGAGCTTACTCAAAACTCATATCCATCACATTGGTGATGCCATCCAACCATCTCATCCTCTGTTGTCCCCTTTTCCTCTTGCCTTCAATCTTTTCCAGCATCAGGGTCTTTTCCAATGAGTCGGTTCTTTGTATCAGGTGGCCAAAGTATTGGAGTTTCAGCTTCAGCATCCTTACCAGTTAGCAGTTAGCAAGTCCCTCACCATCTCTTGAGCCTTTGTGAGTTTTCAGTTGTAGCTGCTCTTGGTCTTTTCCTATGAGTATTGAGTAGAGGTGGTGTAGATTCTAGTACTGAATTTGAAAAAGGAAGAATGATTGCTTACATATTTGTTCATTTTTATTATAGGTTACATTATTCTTCATTAGTCTTACTGAGCTATCTCTGAAAATAAAAATAAAAACAAAGATTCTAGTTCTCACTGGATCTATTGAAAAGTTTGTAGCTCCACCTAACTAGATTTTTAGATCTTATTAACACTAATGAGCATCTTTCTCTTTTCTAACCTTGATCTGCCGTTTGAAAGGTCTCTGTGCACGTGTGCTAAGTTGTTTTAGTTGTGTCCAACTCTTTGCTACCCTGTGAAACATAGCCTGCCAGGCTCCTCTGTCATGGGATTCTCTAGGCATCAGTACTAGAGTGGGTTGCCATGCCGTTCTCCAGGGAATCTCCCCGACCCAGGGATCAAACCCACATCTCTTATGTTTCCTGCATTGGCAGGCAGGTCCTTTACCCCTAGCACCACCTGGGAAGCCCCTTAAAAGTCCTCTGCTGCTGCTGCCGCTGCTAAGTCGCATCAGTCGTGTCCGACTCTGTGCGACCCCATAGACGGTAGCCCACCAGGCTCCTCCTTCCCTGGGATTCTCCAGGCAAGAACACTGGAGTGGGTTGCCACTTCCTTCTCCAGTGCATGAAAGTGAAAAGTGAAAGTGAAGTCGCTCAGTCGTGTCCGACTCCTTGAGACCCCATGGACTGCAGCCCACCAGGCTCCTCCGTCCATGGGATTTCCCAGGCAAGAGTACTGGAGTGGGGTGTAAAAGTCCTCTGCTGCTGCTGCTGCTAAGTCACTTCAGTCGTGTCCGACTCTGTGCGACCCCATAGACGGCAGCCCACCAGGCTGCCCCGTCCCTGGGATTCTCCAGGCAAGAACACTACCTTTATGTAAATATAGAAAGGAGCTGTGGTCAGATAATTCCTTGCCCATTTGCGGAGTTTTCCCAACTGAGGAAGTGTTCTCACCCTTACTCAATGGTATAAGAGTAATTGACAGTAGAGCCAGAGTGGCTTAGGTATCCTGGGCCACCACAGGGAGCTCACGTGGGTGTGACAGATATTTTCTATCTTCAAGGGAAACACAGAAACATCTGTCAGTCGCCTAGAGAACGAATAGCTTGAAACAGTTTCCATTTTCAACTTTAGATCATTAGTTTTTGTTCAGTGACATCATATCTTTGCAAAACTGGGTTGTTGATTATTGTTGTGATAGAAGCAAGCATTGCACAAAAATCAATGTGAACCAGGAAACGAGGGAGGCAATGTGCAAGCTCCTTCCCAAGTGAGAAGTTCCATAGTACTCAACGGGTGCTCAGTTGTTGAGACAGAACCATATTAAATAGTTTGAACTGAACTCTTAATAATTACCACTATTAGTTATTTCTTTTGGCCGGTGGGGTGCTGTAGAAAATTGCTGGTGGTGGTTTGGTGGTTTTAGTCACTAAGCCCTGTGCAACTCTTGTGACCCCATGGACTGTAGCCTGCTAGGCTCCTCTGTCCATGGGATTTCCCAGGCAAGAATACTAAAGGGGGTTGCCATTTCCTTCTTTAGGGGTCTTCCTGACCAACGGATCAAACCCGAGTCTTCTATATTTCAGGCAGTTTCCTGCATTGCAGGCAGATTCTTTATTACTGAACCACCAAGGATATAAATTACTGAAATACTAAGAGTGTCATGAATTGAGAAAGTTTAAGAACCTCTTATTTAAGGTATTTATTCATTTTCTTAGGACTGGAGTTAAATCAAATCTCTGTGTGAAGAGATATTTGTTAAGAGAAAGGAAAAAATTCAGTAGATTCACAGTTGTGAACTTCTGGATGAGCTCTAGAATTGATAATTTATCCTATTCTTTACCTCAGGTAGACAAAATAGTTTGTTTTTGCTAAGAGTGATATTATTTTGGTAGTGAGCTAGATAAACTGGGATTTCTCTACCAGTCCTTGAGGGTTGGCAAGTTACTATCATTATTATTGTTATTAGGGTATTGATACAGACCCTAAACTCACACAGCCTTTAAATCTCAAGAAGTCTATTGACAGAATATTCTAACATCATTGGCTGCTAGAATACTGTTTTGCTACTTTGTTTCTTATTTTTGAATTTTTTAAAAAATTCCACTTCTTTCTCCAGTCCCTGGGGTTGTTTTATTTCTAGCTCAAAACACAAGAGATCCATAAATGGCAAAAAATACTTATAAATTAGGTAAATATGCTTTTTTGATTTTTAAAATAAGGAATTAAAAATAGCAGCTGAATACACATTTTATATTCCTAATCTCATACTAAAAAAATCATAAAAGGAAGTTCTAATATTCTGACATTTTGATAATCATGTTTGTTAATGCCACAGGGTAAAAATAGTCCATTTTAATGTGTTACCACAACATTTGTTTGATTATCATTGCACTATGCTCCAATCTTTGAAAATAGCAAATTAATTATGTGTTCTAATAATATTCCTTGCTTATCACTGCCGAAGTGATATATCCTGAGACCTTAGGGGACATGTAGAGACAAATGTTAGTTATGAAAAGTTCTTAAGGCAGAGGGGAAAAAAATGGAGATTGACCAAACTTATTAGTAATCCCTTATTTTCATGCTAAGGCTCCTAAAATTCTATTATGTCTTTAGGAGAGTTTACCCTAATATTTAGAATACAATTTTCTGAATTTCCTCCATACTCAGGATGCTTCTAAGTGTTTGAACTCTAGTTTTAATTGTGGGGGGGAAAAAAAAGTCACCTGAGCATTCCTCAACTCCCATAACTTTAGAGAAAAAGGCAGTGTGAAGATAAACTATTGAAACTTGTAAATGATTGACTGTGCAGGTAGCTTTGACCTCAGACTTAATATTGATACTTTACAAAAGGTAACATCTACTTTTTTAAAAATGTGGGGAGAGTGGTATCTTAATAAGAAAAGTGATCACTATACAATTTTTATGAGCTCAAATTCCTGCTAGGGAGCAAACTCAAATCAACCTTGGTCAAGGAAGAGCTGGCTTATTTTTCAGTGAATACAAAGAACATAACCTCTAAGAGCACAGTGTGAAGTAAAATAATTACTCAACTAAAATCAGGAAAATTTGAAAACCATCTTCAATGAAAAAATGACAGTAACCTACACAGTGCTCTCAATGCAATATGGCCCTAAATGAATGAACCAAGTTGAAAATTATGAAGTCTTCTTATTTCTTGTAAGGGACAAATGGCCATTACACAAGAGGATCGAGTTGTATCAGTTATAGATACTGGGCCCAGGGCCTCCCACTTGCTTTCTTATCCCAACACTCTTTCCTCTATGTACTCAGTCAGTCAGTTCAGTCGCTCAGTCGTGTCCAACTCTTTGAGACCCCATGGATTGCAGCATGCCAGGCCTCCCTGTCCATCACCAACTCCCGGAGTTTACTCAAACTCATGTCCACAGAGTCAGTGATGCCATCCGGCCATCTCATCCTCTGTTGTCCCCTTCTCCTCCTGCTTTCGATCTTTCCCAGCATCAGGGTCTTTTCAAATGAGTCAGCTCTTTGCATCAGGTGACGAAAGTACTGGAGTTTCAGCTTCAACATCAGTCCTTCCAATGAACGCTCAGGACTGATTTCCTTTAGGATGGACTGGTTGGATCTCCTTGCAGTCCAAGGGACTCTCAAGAGTCTTCTCCAACACCACAGTTCAAAAGCATCAATTCTTTGGTGCTCAGCTTTCTTTTATAGTCCAACTCTCACATCCATACATGACTACTGGAAAAACCATAGCCTTGACTAGATGGACCTTTGTTGGCAAAGTAATGTCTCTGCTTTTTAATATGCTGTCTAGATTGGTCATAACTTTTCTTCCAAAGAGCAAGCGTCTTTTTAATTTCATGGCTGAAGTCACCATCTGCAGTGATTTTGGAGCCCAAAAAAAAAAAGTCAGCCACTGTTTCCACTGTTTCTCCATCTATTTCCCATGAAGTGATGGGACCATATGCCATGATCTTTGTTTTCTGAATGTTGACCTTTAAGCCATCTTTTTCACTCTCCTCTTTCACTTTCATCAAGAGGCTCTTTAGTTCTTCTTCACTTTCTGCCATAAGGGTGGTGTCATCTGCATGTCTGAAGTTATTGATATTTCTCCTAGCCATCTTGATTCCAGCTAAAGAAAACTAAAATCAAAACCACTCTCTAGTATTATAAAATTACAATTTCCTGAACTTTAAATCTTGACAGTGAGTTGTGGGAATGAAGTGGATAGATTAGGAGAAAGAAGAAATTTGATTTCTAACAGAGGTAACCAATCTGTGTCTTTTACCACATTCTAAATAAAGGTATTGTTAATAATTGGCTGCATTTTTTAATGAGAATTTCATGCTTTTACTCATTTAACAAATATTTACCGTACCTATTCCATGTCTGGGTATTGCTTGAAGATACCATGGATCCATGACAACAAGTCAAAGAATTTTGTTTGGATCACACATTCTTGTCATGAAAAAAAATAATCTAGATTCTTATCCAGATAGAAAAGCAGACTTACCCAGTCATTATTGAGATTCCTGTATAAATTCCTATCTCCATTTACACATCATTTCCTTTAAATATTGATTTTGTTTGTCAGTCTAAGATCCTTAGTGAGTTGTTCTCAATGTCATCCGTACAGTTTTATGCACCATATAAGGAAACATATTCACACTATTGGAACATTTATATGATGTGCTTCATGAGATAAAATATACTAGGGATTATTATTAAGTCATGCTCACTAAATCCCTATAAGATGAAAATTTTAAAATATGCTATTACAAATAGGAAATAAAGAGCCTTCAACCAGATCTGTGGTTTTTCTTCAGAAAAAAACAAGTTAGGAATATCAAACACTGGGCTTTATTATCAGATTTCTAGCACTTTGTGGCGTGGTTGATGCATAGATTCACTGAAGAAATATCCCCAATTATTCCATTTTCCTATTGAGGTTTCTCTCAGATGTTTGTGTCAGCTTTCCATTCATTGTCTTAAGACTTCAGGGTTTTCTTAACCTTGGATAAATAAAACTTAGTTGTCATTGACGTGGCTCAGTGGTAAAAACAAAAAATCTACCTGCTGAAAAATCAATGCAGAAAACACAGGAAACATGGGTTTGATCTCTGGGTCAGGAAGATTCCCTGGCGGAGAAAAAGGCAACCCATTCCAGTATTCTTGGCTGAAAAATCCCATGAGCAGAGGAGCCTGGTGGACTACCGTCCATGGGGTCGCAAAGAGTCAGACATGAAAGAGTGAGTGAGCACACATGCTCTGGATAGTTAGCCTCTAGACATATATAGGACCTTAACTCCTACAAACTGCCCATGGAAGTAGATAAGTTAAAAGCAGAATAAAAAAGGACATCTGTTGGCATATCTGCAAATGTAGGAGTCTGCATTGTGACAAGAGATCATTTAAACAGGTCAGTGCCTGACATCGTCTGCCAGTAAATGTTATGAATGGTCCCAAGGCCAAGTCCTCTTAGCTCCCAGTTTTCTTTCCAGGGAGAACAGGGCTGCATACAGATCTCATGTTTCTGTGTCTCAACGTTGATTTTTCCTTTGGGACTCAGAGAATTTCAGACTGAGTTTGTTCTGTGCATCAGGGCCGTTTTGTTTGGCTGCTTATTTTTTTTGTTCCTTTGTTTCATTTTTGGTTTTTGTCAGAAAAATCAGAAAACAAGCATTATGGTTTATGTATTATCTAAAGGTCTCTGTGGTGATTTTTTTTTTTTTTGTAAAACCTTCATTCAATCATTATTATTTTCAATTATGAGTTTATTTTTACAGAAAGTAAAAAAAAAAAAGAGGTAGTTGGTAAAAGAACTCTTTTGCAACAAATCACAGAGTTAATTCCGTGTGTTAGCAACATACTTTTGTTTTACATCTTTCAATGTTCGTTATTTATCTTCATTATATTGAAGTTCCTATTCATTTTTCCCACCTACTCTAGAGAGTAGGTAAACTTTCCTACATGTTTCACTGTTTGTTGGTGTTTTTTGTTTGTTTGTCTTACATTTGTTTGAAGAAAGCTCATCGTGTGGGCTTCCCAGGTGGCATCAGTGGTAAAGTACCCACCTGCCAACACAGGAGACATAAGAGACATGAGTTTGATCACTGGGTCAGGAAGATGCCCTGAAGGGGAGGACATGGCAACCCAACCCACTCCAGTATTCTTGCCTGGAGAATCTCATAGACAGAGGAGCCTGGCGGGCTACAGTCCATGGGGGTGATAAAGAGTCGGACATGACTGAGCAACTTAGCACTCAGGCAGCCCATCTGTACTATTTCTCTAGGAAAGGAACCTGATGTTTCCCAGACAGACAGCTTGCCTATAACCCAGCCCTCCAGACAAAGGAGCACTCTAAGAGTGGTGAAAGTATGATGCAAAGGTTCACAAACAAACCTCAAAGTTATCAGTTTAAGTTCAGGATTTTTACAGGATTTACCATGTTTCACCCTGTGTGATTTTTAGTGTCAGTAGACTCTTTGGGAAGTGATGTATATGTCTGTCTAGTTAAGACTATGGTTTTTCCAGTAGTCATGTATGGATGTGAGAGTTGGACTATAAAGAAAGCTGAGTGCTGAAGAATTGATGCTTTTGAACTGTGGTGTTGGAGAATACTCTTGAGAGTTCCTTGGACTGCAAGGAGATCCAACCAGTCCATCCTAAAGAAAATCAGTCCTGAATATTCATTGGAAGGACTGATGCTGAAGCTGAAATCCAATACTTAGGCCACCTGATGTGAAGAGCTGACTCATTGGAAAAGACCCTGATTCTGGGAAAGATTGAAGGCAGGAGGAGAAGGGAGCGACAGAGGATGAGATGGGAATTTCCTGTGCTATCACCAACTCAATGGACTTGAGTTTGAGTAAACTCCAGGAGTTGGTGATGGACAGGGAAGCCTGGCGTATTGCAGTCCATGGGGTCGCAAAGAGTCAGACACGACTCAGCGACTGAACTGAACTGTATACATGAATTTATTCTTACACTTGCCTAGCATCCGTATAATCTTTATAGTTGCCGTAAGATTCTCCCGTGAAGTTCAATACTTGATCTTCAAAACAATCCTGTAAGGAAAGGAGAAAATATCATTAGCTCACTTTTAGAAATCACAAAATTCTGCTCAAAAGTCTGTCTTTTGAGCATGTACACACACACACATGCACAATGTGAGTTAGAACATAGTGATATCAACCAACAGCTGCTGCTGGACCACTCATTTGGCATTTGCTGGCCGATACAGTAGCCTCTAGGTGAGAATAGAAAAATTAAAGCAGTTGAACTAAAATCTTTATTTCCCTTTCATGGGTGGAAAATCTTGATGGGAATTTGGCAGATCTTTCCACTTAGAGTCTTTGCCAAATAATCAAGAATTTCTGTTATGTTAATATATCAGTGCTCTTTTGTCCTTAAGCTTAGAGTAGACTTTTTTTGGTTGTATAAAACATTGTCTTCCTTGGAAAATTTGTAACTGAAGTTTTGTAAAAATTGCTCAAAAGCTGCACCAGTTGAGATGACAAGTCACTAGCCACAGGTGACAGATTTCTCTTAATTTAAATTAATTAAAATTCAATAAAAGTGGCCTTCAGTTCCTCAGTTGCCCTAGCCACATTTTCAGCCCTAAGTAGCCACTGTGGCTGGTAGATACTGACTTAGTGCAGAAAGAGAACATTTCCACCATTGCAAACACCTGTTGGGCCGTGCTGTTCTAGAATCTAGAATATGGACTTCTATGGGGCTTCAGAAGAGTCTGAATCCATTTGTGCATGCAGAAAGCAGCATGGTGCAGTAGAAGTGAAACAGCATTTAAAACCTGGGTTCAAATCCAGCTCCACTGCTCATTTTCATGCCTTGGGAGTTTGTGACTCAATAAAACTTCAGAAACCATTGGGGACTGACACTGGGTTACTAAGTGCTTACTTTGTCAGATAAATTACTTTATTTATTTAACAAGGAAATTCCCATTGATATACACAATCATTTTATTTTCCAAAGACATTTCACTTGATTTTTTTTATAAAGAGAGTGGCACATATTCTCAAAATAAATGAGTCTTCTAAAGGAGTACAGTTAGCTTCTTTTTTTTTTAATGTGGCTTTGTTTTAAAAAACCTCACTCCTTGGTTCATATTCTCTTCTTCACAAAAGCCAGTGAACATTCTGTTGGGCAAGAACCAGGTCTCAGCCTGGCATTTTTGGAAACCACTGAATTCTTCCACTTGCGCATGACCGCCAATGAGTTACTCAAGTTCTCTGAGCCCAGTTCTTTATCTTAGGATGGGAATATGAGCATCCATTTAATGCAGAGGCATCAGAATTAAATTCCATGGGTCAGTAGAGCAGGATCTGGTACATAGTATTTGCACAGAAAGCATCCTACTCTCATGCCTATCTTTTTGATCACACCCTTCTTTTAACCTATGGTATTGTTTTACCTCATGCACATCTTAAAAAATTGTTGTTCTTGCTACCCATAAATCTTTTCCCTGGGAACCCGTCCTGGAGAAAAACCAAGCGGGCAGGGCCACTGACATTAAGAATGGGCCTGTCAAATAAGATGAACTAGGGAAGAAGAACCTGTTCCTACAATGGAGTGAGGACGCTTATGAAAGCTGGCTGTGTACTCAACCCTTTCCTGTCCTTCTTCCCTCTCCATGGAGGTCAGGCATCACCATTACATGACAGTGATTTGTGCCATCAACACGCCTGGAAGGATCCCTTTCTCATATTGGCTTTTATTACACGAAATAAATAGGCTCAGAGAGTGTCGCTATGTCCACAAATTGTTTTTAACTTCTTCCATCTAGAAAACCATTTGCTGTATAATTTTGACAGTGGATCATCTTTCATGCCGTCATTTAAGTAACAAATTTGAGGCCATTTATTGGCATCATGTGTATTCTCTAATGAAGCCTTAAATTTTGTCTTATGACAAAGAAGACTAGAGAATTTTTGCTTATGTTGCCTTAGCTCCAGTTTCATTTACTTTCTTATCAATGCATGTGGTATGAGCATACGTGGGCCAAAAAACGAGGGGTTTTGTTTTAAAAATGTTTTTGGTCAAATATCAGGCCAGACCTTAATTCTTAAAATGTGAGTAAGAAGTGAGCAAATGATTTAAATTCTAGAAGACTGTATAGCTTTCAAAGTCACATTCCTTTCTAAAGTTCTGTGATATAACTTCTTTCTTTATGTTTTAAAAAGGTTTTACTTTGGACAGCATTTCTAGTTTCACAGAAAAATTAAGAGGAAAGCATAGAGATTCCTCATATACTTTCTGTCTGATACCAGAGTGGTACATCTGTTACAATTGATGACCTTGCATTGACATTATATGCTTTTAATCTTAGGAAATATACCTTAAAATGAAATTTTGCAGAGCGGATGGTGTTTGAAGGGTTTTTACCTTGAGTGGTACAGACAATATAGTAAATTCTCCTTATACTGATAAGGATGCACCTTTTCCTCCACAATACTTTTATCCTCCCTTATTTGAAATAGAGAGGCAGAAAATCAAAATACTTTCTCTAGGATTGCACTCAAATGCACACACAATGTATACATAAATATATTTATATGGGAGTATTTCCACACGCATGCATATGCACATAAATGCCATCTCCTGAGACATTTGTTAAGTATGACATGCATGTAATTTTTCTGCACTCTGAATATGAACATATGATATTGAACTCTCAGCCAGAATTATCACCTCAGTAGGAAACCAAAAATTATTTGATTTCATCTTATTATTTTAGTTTAGGGGAGAAGGACGTGAAAATCAGTAGATGGATAGAGACTGTTTTGTAAGTCATTTTAGTGATTTGTTTTGTTTTGTTCTGCATTTTTACATTAACTCTTCCATTTGTTGTCTTTATATATCAGCTTCATGAAATGAAAAATGTACTAGCAATTAGGGATTGTTTGGAATGTGCTTTTGGCATTGATAAGTGCCACTACTGATGCCATATTGTACAGTGTTTAAGCACAGACCCATCAAGAGTCATACTGCCTGTGTTTGAATGCTGGCCCCATCACGCCATGGGCATTTGATTTTTTTGTCCTTCTTAGGCCTCCCATTACTAATCTACAAAAAAAAAAACCACACCTAATAGGGGATAATCAGTGTAATGTTCTTTTGCATAGTGCCTAGTGCATAGTAATTGTTTGATAAATATTAATTACTGTTATTATTTTATAGGGGATTCCCAGGTGGCTCAGTGGTAAAGAATCTTCCTGCCAATGCAGGAGATGCAGGAGACGCCCGTTTGATCCCTGGGTCAGGAAGATCCCCTGGAGAAGGAAATGGCAACCCACTCCAGTACTCTTGCCTGGGAAATCCTGTGGACAGAGGAGCCAGGAGGGCTACAGTCCATGGGGTTGTGGAGTCAGGCACAACTGAGTGACTGAGCACACACATTCTTTTATAATAATTATAATTGTTTGAAATTATTACTACTACTATTTATCAGTTTGTTGGATATTTGTACTTTGATTTTTCAAAGTAATTGTACTGAAAGCCCATGTAAGAAATAAAAAATAATAAGAACATATTAAAAGGGCCCCCAGTGCTGAAATCAACATTGAGTGATTTTGCTGAGCATCAGTGGAAAGGGGGTTAGTTTAAATTACTATTCAAGTCTATTAGGAAATTACAATTCAAGGCCAAAAGAAAGGGTTAAAAGTACATAAACTGTTTCCTCATAAAGTTAAGAACTTGGATGTTCTCATACACCTGTTTTCATAGAATAGGTATTAGCTTATTTGTCTGTTAAAATTGAGGAAAGGGCTGTAATTTCGTTTCTCCATTTGGAGTTTTTCCTTTTTGTTTCTAGTATGGATTTTTTTTTCCTTTTTTTTTCCCATCTATTTTTATTAGTTGGAGGCTAATTACTTTACAATATTGTAGTGGTTTTTGCCATACATTGACATGAATCAGCCATGGATTTACATGTGTTCCCCATCCTAATCCCCCCTCCCGCCTCCCTCCCCATCCCATCCCTCTGAGTCTTCCCAGTGCACCAGCCCTGAGCACTTGTCTCATGCATCCAACCTGGGCTGGTGATCTGTTTCACCCTTGATAGTATAACTTGTTTCAATGCTGTTCTCTCTGAACATCCCCCTTGCCTTCTCCCACAGAGTCCAAAGGTCTGTTCTGTCATCTGTGTCTCTTTTTCTGTTTGCATATAGGGTTATCATTACCATCTTTTTAAATTCCATATGCATTAGTATACTGTATTGGTCTTTATCTTTCTGGCTTACTTCACTCTGTGTAATGGGCTCCAGTTTCATCCATCTCATTAGAACTGATTCAAATGAATTCTTTTTAATGGCTGAGTAATATTCCATAATGTATATGTACCACAGCTTCCTTATCCATTCGTCTGCTGATGGGCATCTAGGTTGCTTCCATGTCCTGGCTATTATAAACAGTGCTGCAATGAACAATGGGGTACACGTGTCTCTTTCAGATCTGGTTTCCTCGGTGTGTATGCCCAGGAGTGGGATTGCTGGGTCATATGGCAGTTCTATTTTCAGTTTTTTAAGGAATCTCCACACTGTTCTCCATGGTGTCTGTACTGGTTTGCATTCCCACCAACAGTGTAAGAGGGTTCCCTTTTCTCCACACCCTCTCCAGCATTTATTGCTTGTAGACTTTTGGATAGCAGCCATCCTGACTGGCGTGTAATGGTACCTCATTGTGGTTTTGATTTGCATTTCTCTGATAATGAGTGATGTTGAGCATCTTTTCATGTGTTTGTTAGCCATCTGTATGTCTTCTTTGGAGAAATGTCTGTTTGGTTCTTTGGCCCAGTTTTTGATTGGGTCATTTATTTTTCTGGAATTGAGCTGCAGGAGTTGCTTGTATATTTTTGAGATTAACCCTTTGTCTGTTTCTTCATTGGCTATTATTTTCTCCCATTCTGAAGACTGTCTTTTCACCTTGCTTATAGTTTCCTTTGTTGTGCAAAAGCTTTTAAGTTTCATTAGGTCCCATTTGTCTATTTTTGCTTTTATTTCCAATATTCTGGGAGGTGGGTCATAGAGGATCTTGCTGTGATTTATGTCGGAGAGTGTTTTGCCTATGTTCTCCTCTAGGAGTTTTATAGTTTCTGGTCTTACATTTAGATCTTTAATCCATTTTGAGTTTATTTTTGTGTATGGTGTTAGAAAGTGTTCTAGTTTCATTTTTTACAAGTGGTTGACCAGTTTTCCCAGCACCACTTGTTAAAGAGGTTGTCTTTTTTCCATTGTATATTCTTGCCTCCTTTAACCAGAATCCAACAACATATTAAAAAGATCATACATCATGACCAAGTGGGCTTTATCCCAGGAATGCAAGGATTCTTTAATATCCACAAATCAATCAATGTAATACACCACATTAACAAATTGAAAGATAAAAATCATATGATTATCTTAATAGATACAGAGAAAGCCTTTGACTAAATTCAATATCCATTTATGATAAAAACTCTCCAGAAAGCAAGAATAGAAGGAACATAACTCAACATAATAAAATCTATATATGACAAACCCACAACAAATATTATCCTCAATGGTGAAAAATTGAAAGCATTTCCCCTAAAATCAGGAACAAGACAAGGGTGCCCACTCTCACCACTACTATTCAACATAGTTTTGGAAGTTTTGGCCACAGCAATCAGAGCAGAAAAAGAAATAAAAGGAATCCAGATAGGAAAACAAGAAGTGAAACTCTCACTGTTTGCAGATGGCATGATCCTCTACATAGAAAACCCTAAAGACTCTACCAGAATCTACTCTACTAGAGCTCTACTAAAGACTCTACTAGAGCTAGTCAATGAATATAGCAAAATTGCAGGATATAAAATGAACACACAGAAATCCCTTGCATTCCTATACACTAACAATGAGAAAACAGAAGGAGAAATTAAGGAAATAATACCATTCACCATTGCAACAAAAAGAGTGAAATACTTAGGAATATATCTACCTAAAGAAACAAAAGACCTATACATAGAAAACTATAAAACACTAGTGAAAGAAATCAAAGAAGACACAAATAGATGGAGAAATATACCTTGTTCATGGATTGGAAGAATCAATATTGTGAAAATGAGTATACTACCCAAAGCAATCTATAGATTCAATGCACTCTCTATCAAGCTACCAATGATATTCTTCACAGAACTGAGAACAAATAATTTCACAATTTTGTATGGAAATACAAAAAACCTCAAATAGCCAAAGCAATCTTGAGAGAGAAGAATGGAACTGGAGGAATCAACCTGCCTGACTTCAGGCCCTACTACAAAGCCACAGTCATCAAGACAGTATGGTACTGGCACAAAGACAGAAATATAGATCAATGGAACAAAATAGAAAGCCCAGAGATAAATCCACATACCTACGGACACCTTATCTTCTAGTATGGATTTTAAATGCAAAGTTGATTTTCAAGTGAGGGTTAACATTTCAGCTTGATGACTGATAATTATGGTCAGAATTATAGAAAAACCATTGAAACTATGTATACAGACATGCACAAATGACTTGGAATTTGATATTGAAAAAATTCAGATTGAATCATACTGCTGTACATAGTTCTGAATTGCTTTAAATTTGATCTTATAGTAACTTACATTATTTTTAGTCCTCACTCAAATGTTCCCGGACATTCCTGCCAGAATTCAAGTTCTTGGTAGTTATGATTTTGACCAAGCTTTTGCTTGGTTACTTAATTCTAAGTGGCCCGTAGCAACAAAGAAGATTACTTTCAGGTGTGGCTGATGTTAGCTTCTTGTTATAGTAACTTCAGTCCCTGGGGTCCCACAGTGGAAGTACTAGTCTTTTTTATTTTTTTAGTTATAGTGAAGCTAGTTCTAAACTAAAAGGTGAAGCAGAGAAACCATATTTTCAGGTGAATCTGATAGACAGTGAAGAAGAGTTTTTCTTTGTTGTTGTTGTTATTTTGTTGCAGTAGTATTGTGTCTACTAGGAATTTATGGAATTCATAATACCTCCTTCATAAGTAATTTAAAAAGATTTGTTATATTCTTAAATGTGGCATTCATATTTTCTCAGAGAACAACATTATTTTTTGGGAAAAGCAAATCATTAAAAAATGATACCTAGGAAAAATATGATATGGTTTCACAAAATGTCTTAGTTGCCAAGTTTCAAGAATATTTTTATTGTCTGAAATGATAGTTTCATGATTTTAATTAAAAAGGGTAGCAACACACGGTGCTGTACACCTAAAACTGATCTAACATAAATCAGCTATACTTCAATTTTTTAAAAAGGGTAGCAGCATGAAATATTCAGCATCGCCTTTATTTAGTACACAATGAACACTATTTCTCAAGTAGTATTTTAATATTTGGCTTTGTCTTATGAACATTTTATCAAAATAAGCATTTACTAGGTTGTTTTTAAAGGAATGAATGAACTAAAATACATTTGAGTAATTTGTACAATTATTAGAATCTATTTTATTTTAAAATAGAATTAGTAGTTACATTACAATACATTTAGATATACATCTGCTTGAAAAGTTTAGAGATTACTAAACTTAGGCTACAGTTATCAGAAATTGTTTAAAAGTATGCCTGTGTGCTCAGTTGTGACCAACTCTTTGCGACCCCATGGACTGTAGCCCACCAGGCTCCTCTGTCTGTGGGATTTCCCAGGCAAGTATACTGAAATGGGTTGCCATTTCCTCTTCCAGGGGATCTCCTGCATCTCCTGTATTGGCAGGCAGATTCTTTACCACTGAGCCACCTGGAAAGCCCATTTAAAAAGTATGTGTGCTTAGTCACTCAGTTGTGTCTGACTTCTTGTGACCTTGTTTAGACTGTAGTCCACCAGGCTACCCTGTCTATGGGATTTTTCAGGCAAGAATACTGGAGTGGGTTGTCATTTCCTCCTCCAGGGATTTTCCTGACTAAAGGCTCGAACCCCTGTCTCCTATCCATCGGGGAAGCCCCATTTAAAAGTATAAAGGCATTTCCCATAGTACAAAATAACTGGAAGCCATCATGTGTTTTGATCAACCTCCCACTCCTGGCTATTGGAGGCACATAGAATTACCTTGAGAAAAACTGAATTCATTGACTGCTGCCTAGGAGGGACAGTGTTCCTGTCAGGCACCACGCAGTTTTGAGAGCTCAAATATTAGGGTACCCTTCTTGAATCATGGTTAAGTAGAGGGTTAGAGAAAGCAAATGAAAGAACAACCAAAACCTTATCATGATCTGAATTATAATCATTAGAAGGATGAACCAAATGGTTCAACTTCTGCCTCTGGAATTGGGATTTGGGTGGGCACAAAAAGGGGTATCATCCATTCTTTCTGACAGCTAGATGGTGCTGAGAAGCTTTTGAATAAAACACTGCTAAATGAAAAAAAAAATGTATAAAGGCATGTAAAATTTTTCATGATTCAACAGGTTTAGTGTTAAAAACAAGCTATAAAGTGGAATTAGAGTAGGATTCTAATTATGCAAGAAATCATGTATCTATAAAAATCCTATATAACATACATGTGCTCACATATCCAGAAGGAAAGTGTTATCAACAGTTATCTTTGGGTGACTCAAGGTTTTTCTGTATTTCCCAAAGTTTCTATAGTTGATATGAGTCTTATATTTGGTATATGCATATAGTAGCTTTTTAAAATATCAGGTATATTGTATTACATATTTGTTTGTTTGTTTTCTATGTCTGTACTTCTGTGAACATGGGAGTAAAGAGTGGTGAATAGAAAAGTTCCTCCTGTGGCTAATTCTTGGGTGTTGTCAAACAGGGCTCCCAGAAGCATTTTTATGCTTTTTATGCACTTTTTATGTTGGGTTCCCAGAAACATTTTAATGTACATATTAAAAATAGAACATACTTGTTCTCTAATTAGTTTCTAATTCTAAAAGAGGAGGATCAAGGGTGACAATGCATAGGTGATAGTTTCAAGTCTAAATGAAGAAAGACACTAGGATTTCAAAATACCATTGTCTGTGTGTTTATCAATTCCCTAATCCTATTGACAAACTCCAGAGGAGAACAACTTTCTGGTTTTATAGCCAGAGACAGTGAAGCGTGGAAGATCAAAAAGTTTACACAATATTCAGAAAGTAAGCCTCAACCTGTGGCTCCTCTTCAAAGCACTAGTTCATCCAGCCACGTATCATCCTGAAATTTGCAATGCATGTTACTCAGAAGCAGCAGGTACTTTGTGGCCACTAATCCTTTTTAGCTTTATAGGATTAGAAGTCTTTACTCAATAAAGTATAAATGTTCTTCTAATTAACTGCATCTCATTTTTCTTCTGGGTTGGTCATAATAGTGTGGAAAGGTCATTGGCACGTGTGTTTCACACACAATCTTGAAATGAACTAGTTTACAAAGCTCTATTTTCAGGTGCTGCTGTTGGTTGAACTTAATTTATTAAGAAGGCAAGAAGCTTTTCCTCATTTAAGTACTTGAGTAGTTTATGGATCCCAGTGAAGTCTCTGTGAGGGTTTGCTTTTTGATTTCTCTCTTTCGGTTTCTTGTCAGTGTTGCTGGCTTCTTATTACAGAAAGAATGAGGGTAGAAAATAAAGTGCTGTAGTAAATGCTGCAAAAGTAGCAGAAGGATGGCCAAAGGAGTGGTTCTTGACTCTGTGGTCGTTCCTCTCTGGAAAAACAGAATATTCAATAGTGCCCTATTGAGCCTCACATTCCCCTGCCTCCAGTAGCGCTGGCTCAGAACTCAGCAGGCTTTGTCTCTGAGGAAGGGGAGAGGCTGCCCCAGCCCCAGGGACCATAGGGGGTGACTCTGGTTCAGCTCATGTTAACCAGAGCAGGTGACTGACAAAGACTGAGACAAAGATTTTTTTTTAATTATACATCCATTATATATTCAGAGATAATTTAAACCTTACATAATTTTGAAAAGAAAAGTTTAGCTATTTTTTAAGGGCATTTGCCACTGAAATGCTAGAAATAATTCTACTCTGACTAAAATGAGACAGTCGAGATATTTGGCTAAAACAATTTCTGGTCAAGTCAAAAGAGTGAAATATCTCCATCACTAAAACTGTAACTTCCTTTATGCTTCGACAGGGAAAGGGAAGCAAGACTGATAAATTACCCTAAATATTGTATATTCTAAATAAATTATTTTCAGTGCTTGGGAGTGAAATATAACCAAAGATAGAATTAAGTGTTTTTACATATGCTCACATGCTTTTCAGTTTAGAGTGATTCAAATCCAGTGTAATTCATGTGAAAAATTAAAAGACTTATTTCCAGGGATTAATATTTGAATGATGTTGTGCCTTCGTCAAGGTGACTAAGTTCTTAGGAAATAAACTTGGTAGTCGGGCAGTTATAAAGAATAAACTGGAAGCAAAGACTGTATCTTTGAAAAGTATCTAGATTTTGTATGAGATAAATTTTGGCTGTCTGCATAATCTCTCCAAAGAGCAGATGCCCCTCAAAAACATAATTGTGAAATGAAGAGGGTGCAAAATAACAAATATTTCCTTAAAAGCATGTACTATCCCTTTTCTGCTTTATTTTTCCCACACTTTGAATTTGAAGATCTCTGTGGAACTTGATGATGACTGAAGCAACTGGTCTAGTTATTGGTAACGATCCGTTTACTAACGTCATCCATATGCCGCTAGTGCTGAAGCATATTTCCCGACTGTTGTTTTAGGTCACTCAAGCCCTTTCCAGAATTGTTCATGAGTGAGCGAACTGTTCAGCTGCAGTGTTCTCAGGGTCATGTCCGGAAGCTTTCTGTGTAGAATAATTCCATTCCCTTTTGATTAAAGGGCTCCAGCTAGCTAGATCAAGAAATACCCCGTGGAGATTTTGGAAATCCTTCTCACGAACTGTTCATGCTAAGAAATACCACGAAAGAACTCTGGGCCCGGGTTTCTCACTTTCTTCCAAGTAGACTGTTGCACAACTTTCCTTGCCTCTCCCTGTCCCTCCAAGAGAGACGTCATGCTGACACCTTGCCCCTGCATCCTTGGCACTGTGTCACTCAGGTCGCTATAGCAACAGCACACACAGGGTAACATTCCCCAGTAACTACGGCGACTGGGACCTGAGTCAGTTGAAAAGTTCCACTGGGTTTTTATTAGCGTCTGATGCAGCCCCGTGTTATCTACAGTTCCGAGCCCATCCAAGGCTCACACACAGTGATGCTCAGCACCTTCCAGTGTTAGATGGTCCAGGGACCTCTCACCAGAGTCACTGCCATTGCTGGCTCCTTCCAGGGTGCCCCTCAGTAATACCTATAATAAGCAGCCAAGAGTAAACTCAGGTCCTGCTGCTGGAACTCCATTTCTACTGTTGTATATCCTGTGTGCTTAATAACTGTCAGTGACCTTGGTTGATGATCAAGAAGCCCCTCTTTTCACCCAGGGAACTGGAAAATAGTTAACATCCCAGAAGACACATCTTCACCCTTGTGACTGAGAAGGATATGTGTTGAAGAATAAGGATGGAATTACTGTAATTCTCTTTGGGGATTTGTGATTGTGAAACATACTATTTAATATGGCTTGAAAGTGGTCCTAGAGTGACCAGTGTCATCTAATATGGGATTTGGTTTCTTTTTCAGACATGGAGATGACCTGATTGTGACTCCCTTTGCACAGGTAAGCACACTTGCTGCTGGACAGGTTTTTCAGTCCTCAGAAAATGTTAATGGCAGGAATTAGTTCTGATTCTTAACTTCATTCTAAATCAAACACAAGTACAGATACAAATTCTGTGGTTCACTCAAGTAATCTGAAAGCAATGCTAGAGAATATAACCTTGTCTATATTGGTCTGTTTCTTATAAATCCATAGACCCAAAGAGTATCTTTGCTTCAAATTACAAATTGCCCAAGTGACATACTTAAGTGGGACCACATTTCCTTAATTGACATAAGCACTAGAAGAGGAAAACTATATCATGGATTAAATTACATTTAGTATAATTAGGTGCATGATTAGTGCTTGAAATTCAATATTCCAATTCAACCTGATGCTTTATTTACTCTCCTTTTAAACATGGTATTTGTCCAGAGATTTAACTGAATGGCATATTTATGTTTATGTGTTCCTTTTAGGTATACAAATCATGAAAACACTTTAACCACATGACCCCAGAAATACTAGAAGGTGAAAAAAATCTAAAGAATTTTAGAATATAAAGTAGTTGATAACCTGATATTCTTAGCATAGACCAGTGCTTCTCAACTATAGCTACACAGTAGAATCGCCTGGAGAGATTTTATCCCATGCTGCACCTCTGATCAATTGAATCCAAAAATCTGGACCCAGGCAGTATAATTTTTAAAACCCCAGTATTTTCTCAGGGAAAGTTGAGAGCTACTGGTATGGGCAGACTAGGGATGGAATGGGATTAAACTGATTTAACCTGGGGCATGAAGCAGGTTTGGAGCAGGAAATGGCAACCCACTCCAGTATTCTTGCCTGGAGAACCCAATGGATAGAGGAGCCTGGTGGCCTATAGTCCATGGGGTCGCAGAGTCGGGCACAACTGAGAGAGTGAGCACATGAAGCATTAAAGTCAACACTGACTGTTAATAAGAGAGGGTAAAGCATCTGCCTGCAATGCGGGAGACCCAGGTTCAATCCCTGGGTCAGGAAGATCCCCTGGAGAAGGACGTGGCAACCCACTCCAGTACTCTGGCCTAGAAAATTCCATGGATGGAGGAGCCTGGTGGGCTACAGTCCATGAGGTCACAAAAAGTCGGATATGACTGAGCAACTTCACTTGTAGAGGGTTATAAAAATGATAATAAAAAAAAAAAAAAGATAATCAAGGCTAGGTTACGTCAAAACTAGCTCTAGTGACATAAGCAACTCACTAACTTCTCTATGACTTTTTTTCCCAGTTGGTAAGATTGGGGATTCAGCTGGTTTAAGATAGACCCCAGTCAAAGCCTTTCACCTACTCTTGCTAATGAATGTGCATGGGCAAGTCTGTTCTCCTCTGTGAAATGACACAAGAATACTTGTCTCATAAGGTTATCAAGAGATTGAAATAACACCAAGCTTATTTCTAGAAAATAGAATACTTAATGAATTTTGTGTTGTTATCAGCAAGGCTTCTTTGATCTCCAAAATTTCATAATAGGTATTGTTTTTAAAAATGAATAATGACAGTGTTTGGATAGCAGAATTATGTATGGTTCTAATACTTTTTCAAATTTCCTGACATTTTAAAAAATTTATTTGTTTTTGGCTGTGCTGGGTCTCCGTTGCTGGGCAGACTTTTCTCTGGCTGTGGTGGGCAGGGGTTGCTCTTTAGTTGCAGAGTGAAGGTTTCTCACAACAGTGATTTCTCTTGTTTCCAAGAGCCCCTTTGTAGCATGTGGGATCTTCCTAGCCCAGGGATCGAACCTGCATCTCCTGCATTGCCAGGAAGATTCTTTACCTCTGAGCCACAAGGGAAATCCCAAATTTCCTGAAGTTTTTAATTGCTATAATTAGATCAAAATTTAATGAATCCATAAATAGCAAAGTATGTAGTGATATTTTTCATTAATGCGGGCTATTAAAAATAGAATACCGCCACCACCCCTTTTGGAAGTTTAAGTCTCATTTGTTTAAAATTTTACTGGAGATCATTAGTTTTTTCTAATAATTATATTTCTATGTTAAAAAAATTACAGTCATGTTTCATCATATTTTGTGATAATAAAATCTTACAAAGCTAAAGACTTTTAATCAATAGCTGTCAAGAACCCATAAATTTATACCTAAAGCTGAGTAACAGACTAAATCAGGTAAGATAATATACAAATAACCATCATCAAATATAGAAACAATCATTCCAACCTGAATATATTTAGGTCACTATTCTTGCTTCTAACTAAAACCTCTAGGTGTTGTAAGAAAAATACACTTAAGTATGTAGTAAAATGTGAAAAAAAGTAATCTGTATATCTTATGTCAAGTAGTATGTGTTAATCTCCAACTAATTGATCAATAAATTTCGACTTGAACCTTGCCATTAATACTCTCCAATTTTAAGGAAATCTAGTCTTTTCCATATCAGACAGTTTCTGTAAAGTATTATAATTGATATACTGAGAAACATATTATGTAAAATATCACTTAGTCTATGTCAATGAACTGTTTAACTAGGATGTGTACTTACTAATAATACCCTTGAAATTGGATCTTTGAATAAAAAACACTCTGTATAATTTGTGGGTATATATGATGCCTGAAAATAATCCTTAGAATCTACCTGCGAAAGTTTGTTTATGATTAGCTTAATGACTCATATCACCTTACGGAAGGTAGTTATTGCCCAAAAGGCTGCAGATTCTTTATAAGTGGCTGCATCACAGCTTTCACAAGTGGCCTTTTACAAGAGTTTATAATCTAAAAAACTCTATATATGTATGTGCTAGTTGCTCAGTCGTGTCCAACTCTTTGCGACCCCACGAACTGTAGCCTGCCAGGCTTCTCTGTCCATGGAATTCTCCAGGCAAGAATACTGGAGTGGATTGCCATTCACTTCTCCAGAGGGTCTTCCTGACCCAGGCATTGAACCCTGGTCTCCTGCATTGCAGGCAAGTTCTTTACCATTTGAGTTACAGGGAAGTCAGAATTTTATTTTAAAGCCTATTGAACCCTGAACTATTTTGATAGAGCATCTTTGGGGAAGGAACTATGAAAGAAGAACCAGTTAGCAGCAGTTGTCTGTGGCCTTCTCTTCAGCTTAATTGGGCACCACAAGCTTATTTTGTAATGTAGGGTAGTGTTAGTCGCTAAGTCGTGTCCAACTCTCTTTGTGACCCCTACAGACTGTAGCCCACCAGGCTCCTCTGTCCATGGAATTCTCCAGACAAGACTACTGGAGTGGGTTGCCATTCTGCTTTTTGACCCAGGGATCAAACCTGGATCTCCTGCACTGCAGACAGATTCTTTAGCATCTGAACTACAGGGAAGTCCCTCCTCAAAGTTATAGTATAGGCTGGAGTATTCACCATTTAATGCTAAATATTATGATGCTTAAATGGGAAGATGTTTTTGTCACTTGAGTTGAAACCAATATTATTGGTCAACTATACCATGGTTGTTTTCACCAATATTCAGAGAAGACTATAGACATTTAACAGGTCATTCAGGGAAGTGTTGAAATAGGCCAAAAAATTCCCCTCGTTCCCAACATGCTTTGGGGTTGCTAATTTCACACTAGATTATTCCAATGAAAAAAGCCATACTACTTTCAAAATAAAACCTTTGGCATACAAAAAATAAATATGAGTAAAAGGAAGAAAAAGAAAAGTCCCTATAATTCTAAACCCCAAAAGACTGACATTTTACTTTCTACCCCTTTCAGTTTATTTTCCTGTGTGTATTTGTTGTCGTTGTTGAGTCAGTAAGTTGTGTCTGACTCTTTCCATCTCATAAACTACAGCACACTAGGCTTCCCTGTCCTTCACCATCTCCTGGAGTTTGCTCACACTCGTGTCCATTGAGTTGGTGATGCCATCCAACCATCTTGTCCTCTATCACCCTTTTCTCCTGCCCTCCATCTTTCCCAGTATCAGGGTCTTTTCCAATGAGTTGGCTCTTCACATCTGGTGGCCAAAGTATTGGAGCTTCGGCGAAAGTCCTTCCAGTGACTATTCAGGGTTGATTTCCTGTGTGTATTTTCCTTCTCATAATTCTTTAAAATGGGCCTCCTGCTGTCTCAGCTGCTCAGAGGCTCCTTCCAAGCCCATCTCATTGTCTGCCTCTTCTTGAGAACTCATTTCTTCATGCTTTACCTTCATCTCCAACGCATGAAAGGATCCCTCGCTGTTGTTCCCCAGCCACAGTTTCCTGTGAAGCTAAGAGAATAAAATCTTAGGTTGTAAGAGAAATTGGGAAAATGTGCAAGATCATATTCCACTTTGATGGACAGAGCTGAACCTAAAGCATCAAGCATAAACATAACCTTCAGGAAAGATCCTCCACCACCCCTCCATATTCTATTCCCAAGTCTGTAACACTGTCAGGGTTAGAAATTCTTGCTGGTGTTCAATCTAAACACTTTTCCACTTTTAGTTTCTTATGTTTCCCCCTGCAAATTCAGAATCTTTTTGCTCCCAGGAAAATAACAGCTCTAAATATTTTATTGTTTTACATTTGAAATATTCTTCTGTGCTTATGCTGAAATCTTTATGTTTGGGTATTTCCTTAGAATAAGTGTTGACAGGAATGATGTCATGTCATCTGATACCACTTAGCAGCTGACCTTTTCCTCCCAAGGGTGAAGTCTCAGTTTGGCCAGAGATCTTAAGGGGCCAAGGAACACCAAGGAGGCACAACACCGATGCAGTATAGGAACCCTGCTTTGTAACCAGTTGCCTCTGGCCCTACCTTTTCCCTTATTTGTATCAGTTCATGAGTGACCACCTTGTAAAATTCTTTGTCAATTAGAATCCTCCCCTGGAAGTGTGCAGTATTCAAAGAAGTGGAATCTTTAGTTCAACAAAGGGCAGAAAATATCCAGATGTTATCTTGTATCCCCCACCCTCACATCACTCAGATTGAGCGAGATACACTTGATTTAAAGGTACAGAGTAGGAACAGCGCAATCATTTCACCTTTATTCTTACCAAAATTATAGCACCTAGGGTAATTTTAGGAAAAACATGGTGGTTATTAACCCTGTAGAACATTACTATCCCATGGTAATGGGACATTGTTGATTTTTAAAAAACACCTCTGTATGTCTTTTCCCGTTTCACCCAGAAATAGCAATCTTGTGGTCTTATCATTGAATCCAATAGGATCTCCTTGTTTCTTTCTCTAAGAAAGAAGAAAATCATCAGATTTCAGTTGCTTCTACCTGTTGGGTTTTTTATCCTTCATTAAAATAAATTTCAGTAGCATGTTCTAGGAATCTAAATACCTTTGGGGTTGAACTATATGAAATTATCAATATTCAACCTTTGCTGGCATACAAAAACAGCAAGTTCATATAGTTTAATCAAACATAACTTGGAAAGACATTTTCTGCCAAAATGACCTTTCTATCTTGTAAATAATCACAATTTGGCTCCAGTATTTTTTCTGGAAGCAAAACCAAGACAAAGAGTTCTTTCTCCCTCCTCAGACCCTCCGCCCCACCCTATCTAAGGCCTGTGGCAACTCATAGTCTGTGCTTTACTGCCATCTAGTGGCTTAATGTGTATCCGGAATGAAAACATCCTCAAAGCTCTTTATTTCGTGGTTGTTACTTTATCAAGCAGGAGTTTTTAACAGGACTGTCATTGCCATATCTTTTTTTTTTTAAAGCACTCTCCTCTTTAGGTCTTTTCCAGAAATTATTAATATAGAAGTACACATTCCTTTTATGTGAGTACGTTCTGGTGTTTAATGAAATCCACTTTTGTCTGCCATTTTCAGAGAATCTTGTTGGTTAATAAATGTTGAGAAATACCTAAGAAAGGGGATTTCTCCCAGCACTGCAGTGGTTAAGACTCTTCCCTTCTACTGCAGGGAACAGAGGGAGTAGGGGTTAGGGAACTAAGATGTTTCATGCTGTGTGGTGCAACCAAAGAAAAAAACCCCAAGAAAGTCTTCGATTAATGTGTGTAAGTAACATTTGATCCCTCTTACAGGCCAATACAACTGTGTGGAAAAATTTCCGTATCAGTGTCCTAATTATCTTTTCTAAAGTGTTTTCCTCTTTCCCAAAGTATTTTGACCTTGAATCATTATGCTTTTGCTTGGAGGACCAGAAGAAGAAGAAATGACCCTAATTTTGTAACCATTGAGCTGTTAATGTGCGAGAAAAACCTCAGGGACCTTTTGGTTAGTAATCAGTAAAGACTGACGAAAAAACTATCGGAGTGTTAGAGCTCTGACTACAGCTCTTAAAGGGTTGAATTCAAGGGCCATGAGAGCTGCTCTGTAACAAAAGTGAAGAATAATTAAACCCTGACTCAGTGGCTTGTGTGAAACTGTTTCTGGTTCTTCCCCTATAATCTGCAGAGGCAGATGCTTCACTCTTTGTGTCCTCCAATGTCAATGAGAAACAGAGAAGTCTAACACAGTGCCTTTGGGTTGTGTCACCCAGGATCACTGAACTTGGCCCAGGGCAACACCTCTTATAAGATTTGATTGGCACTTCTATTTACACTTCCGCTGGTATCATAAATGTCATGGTGCAGAAGATAATAGTTAATGCTAAATATCACATTATAATATGTTATTTGCCCTCAGTTCAGTTCAGTTCAGTTGCTCAGTCGTGTCCAACTCTGCGACCCCATGGACTGTAGCACGCCAGGCCTCCCTGTCCATCACCAACTCCCAGAGTTTACTCAAACTCATGTCCACTGAGTTGGTGATGCCATCCAACCGTCTCATCCTCTGTCATCCCCCTTCTCCTCCCACCTTCAATCTTTCCCAGCATCAGGGTCTTTTCAAATGAGTCAGTGCTTCACATCAGGTGGCCAAAAACCGGAGTTTCAGCTTCAGCATCAGTCCTTCCAATGAATATTCAGGACTGATTTTCTTTAGGATGGACTGGTTGGATTTCCTTGGTGTCCAAGGGACTCTCGAGAGTCTTCTCCAACACCACAGTTCAAAATAATCAATTCTTCAGCACTCAGCTTTCTTTATAGCCCAACTCTCACATCCATACATGACTAGTGGAAGAACCATAGCTTTGACTAGACAGACCTTTGTTGGCAAAGTAATGTCTCTGCTTTTTAATATGCTGTCTAGATTGGTCATGACTTTTCTTCCAAGGAGCAAGCATCTTTAATTTCATGGCTGCAGTCACCATTTGCAGTGACTTTGGAGCCCCCCCAAAATAAAGGCTGTCACTGTTTCCATTGTTTCCCCATCTATTTTCCATGAAGTAATGGGACTGGATGCCATGATATTAGTTTTCTGAATGTTGAGTTTTAAGCCAACTTTTTCACTCTCCTCTTTCACTTTCATCAGGAGGCTCTTTAGTTCTTCGCTTTCTGCCCTACTATCTGCCCTGCTATTTGCCCTACTACAAGAAAAATAATGTAATACTTGCACCCATGGGGAATGATATAGCTACCAGCTTATTTACTGCGGCAGTGTTTGTAAAAGTGAAATTTAGGAGACAATCTAGAAGTCAACGAGTGACATATATACACTACTGTGTATAATATAAATAGCTAGTGAGAAGCTGCTATATAGCATAGGGAGCTCAGCTCATGTTCTATAATGACCTAGAGGGGTGGGATGGGGAGGTGGGAGGAGGCTGAACAAGGAGGGGGCTATACTTAGAGCTGATTCACCTTGTCGTGCAGCAGAAAGTAGCACAACATTGTAAAGCAATTATACTCTAATTAAAAAATAAAAAGTCAGTGAGGAGAGGGGACAGGCAGCTGATTGGAGGAGGGGCTAAAAGGGAAATTTCTTTCTTCACTTTTTATTTTGAAATATTTCATCCAGATAAGAGAAATTATCTAGTGACTCTCTAAAACATAAGAATAAAAATCAGCAGTTTAAGCAATAGAACAGTGCCAATGTTTTAATGCCCTGAGTGTCCCTCCCAGAGTCCATCTATCTACCTCCTCTCAGACATAATAATTTTGATTTTTATCTTTGTTATTGAGAAGGAGACAGTTTACTTTTGTTTAAACTTTGTGCCATGTGAAGATACAGATTATGCAAAAATAAATACAAAATTTAAAAATTAAATTTAAATTAAAAAAAATAAAATATCTAATTTAATATCTTTAGTATAACGGAGGCAAAAACCTTTACACAGAAAAACAAGTGGAGTATGTCTTTCATGAAGTAATGCTTACTTTCAAGTGAGCATGGAACATAATTACCTGTGATTCTATTTCTATTTGTCCAGCTGTCAGATGCAGTGCACTTACTGTAATTTATTAAAAATGAAGTTCTCAGAATTCTGAAGTTAACATTTTGCCTAGAACAAGGATCAACTTGGGTGTGTGTGTAATAATCTTATTCAAAATGCTTTATTAGTGTATTTGATATTCAATTTTTAAAGCATAAATTCAGCTTGCATGGTTTAATGACAGCGGATCATTTGTCAGAATTCTTCCTGCATCATTCAAGATTTCATGCCTAATAAAAGACATCATGGTTTGATGTCAGCAGTTGGCTATTTGAATACTTCGTCATAGGCAGCATGACCTTTCAGTACCGTGAGTTGTTTATATGTGATAATGAGCCAGATTTTTCCAGTGACTGAGTTAATCGTGATTGGCACCTTAGAAAATGTCATTGACTCCTAACGCTGTAGGTCACTCCCTGTGCATGCTCAGCCGTGTCCACCTCTGGGACCTCATGGACTGTAGCCGGCCAAGCGTCTCTGTCCATGGGATTTTTCCGGCAAGAATACTGGAGCGGGTTGCCATCTCCTCCTCCAGGGGATCTTCCTGACCCAGGGATCGAACTCTCGTCTCCTAAGTCTCCTTCATTGGCGGGCAGATTCTTTACCACTGAGTCACCTGGGAAGTCACTGTCCCAGGGCATAAACAGTTTCCCAGTAACTTAAAAGAATTAATGCCAGTTTCAAAAATATCTGAGATATTTTTGTCTTAAAATTTAGACTGACTTTAGTCTAGGTCAGTGCCAAATGACAAAATTCTGGAAACAGTTCTGGAACTCTTGGAGCAATTATATAAAATGTGCCCCTCCCACCCCGCCAGTGTATTGTCAGTGATAGGCCTTAAGTCAGTTTCCTACGCACACACCAAATCATTACATAGACTGTCGCCATATGGGCTAATATTCACTGAGTGCCTTCTGTTCGCCGAGCATTGTTCTTGGCACCCAACCTGCCGCGTCACTTCATTTTCACGGCAATCCTGTGACGTAGATGTTACTATGCGTGCATGTGTGCTCAGTCGCTTCAGTCATATCTGACCCTGCAATCCATGAACTGTATCCCGCCAGACTCCTCTTTCCATAGAATGCTCCAGGCAAGAATACTAGAGTGGGTTGATATGCCCTCCTCCAACGGATCTTCCCAACCCGGGAATCAAACCGATATCGCCTGTGTTTCCTGCCTTGCAGGCAGGTTCTTTACCCACTGAGCCACCTGGAAAGCCCAGATGTTACTATAAAACCTGTTGGTCACTTAGTCATGTCCGACTCTTTGCAATTCCATGGACTGTAGCCCTCCAGGCTCTTCTGCCAATGGAATTCTCCAGGCAGGAATATTGGAGTGGGTTGCCATTCCCTTCTCCAGGGGATCTTCCCGATCCAGGGATTGAACACGAGTCCCCGGCATTGTAGGCAGGCTCATTACCGTCTGAGCCATCAGGGGAGTCCAGATGTTACTATACTGGTTTACAGATGAGAAACTTAGGGTCAAAGAGATGATAGAATTTTGTGAGTTCACACACTGACTATGTCAGACAGCCAGGCAATCTGGGTTGTTGTGTGGTACCTAATAAGACATCTGAAATCTATGCTCTAGATAAACTTAACATGCTGGTTGCCCCCCAGATGACCCATAATCTCACCTAATATAGACTCCATCCTGGGGGGACTTGTCCATTCTAGGAGAAAGTGAGGGGGTAGACGGAGATCCAGTGCTCTTGTCACTTCTCTCCTCTGGTCCTCAGATTCGTTTGCTACTTTATAGTTTCACTATAAATAGAAAAAGGAAGAGCTGTTAGAGAGAGTGGGACCCGTTGGTACATGGATATGTTCGTTGTCCACGGAGTACCTTCTGTGGGCCAGGCACTGTGCGTGTCCAGGGCAGTCTCATTTTGCTTGAGACCTTAGAATTCATGATTCAGATAACCTTAATGAATAAAAGAATCTCTGTTTACTAGAATAGCTGTGTGGTAAAGGGGAGAAAACGATTTAAAGTATACTCAGTTTGCTGACTTCAAGACTGGCGTTCTTGGTGAAGATATTGAGAATTTTGTTTTACATTTTTTACCTAAAGTGAGACTTGAATATTTTACACGATGTGATTTCAAATTTATAGAAGATGCAACAGCAGCCCTCTATGTATATTCCCTGGGATACTATTTTACTGACTGGGGAATCTAGTAATACTGTGGCAACTGCTGCTAATGTCACCATATTCGTAGACAATGCGGACTAGTATCTGGAAAATCCCTAAGTCTGGCCTCTCTGGATTTCAAATAGATCTATGTCACCTTCACCAGGCGCTGGGAGATTCTTCAGTACTATATGAAGCTACGTTGCAAGCAATATTAAACTTTCACTTAGCAAACTATTTTTAAAAATCACCAAACTGTTTCATATTGCAATAAAGAGGGCCTTATTTCAAGAAGTTTAAGTAATCCTTTTTTCTTGTAGGTCTTGGCCAGCCTGAGAACTGTACGAAACAACTTTGCTGCTTTGACTAATTTGCAAGACCGAGCACCTAGCAAGTAAGTTATTCTTTTTACCCCCACCTTCCAGCTAACCTTTCAAATAGTGTTTTCTCAGTTTGCTTGAACTCAAGGCAATATATTAGATTTCTCTAATCATGGCCATGGTGTCTAACCATTTACACTAAGTCATATGAAGTCCTGTTAATTTTCTATAAATACTTTGTAGTGATGGTTCTCATATCAGAAATGAATCAGGATGACAAATAAATACAGTGATTCCATCTGTCAGAGATTACCTGGCAGAATCAGTCCTCTGTCTAGTCATTTATATGCAGGGTAACTTTATAGTTTGGACTTGCTTCATAAATTAACCATTGACAAATAATGTCATCAAGACTTGAAGTTAACCCAAAGGCATCCTCTTAATTCTAGCACAGCCATTCCTTGGGGAAGCCTCATATCACAGGTGTGTGTCTTAGTCTCTCAGTTGTGTCCAACTCTTTGCAACTCTGTGGTCTGCAGCCCTCCAGGCTCCTCTGTCTATGAGATTCTCCAGGCAAGAATACTGGGATGGGTTGCCATTCCCTTCTCCAGGGGATCTTCCCAACCCAGGGGTCGAACCCGGGTCTCCTGCATTGCAGGCAGATTCTTTAGCGTCTGAGCCACCAGGGAAGACTCATATCACAGGGAAGATTCTAATTCTCCTGCTGTTACTGACTTGGATCATTAGCAGCAAGGAACAGTTAACAAAATTGGGATTTATGGGATGACAGGGGAAGGAAGTATTTGAAAGAGAGAAAGATGAGAAGGAAAATAATTATAACTCGGGGCTTCTAATAAAGATGGGAAATGAAAAAATAAAGAAAATTAATTTTTCAAGATTAAATGGAAAACTGATTAGTTATTCACATGCCTTTATTGTGATAACCTATTATGAATAATGAGGGCTTCCCAGGTGACTCAGTGCTAAAGAATCCACCTGCTAGGCAGGAGACTCAGGTTCAATCCCTGGGTCTGGAAGATCCCCTGCAACCCACTTCAGTATTCTTGCCTGGGAAATCCCATGGACAAAGGAGCCTGGTGGGCTACAGTCCATGGACACGACATAGTGACTAAACAACATTATGAATAATACAATATTATCATTAAAATATCAACTCTGAAGAATTTTCAAGGAAAAAAATTCCTTAAATCAATATTAAGAGGACAGTGACTAAAAATGTATTTGAACTTATCTATGCATATAAAATTTTGTTGTAATTACTACTTCATAACACACAAACAAAATCTAAACTTTCCATCCCATAATAGCAGAATCCACCTCCCAAATTCACATTTCCTGTGATTAAAATAAGCTCTGGCCACTATGCCCTTATTTTCTGTGACAGAACAAGGTTTAAATTAAAATATCAGTATAAATGCCACAATGCAAATAACTGGAATGGAACTCAGAAGCTTCAGTTGACTTTCACGTTTTGCTGGTAATGAAATTTTGCAGCTCTGTTCCCTCAGGCTAAGCATTTCTCACCTCCCTCTTCCCCTCTTCATCCACTGGGCTAACTGTAATTCATTCTTTAGGTTACAACTTAAAATGTAATTTCATTTGGGGCACTATCTCTAAGTAACACCCCACGTGCATCCACACCCACAGGACCCAACCCAGGAGGTATGCCTATCCATCACCTTCTGATTACATTCTGTCCTTCACCTCTGTTTTAGCACATTCCTCTCAGTATTCCAGTTGCCTGTTCTCTTGTCTGAATGCTGCTTAAGAATTTCGGGTCCCAGAAAGCAGAGGTTATATCTGGTTCATTTTTGAATTCGCAGTGCCTAGTGTAATACCCAGCACAGTCATTATTCTGCACGTGCTTGATGGCTGGCAGGGCGACACAGAAATCCAGCTTGGGAAACCTGAGGGTATGTTTTGAGCTGCCTGTTTATTACCAAACATGTCTTCCATGTTCAGTGGCCCCCTTGGTGCTTTTGGCATTTGGCAGCTCCCAAGTTCTATCACCTTCTCTTTGGAATGTCGCAGCTCTGCAGGAGAAATGAAGTTACTGGTGTCCCTTCCAAACTTTTCAACCTCAATTTTTGTCCAGGAAATTGAGATTTTTGTCTTTGGAAGGTGAACAAGAAGCTTTGTGACTAATTCCTTTTACGCTTCCTTCAGCCTTGGTCATTTGAGTAACAGCGTCTATACCTGTGGGCAGGCAGACAGTTGTTCAGCAGGCGTGACGGCATCAGGCTAGTCTTTCTGTCCCCAGAGAGATGATCTGAGGCCTCTTCTATATGAGACAAAGGTTTTCAACTGACTCACAGGGGCAAAACAGATTAAAATGGAAAAGAGCAGCTAAGAGGAGGGTAGAAAAACATAATTTATGCCTGAACTTGACCTGCCTTATAGTGCCCTGGGTGAAGTCTAATTAAACAATATTATCTGGTAGACCTGTTTTTCTGGGCTTCCCAGGTGGCTTAGTGGTAAAGAATCTGCCTGCACATGCAAGAGACACAGGAGATGTGGGTTCGATCCCTGGGTCAGGAAGAACCCTGGAGTAGGACATGACAACCCACTCCAATATTTTTTACTGGAAAATTCCATGGACAGAGGAGCCTGGCAGGCTGCAGTCCGTATGGTAGCAAAGAGTTAGACTTGACAGAACACACGGAGCGCAGAGGTATTTGTAGTTTCTCTTTTGATTGGAACAGATTTGTACCTTCTTTTTGGACCCAAACCCAATCAGCCTTCTCAGGTATCAGAATAGTAGGACTCAATCTACGCACAGATAAACTCTATTCTATTCAGTGATAGCAAAATGGATATGGCAGAATGGTTCATCACACCATGACTTGAGAGAACCATAATTTCCCCACTGGGTACTCACAATGCCACTAGAACACTCCCAAGCCCACCCTTGGATTTTGTGGAAGGTATATGCTAGGGGCTTCCCTGGTATCTCAGCTGGTAAAGAATCTGCCTGCCATACAGGAAACCCAGGTTTGATCCCTGGGTTGCGAAGATTCCCCTGGAGAAGGGAATGGGTACCCACTCCAATATTCTCGCCTGGAGAATTCCATGGACAGAGTAGCCTGGCGGGCTATAATCCGTGGGGTCATAAAGAGTTGGACATAACTGAGAGACTTTCACTGCACTAACCTGCATAATCCACCATTTCTGAATACTATAAGAAGTGAGTTTGGAAGGATATATCTGAAGCCCTTACCCCTGCAGGCCCTCACTTGCTCACAGCTGACTTTTAACTTGCTGCTGGTTCCTGTCCCCCTGCTCTTCCTTGCCCTTGAGATTTTCCATTCCAGAAGTGAGTTCTGGCTCATTCTTTGTTAAATGATTTATCACTGTAGCCGTGAATCAAATGATTAATATTTTCTGCTGTTGTTCCTTGTTGAAATATCAAGTTCCCAAGTGCCAGCTATAGGGTTGATATCAAAAGAAGATTATAAGGGACAAGCGCATGATTTGGTTTTCAAAACTATAGAAAAGTTTTAGAAAATATTTCTTTGATACCTTTTCCAGACAAAATCGATACTTTCTAAATTTCCACAGAGGAAGGACTAAAAAGGAGTAATCGTTTGTCGCTAAGTTGTGTCCAACTCTTTGCGACCCCGTGGACTGTAGCCCACCAGGCTCCTCTGTCCCTGGGATTTCCCAGGCAAGAATACTGCAGTGGGTTGCCATTTCTTTCTCCAGGGACCTTCTTGACTCAGGGATCGAACCTGCAACTCCTGCATCTCCTGCATTACCAGGTGGATTTTTTACCACTGAGCCACCAGGGAAGCCCAGTCATTATATAAATGATTTGAATAATAAACTCTCAGCAAGTAGATGACTATTGGTATATAGACCAGAACTATTTCAAAGTAGCAGTTGTAAACATTAACCTTTCTTTTTAATGAAGCATTAATTAAGTTTCATAATAAAAACTAAAATGACTCAGAAGTAAACTTTGGTGCATTTTTCAATCAAATGAATGCAAAATTTCAATCCCAAACTGATATCAGTAAATTTAAGAGCAATGAAACAGAGTCAGATGCTGACTGGAACCCAGGCAGTGGGAATTTAAAAAGTACCAGACTGCTTTCCCCATGTATCTCCCAGCCCTGCTAAGAGATCATTCATCTCAGGAACCTGCCATCTGCAGAGGTTCCACAAAAGCTGCCTAAAAAATAAAGCAACAGAGTACAGCATGGGGCCCTGGCACTACAAATCTCAGGTTTCTTACTTTGAAGAAGTCATTTAGATTCCCAAAGCTTGTGTTTTCCTCATTGGTAAAATGGGAATAATGAAACTGTCTGCCTTAAGCTTTGTTGTAAGGATTAAATGAGATCATTCGTCTAAAGTGCTCCTTTAGCAAAATGTCAGACACACATTAATTCCTTATTAAGGGTTAGCTACTACTAGAACTACCAAAACAACCCCCTAAAATGAAAACAAACACTTTTGAGACATTGTTGAGTGTATCTATTTTATAAAATGTTTTAAATATCACTATATTTTAAGAGCTTTCAATTATGTAATGAGTTTTTTTTTTTACTTGGAGAATAAGTGCTTTACAATGTTGTGTTGATTTCTGCCATACATCATGGATCAGCCATAAGTGTGTGTGTGTGTGTATCCCCCCCTCTCTTTAGCCTTCCTATCACATACCCCCACCCCTCTAGACCATCACAGAGTGATAACACCTTTATAAAATTACATTTCAAAAAAATTGAAAATTCCATAAGTGATATTTTCTTCAACATAATTGATTAAACACTGAATATATTGTACTGGGCTCTGCAGGGAATACAAATTAATCATATAGGATTTTTTTTTACTCCAAAGGGTTTATAATCATTTTGTGAAACTTCACCAACCTCTGAAAAATTAGAGGCTACAAAATAGGGTTGACTTAAGTACCCTTATAGTGTTTCTAAAATCTCAGCAGCATTTGGGCCAGTTGTTAATGTACCTCTCTAACAAATGTATCAGAGATGTTTCTTAATATAAGAAAATAGGAAAAAGTTGAAGCAGCTTCTCTGAGTGTCATTTAGTTTACAAGGAATCATTCACTTCTGACCATGTACAGGTGATCATGTCGTTATGCAAAAAAAAGTTTTTTAACATTGCATTAGAGATACCAGTTGTAGACTCACTGCTTTTTCAAGTTCAGAAAGTCAGTGTTTGCTCTGTAAGCCCTGGCTTAATAGAACATGGTCAGTCAATAAAGACTTCCTCTTCACTCATGTCTCTGTGACATTTACATCAGCTTTATTTACCCCAAAGTCTATCACAACCAGATTTAACTTTCTTTTTTTTTTTTTTTTTGATCTGAACTGTAGTACAAAGGGCGCATAGGAATTTGACTGGCTAGCATGAAAAAAATCTTCATTTGCTTATCCTAACTTAAAAATAATCCTTACATTTAAATGGTGTATTTGAAATGACTCAGAGAGTCCCGAAACCAACAAAATATCACATATTTACTGCTCTGTGTTTCTCTCTCTTTGTCAGACGATCACCCATGTGCAACCAACCATCCATCAACAAAGCCAGCCTAACAGGTAAGAAAGATCTGGGAGATTATTCTTTTCACGTCTAGGAAAAAAGCATATTTTCCAAGATTCCACCTAATTATTATAGTACCAGTTTTTTCTGCAGTTTTAAAGTATTTAAGAAATTAATCCTTTCCTCTTTATCATATCATTTCTCTCATTGATCTCACAAGCTGTCCATTTTAAGCTATTGGTAAAACTTAACTAATGTGCCTTTTTTTTAAAAAAAAAACAAGTTAAATTTGTACTCTTACTCAGCTGAGTGTTGCTCATTTATATCTTGAGAGGTAGCATTACCTTGAAAGTGTTGACCAAGTTGTTTCTGAGCTTGTGTTATCATCATATTGTTAATATATGCTAGTTTGGTTTAATGAAAGTCAAAACATAAATAAAAGTTAGCTTCTTGCTTAATCAATACCCCAGTTATGTATAGGAAGGAACACTATTCCAATACTCCCACTTTGGACCCACAGAGTTGAGATTTAATTCAGTTTGGGAGAGGAGAGAAGAAGTAATTATATAATAGCTGAAAGTTCAATGAGATCAAAAGAACAGATGTTTGGGGAAGAGAAGTGGTTGGAAGGATGAAGGGTGTAAAGGGCAGAAGAATAAAATTACTCCAAATCCTATTAGTCTATTTTAGACATGGGGCTTGATCTCAGCTGAGCCAAAAACAGAGCAAATGATCTCATTTTGCTGAACCTGAAACCACATTTGAACTCATTTAATCATTTCTTGAAACTCCAATTGATTCATTAAAATAATTGCCTGGAGAAGAAAACCTATGTTTTCTAAAATTATTACCAGAAGACAATTAACATATTCTCCAAACTAGACCCACACTTCACTTGATTCAAGTGTCTTCCTTGGACTCCAGCTCATAAGATGCAGAGGAGCTCATTATTATGTTATTAGTGACTATACTTTGCTTGAAAGTTAACTTCATCATGTCCAGTCAGGACCTTTCAGTTGGGCTCATTTGTGGTCATCACATCAAAGTGATTCTGGAATAGTTGTTAATGTTGGTCTTTCCTGAATGTCTTTCAAATAGACTTGCGTTCTGTTGACTATTACATTATTGGTTATCTTTACCATGTTTATCTTTCAAGATCTTATTGGTGATGATTTTCAGCTGGCATTTCATAGTCTATGTTTGGTTTACCTGTTTTATTCTTGCTATTGGTCAAGAGATGAACAATAATTGAAATTCCAATACATTAAAGTAAATTCTTTGAGTAAGAAATTTCTTCTTCAGAGACCACAATTTAATATGAGAGCCCAAACGTACCCGGCGCCTCTAATGAGAGACACCATGGTTCCCAGCCTTGCTCCCAGCACTAGACCTGAGCCCCCTTCACCTTTGCAATAAACGAGACGGCTGACTAGCAGTTTGTACAGAACTCAGTGCTATTTTGGTCCCTGAAAGCTCCTGTAGCTTGAGGTTCCACATGAGCCAGCCCCCCAGAGCATCCTCCCAGAAGAGCAGCTGCAGGTACCAATGGAAGCTATTGTGTCCACCAAGAGGTGGTGGGTGCTACATGGTCAGGGCAGCTTACTGACCATCATGGCAGGCATCTGGCACTGATTAAAGAGAGAGCAGTCCACTCAGAAGGCACAGAAGTGGTCTTAAATACATAAGAGGCCCCATAGAAGATCCCAAATGTTTTCACTTAGTGCTAAAGCCTGGAGCAATACCAGAGCGAACTGTGGGGTCATGGATATCTGGGTATCAAGGTTAATATGGCCTCATTTGTACCCACATGATCTTGACCTGGGGCTGTGGGCTATAGAAATATCTATGAAAGGAGACTAATTAACTGTCATTAAGTGCTTCGTGCAGTTGTATTCATCACAGAGCACAACAGGAAATTAACTGGCTAGCAAATGGAAGCCTTTTTCCTTGCCCAAGCATAGCAAACTAAGGTGAAAAAGTTGAATGAGGGGGTAGGGGAATAAAGGCAACAGCAAGGGACATTCTCTCTGAGTTCATTCTGAAAGAGTGGGCCCTTAAAAATATAAATCATGAGGCTTCACTAGAAGACAAGACACAGGGGGAAGGTGGTGCTTGTGAATTTCCTCCCTCAGTGGCATGGGAGCTGACTCCAAGTTCACTCCCTGGCGGGGATAAAGAAGGGTGTTAAACAGTCAGTGCGGCAACCTTGAAGGTGAACTTGGCCTTCTTGGAAATTATTCATGGGTTCTAGAGGAACAGTGTAGTCCTCTATGCGGTTAAGTTCATGGTTGATCCAAAAGGCCCTGTTGGTGCACAGAACCTTTGGAGAGCACCTCCATAGAACATCACTGATGGGGCACTCTTGGAGTTGTGTGTGATTTTGTAGGGGAGGAAGGGGCTTCTCTGAATATCCAGAATCCAAATCACATTCTGTCATGATAGCTGTGTGGCCCTGGGCAGGTTATGTACCCTTTTTCTGCCTGTTTTCCCATTTACAGAACAATGATCGTATTTTATATAGTTGTTGCCAAATAAATGAGTGCATGTGTGCAATCCTCTCAGCATAGAAAAAGCACTCAATACATCATTTCATTTTCTCTTCTTGTTTTTATGTGGTTTTTGTGTCTAGCGTTCATTCTGTATGAACTAGGGGAGATGGAAGGAAAATTAAGTCTCCATAAATCAACTTCTTGAGTTTTAAAAATGTTTTAACTCTCTCTATATGTCACATTGTTCTTTCTAAAACTTTCTCACATAGAACTGAAAACACTCCTTTCCCCCTTGGAGGTTATTCCATTTTACATGAGTTAAAGTTGGAAAAGTTTGGTTTTATATCATTAGGGATGAAGCATGTTAGTTGCCAGATTTTATTGCTCTACATAGCAGGTAAATACATAGCTCTACATCAGTGTAACAGTGAAAAAAAATAATAAAACTTCCAAATGTTCATTTAGAAAAGAGCCTTCCTACTGAAGAGCTATTTGTTCTTCAGTGTGGTATAACAGAAAGATGGCGTGTGACTTTTTGGGCCTGAATGCAAACCTTGTCTCTCTCATTAGTTTTATTCCCTCATTGGAAGAATGGAGATAGGAGTTCATAATTCTTGGTGATGTTACAGGAATTCAAGGAGATAAGCTAGATGAGGAACAGAAGCCTGTCATGAGTATTTCACCAAGTTTTCTTCCTACATCCCTACTCTGTGCCTGACATTTTTTTGTTCTTGATCCTAAAGCTAATTTAAAAACTGGTAGTGTAGAGAAGAAGGACATTGATGATCAGCTTTACTTGTGTGTTTAATTTGTGATTTTGTTTGCAAACAGTAGTGATAGCACATCTTTAGGAATCCCTATACTTCATGCAGAGCTTGGTGGTAAAGAATCTATCTGCAATGCAGGAGACCCAGGTTCCAAACCCTGGGTTAGGAAGATGCCTTGGGGGAGGAAATGGCAACCCACTCCATTATTCTTGCCTGGAAAATCCCATGGACAGAGGAACCTGGTGGGCTATAGTCCATAGGGTCGCAAAGAGTAGGACATGACTGAATGACTGAGCACACATACACATACTTAGTGCAAGGCTCACGTGCGTAGGTCCTTAGCTGAGAGTGAAGAGCAGAACTAAAGAGTGTGTTGAAACATGAGAGGGCAGCAGAGAGTCAGAGCTGCCCAAGCTATACCTTTGTTGTGACATTGAGCCCTGGTTTTGGTATAGAGCCTTGTGTTTGAGGACACGGTTAGTTCTTTTGAGCATTTCATTTTCAAACGAAGCTAACTCAAGAAAAATGATCCACGGCCATCTCATGAGAGCTTGTCACATCTTGACAATATCTCTTTACAGTGTTTGTAATTTCCATATTTTCTGTCCCTTTGATAGTCGCTCAGTTGTGTCAGACTCTGTGACTCCATGGACTGTAGCCCACCTGGCTCCTCTGTCCATGGAATTCTCCAGGCACGAATACTGGAGTGGATTGCCCTGCCCGCATCCAGGGGATCTTCCTGAGGGATCTAACCTGGGTCTCCTGCATTGCAGGCAGATTCTTTACCTTCTGAGCCACCAGGGAAGCTTTTTTAATCATATTTAAATTGAGGATCTTCATGGTGAGAATGTAACTGAGAGAAAATGCGTTTAAAGTTCTCTATTTTAAAAATGAGAAAATTGAGTCCTAGTGAGAAAAAATGCTACTTAGAAGCAGAACTGAGAATAAATGCAAGACCCCTTTTTCCCAAGTTATACCCTTATAAAACTATGAGTGAAATTAGGGTAGCCTTTTGACCCCACCATGAAGTGTATGTTTTGGAGAAAGTAAAAGAAATCTTAAAGGATATTGATTTCTGGGTAATAGATACATTATTGTTTTGTATATGGACTCAAAAATTAAAATTACACTGTCCCAATTTCTCACTGAACAGGTCTTTATATTTAGAGCTGTTTTTATTATTTCCACAGATTATATCCTAAAGGCCTTCAGATAAGTAAAGGTTGGCCGACTACGGAGAAAATACAAGTTCTTCTATTGAAGCAATAAAACTAGTAAAATTACCTACCAGCTACCTGTAGAGGGAGACACATAATTCAGGGACAAGCATAAAATAATACAAAAGTAGATTTAGTCCAAAATTTTGGTATACCTCCACTCATATTTTTTACCCTGAATATCCATAACTCCTTTTTTAAAAGTGCATTTTCAATAGAATTTAATTAGTTGTTTAAGCAGAGAATTTAAAAAGTAAACTATTCAAATATACTGGTCAAAACACAATGAGAAGAAACTTAATTTTGTTTGTTTAGTGTTCTTCAAAAGCACAAAACAATTTCTAAAATTCATTGAAGGAAAAAAAAGATTTTTAACTGGAACAATTATTTTGCTATTATCTGGACATATCATTTAACACTTTGTGCTTGCTAAAGAAAGAAAACTAAACAGCTATTTTATGGTGACAGTACTAGTGACTTATATGTAGGTTTGCCTTTTAAATCTCTGTGTGTATATAATGAAAACAACTAGTGTATGTGATGTAAAAAAAAGATACATATATATCTTTTTACATTATAAGCGTTCTAAGTCGCTTCCGTTGTATCTGACCGTTTGCGACTCCATGGACTATAGCCCCCTAAGCTCCTCTCTCTGTGGGATTCTCCAGGCAAGAATGCTAGAGTGGGTTGCCTCACCGTCCTCCAAGGGATCTTCCTGACCCAGGGATAGAATCCGTGTCTCTTATGTCTCCTGCATTGGCAGGGCGGGGGTGGGGGGTGCGGTTCTTTACCAGTAGGGCCACTGTATGTGTATATAAAATAGATAGTAGTTGGAAGTAAGAGCTGCTGAAGAAGGGGAAAGAGACCTTGGTGAGAGAGATATATAAGGCCTGAGGGGACACTGAACTAAAAACATGCCTTTAGACAGAATGGGTGGGGGGATGAAGACCCAGCTGTTGCCATGGAAATCTCACCCTCCTCATCAGCCACTGGCAGGAACTGGCTTCAAATGCAGCTCTTTTTTCCCTTTCTTTTAATAAGAGCAAAGATAGTGGCAACACTTTAATGACTACAGAGAACGAGTGCACAGTAAGCTTTCTTAGGAATGTGATTGAGGGATGCTGAGAACACAGTATGTTTAATAGCTTTAATAAAAAATTAATACAGATTGTGTATGTGAGTGTTAGCCATTGGTTTTGAGGCGGAGTTTTTTTGCTAGTTTTACTTTTATATTTGATGCATCTGATGAGTGTGGAATATTCTAAATTTTTGAGCCAGTGGAATTTACTTTTAGAAAAATCCCCACATTAAAAAACCTTTCCAGGAAAAACACTGAACTAAAAGATTTGCTTAAGGGCATGGAGTATGACTACTTATTACTTAAATTTACGATCTTTTAGAGGAGTCAGAATCTGTTTCCTTCCTTAAAGCTAACTTGTTTTACCTTCTTATGCTTTCATTTAGATAAGTCGAGCTAGCTCTACTAATTTGTAAAAAGACCAGGTCTAACAATCACTTTTTAGTCAGAAATTGATTTCAGTTATATTTGGTTTCCTAACAGTGAGAAAACCAGTGAAAATGGGAAAATATAATTTAATTGTATCTCTATTGACTGAATGTCTGCTCTGGGTATTTTGTTATAATTTTAACTGAAACAATTAAATGAAACTGCATATTCATTGAGTCAGAACAGCAAAAAGATTATGAGTGAAACCATAGAGGCTGAAAACCCAGCTTTCCTCTAACTAACTATGTAATCTTCATCAGCTTACTTAAATTCTCAAAGTTTTCATTTCCTCATCAGTAAATTCTAAGTCAGTGATTAGCATAGTGGTTGGTACCCAGAATGTACTCAACAAATGCAGACTATCATTATTGCTTTAATTTATTATTATTATTATTATTATTATGCATTTCATCAACAAATATTTTCTGTGCACCTTATATGTGGCATGCAATGAGGTAGGTGTTGGAAATAAAAAGAGTAAAATGTGACTTCTGGCTTCACAGAAGTCACATGGGGGGCAGAAGGGAACCATGAATAATTAATTACAAGCTAAGTGTCACCATTGAAGCAAGTTCACATACTTATATGTATTTGAAGGAGCAGGCAAGTGACTTTACCTGGGGGAAACTCCCTGCTAAACTTTGAAAAGTATGGAGTTCTCCAAATTCTGGGTAATGGTGAAGGACAGGGAAGCCTGGTGTGCTGCAGTCCATGGGGTTGCTAAGAGCCGGGCACAACTTAACAACTGAACAACGACCTCATGCTAAAGGATCAACAACAGTGAGATACGGAAGCATGGAGTGCAGGTCCAGCTCAGGAGACTGGGACAGTAAGGAACAAAAAGAGCTGAAAGTGAATGGGAGCAACAGAACAGGAGTCTCCGAGAGGAGATTAAGGCAGCAGCATGAAGAGCCTTGGAAGTCAGCGTAACAGTGGACTTTATTTTATGAGCAATGGAAAGTCATCAGTCATTTCTAAGTGGAGGACCAAGCATGTATGTTAGAATGACAGTATTGGAAGCTGCAGAGAAAACGGATTGAAAGGAAGACAGACAAGAGGCAGCCTCATACTCACCCGACAGCCACTCTAGACCAAGTGCACATTGGAGATCATGTGGATCCAAACTGGGGTGGGTGTGCTGGGGATGGAGAGGAGGAGATGGATTCACAGCTCTTTGCAGAGATTTGAGAAATCTTGGTATTTGATTAGATTGAGGAGTGAGAAAAGAGAAAAATGAATACACACAGGCATTCACCACACCACTTTGCATTTGTATGAGAGACTGAAAACAACCCAAGTGCTCAGTAATATGTGAGTTCTATTTAGGTATTAATAGTTCTGTAATAAAAAATGTTAAATGACTTCTTGATGAGAAAAAATTGATAATGTAGAAAAATGCACTTAAAGAATATATGTTAAATTGCTAAGTGAGCAATGGGCACCCATTTCATCCTTTTTAATTATATATGTTGGGTTTAGTTTAAGACATTTTTGCATGTTGACTAGTAAGTAGCAAAGGCAGATAGCAGTACCACTGTACATAGAATCTGGTGACAAACTTGTAAGTATCTCTCAAGTCACAGGCTTCTGTTTGCCTGTCCTCGATGGAAAAAGTACAGATGAGACACTGCCAAATGTTCTTTCAATATTATTGTGCCACAGTGAGCACTCACTGTATATTCAAATAATAATATCCCTCAGATAGGGCAGCACTCTGTCCGGTGGTTGTTGAGCCTATGACAAGACAATTCTGTTATTCTCCAGTTGATGAGAAAAGCTACCATGAAAATAGAAGAGTTAAAGTCACTAACGTCCCCTTCAGTCTGTATCCCTTCCTCACCACCTTGAGTTAGAAAAGCACAGTGCTTCCCAAACCTGCCTGATCTAAGGAACCCCTAAGGGATATTTAAAAATAAATGCAAAAAGACAAGTTCCAGGACAGTCCAGAACAGAATCTTTGGGGTAAGGCTTGGGAATCTATATTCAAGTGCCCCAAATGAACAAATCAGCCAAATTTGGGAGAATGGTCGGATACTGAATGAAGTAGGAGAGAGTGCTGCTCTGAATGGTGTTGCCATTGAGTTGCTGGAAAGTTGTTGGAAAATCATTGACTCTCTGGAAAATGTGAACAGTGATATGCACACCTCCATCCAACAGACAGTGCAGCCTAAGATAAACAAGATAATATGTGTGAGATGCTTTGTGATTGGCAGAAGGAAATACAAGGTGACATTATTATCTGTGCCATCCTCGTCATCACGGTCGTCATCATCTGGGCCATCATCCCTGTTATCTCTCCAAATGTATGCAGATTTTAATTAGGCCAGCTTGTCCCTCTCCTCGAAGAAAATGAAGTATCTTGTCCATGTTTGTGTATGAGGGTGGGAGTGAGTTTGGGAAATGTTATGTTTAGTTACTGTATTCTTTTCTTCTCAGACACTACACAGTCTCCCTTAAGAAAAAAAAAAAAAAGAAAGAACAGCAAAACTGCATTCTTAAGTCACTCCCTTTATACACAAAGGGCTTCCCACCCATGTATGCCTTAAAGCATGTTCCCCTAGGCACACTTAGAAATACAAGACTGTGGTGGGGCAAAACAATGAAAATTCCTCTGGGTCCAATTTCCCAAATTTTTCTAGTTAAGTGTTACACTGAATTATTTAACTCTATGAATAGTGAGGATTTCACTCAGAGCATTCTTTCTTTCACTAATCAGAAAAAATTTTTAATTGGATCTATTAATACTAATATTAATAAAAATTAAAATTTTCTGATATGTGATATGTATTAAAGACTCCACATGCATAATCTATTTTAAATCTTATGATAATTCAATAGATAGCTTCAAATGACAAAGTGTAAGTTAAGTCTGGGGCTTCCCAGGTAGCTCAGTGGTAAAGAATTCCCCTGCCAATGCTGGAGCTACAGGAGATGCTGGTTCAAAGCCTGAGTTGGGAAGCTCCCCTGGAGTAGGAAATGGCAACTCACTTCAGTATTCTTGCCTGGGAAATCCCATGAACAGAGGAGCCTGGTGGGCTACAGTCCATGGGGTCCCAAAGAGTCAGAGTCAGACAGGACTTAGCGACTAAGCACGCATACACAGATTGTCTGACTCAAAGACAGAAGCTAAAGCCTTCCCTCCCTTAAAATGTATTGATCCATGCACAGAAACACAATCTGCTGTCATCTTCTCCCCGAAGTAACTCTTCCCTTCTTTTCTGTTTTTTTAGAGAAGAGAGAGTAGAAAAGGATCCTGTGTTGTCTCTTACTGAATCTGTATGAGTGGAGGGTAGGACAGAGGAGAGATTAGATCTGTGGATACAGAACAACCCTTTAGGAAACCCTAAGAGGTCAGTTATAAGCTAAGGAAAAGATTCCTTCTTGTGAGGTAGAATTCCTCAAGCTTTCTTCATTCCCCCCAGTTCTCTTCCCGACTCCTCTGAAGTGCCTGTTGTCACAACACCCCAGGAAGGCGCATCAAGAAGGAGAGGACCCCTTGGGGTGTGTGAGCAGTGAGGCAGACCGAAGATGTCTGCAATTTCAGGACAGGGCAGTGCTTGAGCCTCTGCACTCACCTTGCTTCTCAGGCCACTCACTGTTAACGCTTGAGATGACATGTTCTACCATAAGGTGATATTCACCTTCTCTTTGCATTGTAGACTCAAAGTGAGCTCTTCACCTCCCTTATCATTTTCTTGAGTACCGTTTCTAGCCATGACATTCCCTAGATATCTGTACCCCAAAGGCAATTCCTCTAGGTATTTCTGATGTCTGCATATCCAGTGCTTTTTTCGTGTGCCCTCTTCCTTTTTGTGGTTCTTTTTTGGCATTGTTGGTGCTCTAAAAGTATTTCTAATTCTGTGTTCAGCGTGCCTGGCAAAACAAATGGGTGCCCATGTCTTTCCCCCCCACCTACCCCCCCGGGTATGTTTCTGATATTTGCATATTGCTCACTGGATTGTCCACATGCAGAACTTCGTTAATGGATCTGCTCCTTCATCAGTCACCTGGATGTGAAGGACTGTGCTTGGTCTCTCAGGACCCAGTTAAGCATAAAATACCTCCACTGAAATTTATGACCATTTTCCTAGAGTTTTGTGGAATTTTAAAAAGGTAAAATATGTTCTATGGAATGACAGAGGGAGTTAAGTAAATACAAACCCAGAGGGTTTGTAAATAAGTAGATGGATGGGTGGGTGAAATAAGGAAAGAAGGAAAAAAAGGGAGGGAAGAGGAAATGGGTCAGGCTGAGATCCTTTGTTGAGAGAGCCAGGAAGCTGTCTACTCTGTGATTTAGCTTAGAGACTGGAAAGGGTCTAGAGAACTACTTGAGGAACTTACGGAAAACTTAGCAACACAACACAAGTGAGTTAGAGGGATGAGAGGGTAAAAGAAAGATTTTCTGAATCACCAGGGAAGAAAATAACAAAGAACAGGTTGGGGAGTAGAGACCCCAGTTGAGGAAGAGGTGAGCATCTCTAAGATGTGTCTTGGGTCACTGTGCACAGACTGTGCTCTTTAATTACAATTGTTTATGTAGTTAGAAATAGATCTAGGTTTTCTCTTCCAAGAAGTTTTTATTTTGAAAAAAAAACCCAAGTGCTGTGTTTTGTTTGCTTCTTTGATGTGCAATTCACAACCTACACAGAGGAAGAAGAGCAGGGCTCTGAAGTTGAGAGATCTGGATTTCATTGCTAGCTCTCTGGCTCACCTACCTTGTGACCTTGGAAGAGTTACTCAAATGTCCTGAATCTTTTCTGTTAAAAGTATTGAATAATAACGATAGTGATAGTAATATTACATTTCTGATTTTGAAGCATATAGAAGATAATGCATGTAAACATTATGTCAGACTGTCTAGTTGTATTATTCATGTTGATCCTCAAAGTGATCATCTTTGAACATTGTATATGTTTTTTGCCCTGCAGCCATTGATAAAAGCATTTGGGGAATGGCTCTGGAGACATTCTATGGGCCATGCAAGAAAAAAGCTGTCTCCTTGGTTTACCGCCATGCTTCACTACTGACCAAAAATATTAATTCCAATGTGATTACCAACCTTATCTCACCAAATAAGATATCATATTAGCCTGGATGAAGCTAATTCTAAAAAGGTAGCCACTCCAAGGGGTAAGACAATATTGAGCATTTGAGAGCAATATTATAATATGGACTCTGAAGGTGATGCCAAGACAGAGTTTCCTAGAATTGTTAAGAGTGATGGCAATATATGAAATAAGTATATATATAGGGAGTTAACAGTGGTCTCATCTCTAGGGGTTCTTTTTTATTCTTCAGCCACACCTCATAGGGTCTGTGTTTCTTTAGATCCTCACAGCCAGGATCCATTCATGGAAGCTGCTGAACGTGCCAGAGATAGAGGAGAGGGCTGGTGTGTCCCAGCCCACTGGCTGTGGAGGGCTCATTCCTCATCATTTCCCCAAAAAGGGCAGCAGAGGAAATGCACATGGCATTTCTCACTGCCTCTGTTCAGTTATTACCAGGCACCTACAGAGCTTCAGCATCCTGTTCTTTGAAGATTCCATACAATCCTCTCCTAAGCTGGCTTATAACCTCCTCTTCTATGATCATGTATCAGCAGCGATCCTCTGGTTGCAAGATAAAAACCAATTCTGCTCACTTAATAAGCCACGTGTGATTTAATAGAAGAATATTAGGAGAATCCCCAGTTTCCTGAGAACTGTTGGGGAGGCTAAACGATCAGGGTTGAAGGAGTCAGTATGCCTTTAGAGCAATGGAAGCCAAAAGGTAAGGGGAAAATCTCATGGCAGGGTGAATCAGGTGAGATCCCTGAAACAGTTTTTAGTCCCTTTGTTACTCTGTTTTAGAGCCAAATTCCAGCGAGTGAGTCCAGTGGGTATAATTTGGGTCTTGGGCTTTGGCTCAGGGGGAACAGGGCATTGGGCTGTTTCACAGGTCAGGTAGTAAAATGCAGGGACGAGAGCCTACATGATGGGGTGGGATTACGTGGATTCATGTTCTAGTTCTGCCACCTCCGCATGTTTCTCCTCAAACAAATCATTTAACCTCCCAAAGCCTCAAGTTCTTTGTTTTTGAAGCAGGCAGAATAAATAGTAATTATCTCCGAGGGAGTTTGTGAGATGATATTTAAGAAGAACTGAGCACAACGCATGCCACATTGTGAGCACTTGATCCTTGTGGGCTGTTTGATAATTAGGATTATGTGATAGAAATGCCAAGTAATTTCTGAGAGAAATTACTGTTAGAAAGGGGAAGTAAGTGCTGGCAGGTTAAAAATAATTATTGATTATAGTGGGATAAGAGGGTTGGCCTCAACACACTGTTTATTTGGCTAACATATTTCTCAGTAACCTGCTCTTTATGATATTAAGATTCTTAGGGATGCGAGATGGTACTTGTTTGTTAATGCATCCCTAGGAACACAGTTCCTCTAAAGGTACAGCATGATGTGACTTCTTGATCATTTGATCCACACCCATTTACTGATGCCCCTTTATACTTAGATCTAGACAGGGGGGCATGGTCTGTGGCTTCTGGTTTACTTACAAGTATAGGAATCAAAGGGAAGAATAATTTGCATTCCTATGATCTTTGTTTAATAGTCGTCTAAATGGAGTGCTGTCTACCCAGTCATTGCCTAATTAGGTTTACTTTAAGGGATACAGGATTATAGCGAGAGAAGGATTATTTTTTAAGCCTCTCCACTTTCTGAGAACAACATGTAAGTAGGTCCCAGTATATGAATGACTTGGGATTCTAAGTCCATCTGAAGTTTCATTGTTTGAACTTTAGGAAAAAAAAAAAATATATCCACACACTGGCATTCACCAAAGCCCTTTAGAACTAACCTATGTATCTCCTTTTCGAGATAAGTAAGGTTTCCCAAGAAAAGAGAATCTGAAGGAGAATTTGAGGTCCCCAAGAAAAGGGCTTTCCAGGTGATGCTTGTGTTAAAGAACCCACCTGCCAGGGCCGGAGACATAAGAAAAGCAGGTTTGATCCCTGGGTCAGGAAGATCCCCTGGGGGAAGGCATAGCAACCCACTCAAGTATCCTTGCCTGGAGAATCCTATGGACAGAGGAGCTTGGTGAGCCCCAGTCCACAGGGTTACACAGAGTCGGACTAGACAGAAGTAGCTCAGCACGCACACAAGAAAAGGCATTTAGGTCCATCAGTGGATGGGATGGAAGACCAGTGGGAGATCTCTGTAGAACACTGCATGGCCTAACCTACCCATTTGGGAAATCAGAGTCATTGTGAGAAGGAGGGCCCAAGCCCAGGTTTGGGGGAGCTAGATAGAGTCACACACCAGTCAGATCACTCCTCACTGCCCCACGGCTGCTGCATCCAGAGACACAGAAGCTCTGACCTCTGACTAGGTGTCGCCACCTGACCACCACACCCCCCACCTCACACTCTGACTTAGCTTTTGAAGCCACTGGCCTGCAGCAGGCCCTGGCCCCTCTCTATCATCTCAGCCCCAACCCCTGTCTACATACCCACATCTCACCCACGCCTCGTCAGGCCTTCCTCTCCAGCATCAGGTCTTCCCCAGACTGACTGACTCTGGCTCTCCATTAATGCCACCATGGCTTGTCACCCAATAAGAGAAAGACGTGAGAGAACTGAACCTGGAAGTATACCACCCTGGGTGTTAGTTTTTTACAAAGGTATATATATCTTCTTCCAGGGAAGTAGCTAAACATTGTAAGAGGATAGACTTTGGATTCCTTAAATCTATGCAGAGAGTTCTAGCTATGCCACTCCTTAGCCTTTGGGCAAGTTATTCTCCAAGCCTCAACTTTCTTTTTTTTTTTTTTCATTTTTATTTTTTTAGATTATGAAAGTATGTTAACACGTTTACAGGAGACTTGGAAAATACAGAACAGAGTTACATACAGTTCCACTATATATTGCAGTTATTTTTTTAAAGTAGATAAATTAAGATTTTTAGTTGGACTTTCAATATCAAACTCTTAAAAATTAACAGAATTAATATACAGAGAAGTAGTAACTTAGCAGCAGCAGCAGAAGAAGAAGAATATAGTAGACTTGAAAAGCACTATGAAACAATTCAACATAATTAAGATATATACAATTGTCATACAACACTAGGATACAAATTCTCTGTTTCCATAGACTATAAACTAGGAGATTCTGAAACATATTCAGGGACATAAGACCAGGTGCAAAAATTTCATTTTTTGAGATTTCTAAAGATACTAAAATCATAAAGGCTGTTCTCTTATCACTGTGGAATTGTTAGAGATTAATATCTAAAGATAGCTGAAAATGCATGCGTGAATGTTTGCTTAGTTACTTAAGTCATGTCTGACTCTTTGCGACCGTATGGACTGTAGCCCGCTAGGATCCTCTGTCAGTGTAATGTGACATTTACCAAGAGAGATCTTTGACTTACCATTGAAAAGCTTCAGTAAAGTTAGAAGACTGAAAAAAAGCAGAGGGTGATTGCAGAGAAGAAAACATTTAAAAGAGAAATTAATATCAAAGATACTTTAAAAATCCCATTTCGAAATTAAATGTCCACTTTTTAAAGTATCTAAGAAGCCATCACAAGGTAAATTAGAAAATATTTGTAATAGAATGAAAATGAAAAGAGAATTTACCAGAATTTGTTGCATGCAGCCAGGCTGCTCAATATGATTAAATAACAATGCAGAGTCTCTAAGCCTCAACTTTCTAATCTATAAAATGTAGATAGTAACAGACCTACCTCCAAGGACTATGGTAAGCATTAAATGAGATGAATAAACATCAAGCCTAGTATCTGGCACATGAAAGAAAGTAAAAATGAAATGCTAATTCTTGAGGAAACTTTTTTTTCCATCAGTGAGTATGAGAAGCAGATGAATCCTCTTTAGAACTGGACGTCTGACACACAAAAGAGGAATGAGAAAACAACTGAATTTCTCTCAAAAGCATTTTCCTATACTAACTTGTCATCTATTGTCTATTTGTAAGAAACCAGCTATGCCTGCAAAAATGTCTGCCTGTTTCCATAGCCAGTTCTTTTCTACATGTTTAAATTCCTAATTGCGCACACAATCTTAGTCACTATGTTTTCATGTGCAGGCAATTAAGACTCATTTAACAGCCTTCCCTCTGGAAGGTTTTGTTCTCCATCTGCCACAAATCAGATTCCTTAAGAACATGTTTGATTTTGAAACAATGTGAAAGTACTGTTCATTTTGTTCAGATTTCATTTATGTACCATTTTTGAAAGTGAGGTAAATGGATAGCCACAAAAAGCTCAGCAGCTGGTCAAAACAAGACTTCAAAGAAATCATTGAAATAGGGCAAAATTAAAGGGAAAAAACCTATTATAATATGCTAGGTTGAAAACTGTAGTCTGATAAACATTCCTCAGACATATTTCACTCATAACAAATATTTATTTTACAACAGATTTAAAATACAGGAAAATGGGAACACACCCCAGTTCCCACTCTGAATCTTGGAAGTCTTGAACTCACAGCAATGAATGTGATGGAAAAGGGTAGAAGAAGCCAGTAAAGAGGCAAACAGGAAAAGATTGTTTGTCTTTTTTTTTTTTCTTTTTTTGAGAAACATGGTACAAAATTACACATTTCAGTAATATTAACCAGAAGAATCAGATTTATATCTATGTTGCTGTACATCTGAAACGAATACAATACTTCATTTTTTTAAAAAAATCAGAGAAGTTACTTCTGTCTCACCACAGGTGAGTTCTATTTTTATTAATTTGTTTAATAGGCTTCTTTAATTTAGAGCATCAAATAGAAGCTAATTTTTTGTTGTTCAGTTGCTCAGTCGTGTCTGCACTCCAGGCTTTCCTATCCTTCACCATCTCCCTAGTGCTGGGTCAAATTAAAGTTGAAAAAGAAAAAAAAAAAAAAATTAGGTTCCAAACACAAATATGTGTCTGTGAATTGGTAACAAAAGCTTGAGTGAACATTTTAAGAGAAAAGGATTAGATTTTCTAGAAGAGTCTCAAAATTAAATATCACCATTTGGAGACAGTTTGTAGAAAATAGTTTTCTCTACTTATATTTCTCACTGTTTGAGGACTTGAAACAAATAACCAACAGAGTTAATACAGTCAATCCCTATTTCTATATCAGTTGGATATTTTGTCCATCAGCTTTCTAAGGCTTTAAGAGTTGAATTGTTTTGATATCATTCAATGAAAGGGTCTGTAAAAGTTCAAAGTTTTGTTGTTATTACGGGTAGTCACACCTGCCTGTTTAAAATGCCTTTTGTGCAAAATGGAGCCCAATCTGCTTTCAAATCAGACCTTCAAAGAAGGGTCAATTTATATGTGTGACAGATCCCCTGAGGTGCTTCCTTACAAAGTAAAAGTAAAGCTAAGAGGGCCACTCCCACCTACCATCTTTGTCTGTCTGCTTAAGCATCTAATGGCATCTCTAAAAGAAGAGCAGAGAAAACAGGAGTGGCTCATTGCTGGAGATCCAAAGCAAGATACAGGTCTTCTGAAGAAAGGCACCTAAGAATTCTCAAGTAGTTGATAAATAAATAGAGAAAGTGAAAATGGAGGAGGCCATACTTTTCATGAACAATGAATATTTATTAAAAGGTAACTATCTTATAAGAGCAGCTAAGCTCAGAGATCACAGACAACTGATGTCTGCCGTTAAAGGAGTTAGTTCCACTGTAATTAAGAGTCAAATGAATGGTGTGCCAAGCTTTTAGGATAGTGGTTCACAAACTTGTCTGTTCATTAGAATCACTTGGGAATCTTTTAAAAGTTCCAAAAAGTGAAGGAGGAAAATATCAAGGGTTTGGAGACCCGTGGAGGACAATAGCAGTGTTCAGGAATAAAGTCCAGTAATGGCTCTACCCGAGTGTAGTATATGGATATCAGGCATATAAAGGAAGAGATAGTTGTAAAAGGTGAAAGAAGGACCCGTGTGAAGGATTTAGTAACTACCAATTGTATGATTTTATTGAATGGACATAAAATGGTTTTGAAATGTATGAAGGCTTATAATCCCTGATGTTATATATAAGATATATAAGATTATATATAGGATAAAGTTCCGTATAGTCAAAGATATGGTTTTTCTAGTAGTCATGTACAGACATGAAAGTTGGACCATAAAAAAGGCTGAGTGCTGAAGAATTGATGCTTTCGAATTGTGGTGCCGGAGAAAACTCTTAAGAGTCCCTTGGAATGCAAGGAGTCAATCCTAAAGGAAATCAATCCTGAATGTTCATTAGAAAGGCTGATGCTGAAGCTCTAATACTTTGGCCACCTGATGTGAAGAGCTGACTCTTTGGAAAAGACCCTGATGCTGGGAAAGATTGAGGGCAGAAAGAGAAGAGGGCGACAGAGGATGAGATGGTTGGATAGCATAACCGACTCAATGGACATGAGTTTGCACAAACCCTGGGAAATATTGAAAGACAGGGAAGCCTGGCATGCTGCAGTCCATGGAGTCGCAAAGAGTCAGGCACAACTTATCAACTAAACAACAACAGCAAATATAGGATAAAAATAGGTTGATACTTGATTTCCAATGTAGAATTGAAGGCTGATTTATCTCAGTGCCTAGATTACCTACATTTCATTTAGAAGAAAATGTTCCATATGTCAAATATTCTAGAAAACCAAGGACCATAACCTTATTTTAACTATTTGAAGTAAAAATCTTTGAAAGGTGTTATGCTCATTCTTAATCCCTTAAAGGCATGTACTGAATCATTAATTCATTAAATCATTTTTAGTGGCTCTGGTCATCACTATGCAGATCTTCTTTTATATTTATCATTCATAGATGCTCTTAATGATCTGTAGACTTTTTATTCCAATCTTTACTGCACTTTAACTTTTCATCTGCTGCTCCCAGTGGTCTCTTCTTGTTGATACTGAACCTGGCCCTAGAGGCATTCTAATCTGACCTACTGCTCCTTTATCCTTAGCAAATTGGGTTACCAAGCCACTGCATTGAGCCTAAAATAAGAGCAAATTAACTCAGAATCAAAATGGGGTTTTGAGGCAATTCATTTTTGAGGAAAGGCTTGGTGGCTCATACAGGAAAGTATCTGCTTGCAATGTAGGAGACCCAGGTTTGATCCCTGGGTTGGGAAGATCCCCTGGAGGAGGAAATGGCTACCCACTCCAGTGTTCTTGTGGGAGAATCCCATAGACAGAGGAGCCTGGTGGGCTACAGTCCATGGGGTCCAAAAGGGTCAGACACAACTGACTTTTACTTTACTTTAGGATATTTAATGTGTATAACTTAAATTCATTGAATGAGTATTCTGGAGTTCTTTTTACCTACTTACTGGTGTTGAATAGTATGAATTTCTGGATAATTAATCTATGGATGAGTTGTTACTATGCTACTAGAGCTAATAAAATTAATACTGAATTATCTTTAACCAGTCCACAGAAACCTGTTTAATTCTATGCTCTGGGATTCAGGGAAACAGAAATGAATAAGATGTGGTCCCACCTCCCCAAGGGCTTGGCAAGATATAATTGTACATATAAAAAAGACACCATGAATCTTAGTCTCAGGATTGTGCCACTGAAAATAAATGTTATAAGAATCAGTAGAACCAAAGGTCAGATTCAAACAATAAGCAGTGATGGACCTTGAACATTTCCCAAATACTTTAGAGTTAGTGAAATGTCCCACCTGGCCAGATGTTTATAATGGGAGTGTTAATGGATGATCATCACCCAACCACAGAGATTTAGGATTGCTTCCAGCATCCCAGCAAAACAGCCCTTTTCACCCAGGACCATTTGGTATTACAAAAGAGAGGTGATGGCTTGTGATTTATTGACATTCCTTCATTTTGCATCTGGCTCTGGGCTTCTGAAACTTGTGGAAAGATCAATGACCTCAGGGTTTAGGGAGCAGAGCTATAATCCCAGATCCATCACTAACTTCCTGTTTAACCTTTGGTTAGTAATTGAACCTGGTTTTTCCTCAATAAAATGAGAATATTAGAGAATATTATCTAAGGACCCAACTAGCTCTTTTTATAATGTTTCACTGTTTAAAAATGCATACTTGTGATTAATGGGCCTTTATTTTCTTTAGTTCTCTTTCCGTAAGATGTGAACATAATATACCCTCAGTGAGTGTATGAATTCTGCTTTTCCCAGTGTGGATCTTCAGAGGCTATCCTTGACACCATTTGCTGTTTTGAGTTTTCAACAAAGAGTTAAAAGGAAATTCTGGCTCCCCTCGCTAGTCATCCTCTCCAGTTGGCAAAAGTCTTGATGTGGACTTGATGGTTGCCTAGAGTAACAAAATATTAGGGACAGAAACATGCTCAGGGACTTGACTGTATAAGTGACTCAGATCTGAGAGACCTTTTCCAGCTCAAAGGGAGCCCATACTTAGTAGAGTGGGTATTTGTCTATGCCTGTCTCCGCTACTCTTCTGACTTAGAGGTGTCTAGGATTTTGCTTACAGAAACCAGCCTTGAAACCTGCAGAGGAGTTATATGGTCAGAAGACAGTCTTCTTTATTCAGCATGTATCACATATGAGAGATCACTAGGAGTAAATATAAGCAAGATGAGGAGACCCATCATGGGCTTTTGAAGATCACATATCAAGGACATAATGAGAACTCAGTAAAAATTCACTGTCAGAGCCACTATTCAAAGCCAGTTATCTCTTTTGAGTTAGGAGAACCCAGTGGAGGAAGGACTCCCAAAAATCAATAGCCTATTCCTTTTCTCTGTTGGAGCCAGACATCTCTAACTATGCTCTGAGCTAAAATGTGAATGAAAAAAAAATTAAGAAAGTTCTGTTCCTAAACTTCTTAAGTCTGAGGTCATCCTCTCTCTCTTCCATCAGTCTCCATGATACCAATTACTCAAGCTTGTTAAGGGAGTTATTAGCATCCAGATTCATGTCTTTTGCTTCTAGTCAATGTTGCCTGGAGCAAGAATTAGAAGAGGATTAGCCAAGTCTCCTTACTTGAAGTCTTTTCTCTTTAGCTGTTTAAGTAGGTTTCATTTTAATTATGTGTGTGGCTGGCATTGTTTCTCTACCCAGTGCACGTTCTTCCCACTTGGATTTGAACAAATTCATGGAGAAAATGATCACAGTTATCAGCTATTACTTTTTATCCTGATTGAATATTTAACTGAGTGGCATTATGATCATAAACTGACCTTGCTTTGGACCTTGTGATTTGTGATGAATATTCTTTTTGACGGATTGCAAACATGGTCCTAAACTCAAATGGTTTACCGTAGGCACTCTTACCCGCATAACCATAGCAGCTGTTTGGAAACACGGCTTCAGAGCACTTGTTTGCAAATGTCTTTTTCCGTACAACCCTGTATGGAGTGGAACCCATATACGTTACTTGACATGTGAAACACATGTGACCCAGGCAGATGATTCGGCTGACCTTGAAAACTACAGCTGTTTAGTCACTTTAAAAACAATGCAATACAAGTGATTTACTAGGCTTGGACTTAAACCATATTATGCTGACTGATGGGAATTCTAACGCTTCAGGGAGGGGGGAAAAAAAGTATCAGACAATGGAATTGTGTCATCCTGGGTGTTAATGTTGCCATTAATTTTAAAACATCTTTTTACAAAAGGTACAAAGAAGACTGCTTAATGTTACAAGCAAAAAAATCCAGTAATATCCATATGGCTTTATTTTGCTTTATTTTTTTTAAAATGTAAGGAAGAAGTCCAAGTTTTGTTTCTTCTCCATCCAAATCAAGAGCAGGGGCTTCCTTGGTGGTCCAGTGGTTAAAAATTCATGATTCTACTGCAAGGGGAGTGGGTTCCATCCCTGATAGGGGAACTAAGTTCTTGCATGCCACTCTGTGTGGCAAAAAAAAATTTAAAAAGAGCAGTCTATAATCTTCCTGAAAGATCAACACTTCTTTACTTACTATGTTTCCTGCTTAGGGTTTACATGGTGGAGGGTTAATATTCTCTTCCAAGGCGGCCCTACATGTGTTCCAATTGCTATATATAGACACTATTTTAGCAGAGTTTTATTCAGTGAGTGAAAGAGACCTGAAAATTTATGCTTTAATCAAGACAGAAATTTATATTTCTTTCCTATAAAAGAGACCCAGAGTGGGGAGTCCAGAACTGGAATGAGAGCTCTAAGACCATCAGTGACCTCTGGTTCCTTTAGATAATTCCTCCATCATCCCGAGATTATGGGCTTTGCCTCCATGGTCCAAAATGATTTTCAGAATTCTGGCCATCACATCTAAATTGCCAGCAGCAAAATGGGGGAAAACCAACACACACCTTCCTTTAGAAGAGACTTTTTAGAAATCCCATGTCATGACTCTATTTACGTCTCTTTGACTCAGGCCCCATCACATGCCACATCTGGCTGCAAAGGAGACTGGGAAATAAAGTATCTTTTTCTGGCAATCCCCTAATTTGAAGATTCCAATCTCCTTTAAGTAAATGAACCCTTACCCAGCCTCTCCTCCTTGTGTCCTCAGTTTCTCTCAAATGCTTTGCCATACTCCTCTTCTTATACCTCTTGGGAGAAACCCATCCTTCTGTCAGTTTCACAATCTGCCTTCTCCACTTCCTTATCTGAACTCCCGGGGGAAAAAAATCCCACGTCACAATGCTTCATGTTGGAATTCCGATAAAGTCAAGAGCATTCACGTCAGCTAGATCCTCAGTTTCACCTGACATTTCATCCTTGTTCTGCTCCCTGTCTCAGCCCCACTGGTGCTTATTCCAAACCTCATCCCCCTTTCTCAAGCCTCCTGAAACAGCGACTGCTCATCAGCTTTCAGTAAATGACTTCACTTGTTGCTCAATGAAGAAACACACTGTCAATATGAATACAATGCTAGATTTCTAATTTAAAAAAAAAGACAAAACAGATAATGCAGCAAGCAACAAAGATTTACTGTACAGCACAGGGAACTATAGTCAATATCTTATAATAACCTATAATGGAAAATAACCTGAAAAATAATGTATGTGTATACCTATAACTGAATCACCTTGCTGTGTACATGAAATATTGTAAGTCAACTATACTTCAATAAAATATTTATATATATATATATAATTTATTTTTAAAAAGAAAAAAAGAAACTCATTGTCAGGACCGGAGCTTTGCCAGCTTTTACATCCTCTTCCTGCCATCCAGACCCAGCCTCTTCCTCCCTGCTTCCAGTCTCAGCAGTTGTGATGTCCCTTTTCCTTCCTGCTCTAAGTCAACCTATGCTTCTGTACACTAGGTCCTTCTCTCCTCCCAGCACTCCAGGTCCTTGCTCCATCAATTTCCTTTCTTTTTCTCAAGTCTTTGATTTCTCCACTTCTTCTGGCTCTTTCCGTATTTATGTTCTCTCAGTCTTAAAAACAATACAAAACCAAACAATAGCAAGGTCTGGGAACACCTCCTTCGCTGATCTGTTAGTAGGTTCTCGGCAGTCAAGCTGCCCTCATCTCCCACAGACTCCTCAACCTATTGTAGTGGGACTTTCTCACAGACCCTCTGTTCCAATTGCTCTCACCATGGTTCCAGTGGGCTCCTACTTACCTTCTCCCTGCTTATCTTAGAGGCTTTCCTCTGACCCTGTCTGCTCGTTCATTTACTCACTAAATCTTTATTCATTGCCTTTGTACTGGGAGCCATTCTTTTCTGGATGATGCCACTGTCTCCTTCTTGCTGCTCTGAATACTTCTTCACCATCGTTCATGATCGATCTTCCGTCCCTTCTGCTGCAGCGCCCCCCACCCGGCCCCCCGCCTTAAACATGAGTCTTCTGGATGTGATTCATTGCTTTTCTCAAGTGCATTCTCCAGACGTTTTCATATGCTTCAGTAGTTTTATCGCCCACCCTGCGAAGGATCCCAATACCTGTTGATATTCCATTATTTTCAAAACTGGATTCATCTATTTCTTTGCAAATCTGTTTTTCCTGTCTCAGTAGCACTTTTATCCTAGAATGAAACTTGGAAACCGTACACCCATCCATGTTTTTATTTTACTTTCTAAATGTCTCTCAAACCTGTCCTTTCCTCTCCAACTCACTAATATTTCTCAAGTCCAGGCACTTAGCAGCTCTCCCTTGGATTACAGTGGGAATGCCCCAAATATTTTTGTTTGTTTGTTTCAACTGTTAGTTGTGTGTAGCATTTTATTAAAAAATATGATACAGAATTGAATTGAAAATAGAAGTATAATTTTATGAAAATGTTGAGATGCATCCACACAACAACCATTTTGCCATGTATTTCTTACTATAAATAAAACTTGAGAACCACTTTCTTAAATAGTCTTTCTCTGGTATACTGTCCTTAGCTCTGCCTTCCAGGGCACAGAGAAATTGTAGTTGAAAAATGAGACATTCAGAAAATGTCATAAAACCCTTTATCAGTCACAAGGTGAAACTGAATCTCCTCAGCGTTGGTACACAAGGCCCCTGCCCAGCTATGCATCATACCTCCTCTCTGGGCAGCCCCTGCCACCTGACTCTTTCAATAGCAGAGACTTCTTCCGCCCACACAAATGCCATGTCTCACAACTCTCTGCATTTGACTGTTCTCCTCTCCCCATCTAGAACTCACTTTCATCTCTTAATTTTCTGCTCACTTCACCTCATTCTTTGGGTGAGGTGACACTTGCAATCTAAGTCCTGGTCCCTTCTCCAGATTGAACCAGGCCCTTCTCCTCTGTCTTTCCGTCGCCGTGTACCTACTTCTAGCATAACTCTAACCTCTGGGATAACTCTAATGAAACATAGTAGTCAATGCCTTTTTATTCTCAAACAGCCACCCAGGACAATGTCAGTTCAATGCTGTGTCTTCACACTGTGTGGTCCTAAGATGCCATTATGCTCAACCTGTGTGTGTCCAGTAGACCTAGACCCCAGAAAGTCCTCATATATTTCTTCTCAGACTTCTTAAAATGATATTTAAGGAGACCTCAGAAGCAGAACATAGGGCAGTTGATGCCAACAGTGAAAATCTTTTTTTTTTCCTCCTGCACAGGAAGGGAAAGTGGGATGAAACTGTACTTATTACACCCTTTGATAGGAGTGAATAACTTGAAAGAAGTGGGTGATGGATGTTCCTTGCCATACTTCTGAATCAGAATCTGAGAAGCAATCCCATTACTGGCCTGTTGTTCCATTGGCCAATATGGTAAATTACTCAGGTGGTTCTATTAAAGGAGAGGTTTTTGTGAAAAGGATAAAACAAGTCTTTAGATTTATTCTGAGTGGCATTTAAGAGTAGCCTTACTCATGGTCGGTGAAGGCTGGGCTCTCATCCCGTGGTCACCAGTGAGTCTGTGAGCACAGTATGTATTCAGCCTTGTGGAAATACTAACGCGGAATGTCTGTCACCTGCCAGCATACAGCTCCGTGCCAAGTGCACCTTGGAGCAGTTCTGTGATGAGTGTAATGAGTTTTTTCCTTCTGATTTGGGCTGTGGTTTCATTCCTGCTCCCCAGTGTAAGACTAGATCTCTTTGATATCTTTTTTCATAATTTGGCTACCCTACCCCTCCACTTTCCTCCTCCTTTTCTTGAGAGGAGAAGGATGACTCCATCGAGCCTTCCTTTTGTGCTTTGGGCCAATTCTGTTGAGTTGTTTTATGGTCTTGAACTTAGAGCTGCCTCAGCACTCAACACTAGCCCCTGGACTGTGAGACTAATGAGAAAAGCAAAATGACCTCAAGTAAAAGGAAGTGGTTTATGTTGTGGAGAGAAACTTGGAAGGATACACCACCAAGAACACACAGGGCTCTGTTTTCCCTACTGTCTACAGCTGGGTTAACACATTTCAAAATAACCAGTCAATTTAGCTAATTCCATCAAATGGCTAGTCAATACAGTCAAGAGGAAGGGAAAATAAACAAATGGTTTTTTGGATGACTGGCTTAGCTTTGTGTAGCCTTGATCTTAGTCATTTCCAGGGAATAATTTCAACTCTTAAGGAAATGCAGACTACTGCCGGTTAGTTCAATACAAAACTTTACCTTTAAGAAGGTACCTTAAAAAATTACCCTTAAGAAGGTATTCATATTCCGCACAGATTTGTTTTTCCAGGTAGAAATGATATAATGGGCATTGAAACTTGGATTATATTGGGTTGGCCAAACAGTTTGTTTGGGCTTTTCCATAACATCTTACAGAAAATCCCAATGAACTTTTTGGCCACCTCAATAACATTGGGAAAGTAAGGTTAAACATCGTTAGCAGAAGCTCACTTCTTTCTTTTTCATTCTTCTGCTATTCAAATATCTCTCCTCCCCACTTCTTTCATTTTGTTCTTTCCTTTGTTCTATCCCTTCTCTTTAAACCTTGGTAATGGTAACACAAACTCTTTGCCAAGTACAGTACTAAGACTTGACGTACACGATCACAGTTAATTCTCCCAGCAGCCCAAGAGGTAGGTAGAATGGTTCCATCATTCCACAGAAAAAAAAACCTGAGGATATTTCCCTTAGTTGGAAACTTTGGAAAGCTGTAGAGCTGGGACTCAAACCTTAGCAGTTATAGTTCAGACTCCACACCCTGAACAAAATTCTACTGTCTCTCTCACTTCATTGAAGTTCACTTTAGTTTTTTCCACAGTCGTTCCTTTTCTTGTCTTCTGCACTATACTCACCTCTCATTCCCATTTCATTATACCGTCTGCTTTCTCCAACCTTATGTCTCACTTCCCTGTTTCTCTGTGACCTCCCATTCCTTATCTAACATCTCTTTCCTTACGCTCTTCTCAGCTCCCTAATCCTGTGTCACTGTCCTCTCAGTCCTCAGAGAGTGCAGGAAGACTGCAGTCTCTCCCAGGCCCAGACCCTGCCACATCTGTCATTTTTTTGCCTCTGCTTTCCTAACATCTAAATTAGAAGTGGTGCCCAGTTTTAAGCACAAGACAAGGCAAAGATATGTTCAAGAGCCTGTGTCCCTCTGCTCCCATACATAAGGAATACTGTCTGTGATTATAAAGCGATTATAAAAAAGAATTTCATTTTTGCCAGAGATCTCACAAATTAGGTTTTTGTTGAACTCCAGACAGTCTCTAGTGACTAGAAAAAGATAATGCCTCTTGCTCTGATCACTACCAGGAAGTGAACTTAAGGCAATAGATAGAAACTGACCCCAGAACTGTGAGATCTGAGATAAGTAGAATTCCTGTGTGTAATTCAATTTCAGAAATGCTGAGGGGAACACCATGTAGTATTAGAACACAATTATACTTTATTCAAGTGACCATATTTTCAGTCAGTCAGTATGGGACAGAAGAATATCAGTTCCTTGACTCAAAGCTATTTGATGACTTTTCCTGGAAACACTCTGTGAGTTCCAAGAAAGGACTCCAGATTCCCAAGCTACTGACAAAGAGCAAGCGTCTTCTCATCACACAGTAATTCACAAAAGTCTCACATCGTAACATTCCCATCAGATTGGCTTGGTTATCAAAAATAACTAGGTCAAAATAAAAGTCATTCTTCCATAAATGACAGTTAAAGTTTTGAGGGATCGTCACCATTCTAGAGAACTTCAACTTCCTCTTTTGCTTGTAGGATGTATAGTATCTTTCTTGCGACTCTGCTGTGTGTATGCTTGCTTGCTTGCGTATCTAGTGTTTCTTTCTCTAGATTCATCTCTGCTTTTTTGTTGTCCCTGCTTGCACATGGCTTGCCATAGCTTCTCTAGCCCCAGTTTTACTTCAAACCACCTATAGACGCATTTTTTTTTCATCTCCTAACACCTTACTTGCATTTTCTCATTTATAATGACAAGTGAATAGAACCTACACATTTATAAATGTAATTGGACAAGTTTTCATTCCTGTGTATTATAGGCCATTGATGACCTGTGAGCATGTGAATTGCCTTCTTTTAGGTTAGATCTCCAGACCTGCCCTATTTAACAACTTGGACAACATTTTTAAAAATAATTTCTTGGTTGTCTCCATCTGTCAGACTCAGGCAATACCCTTGGGATCCAGTGTGATCAAAAGAGGCTTTCTTCCTGGTCTATTCCAAGCTGAAGTATATGACATGAAGGGAAAATTCTCTGAGAGTGGCAGTTCAGAAGAAACTCAGTCAGGCTGCCCATGCTTCTGGAATCTCCTGGAAAAATAAATACTTATGTTGAGCAAACTGGGTGTTCTGAGAAGATTCCAGACGCATGTCACCAATCAAGAAGACTGAGCAAGTTTAAGCCAAAAGCCATTTCTTCTGTTGTGCTGTTTGTGATGATCCTACTGCGGAACTTGAAAGATGATGCTGGCTTTCTTCCCTCCTGCTGTCCCACCCAGAAAAGGTCTCTTTCTTTGAAAGGCAGCGTTGGCTCCTCTTCCTCCACCAACGGAGCTGTAACATCTTCCTTCCAGCTCCAAGGCTCTGAATTTGGACCTCCCACGTGGTGGGACTCTTAGACTAATCCCTTAAACCTGCTAGATTCCCAAAACATTCATTCAAATTTGAAATGCCTGGGGCCTCTTGTGTAGCCCTGGCTGGAGTAATTTTCGCACTTGCATTTTAAACCCTCAGAGTCAGGATTTTACCTGAAGACTTCCAACTAATTGCTGAGATGGCATAAAAAAGGATATTCAGGTTTAAAAAAAAAAAAATCTGTATGAATGAGTTTGTTTCTTATTTGTTTTGCAAGATGCTTCCTTTTGGACAACTCTGCCAAGCCATTCTGAGTTGTTGTCAGGCTTGATTCCAAATATGTTGGCAAGAAAAATTCAAAGAGATGGGGAAAGATGAAGTTTACTCTTGCCTTTTTTTTTTTTAAATTTTTATTTTTTTAGTTAGAAGTTAATTGCTTTACAATGTTATGTTAGTTTCTTCTGTACAACAACTTGAATCAGCTATACGTATAATATATCCCTCCCCTCTAGAGCTTCCCTTCCATCCTCCATCCTATCCCTGTAGGTCATCACAGAGCACTGAGCTGAGCCCCTGTGTTATACTGCAGCTTCCCACTAGCCAGCTATTTTACACGTTTTACTCTTTTCTTTTAACTCACCTGTACCACAGCGAACCAGTCCTAGGACCCTAGCACGAAAATCTTAAGAACTATTTTTCCAGACTCTAAAATTCTCTTAAATCCCCATCCCAGTATCACTCAAGGTCATAAAACTTCTTTTTGTCCCTAAGCTTTAACTTGTGCCTGGAATTCCTACTCCAGGGTTCCCTGGTAATTTTAATAGTATTGTTTGATGCTGCAGCCAGCTTCTCCATGGTTTGGGAGTTGACTGGAATACACTGATGTGGTGTGCTGTAATAGCTCTTGGAGGAATATTAGGACAAATTAAATTACAAATAAGATAGCACCTGAAAGAACTTGGTCTCTTAGTGGCAGAACGAAATACTACAGGAAGGAGGGCTTAGCAATTCCTGTCCATCCCTGAATGATTAAGAAGAAGTACTTACTATTGATCAGACTGAGTTTGGAACTGACTTTGGACTCAAATGCAAAGTATTCACTTAGATGCACTCATCATTTGTGCATCTAGTTCAGTTTGCTTTTCTGCTTAGTTAAGCCTAAGGGTGTGTGTTAGTTTAAGAGAAAATGGTATTCTTAAAGTAAAGGCTACTCTTAAAGAAAAGCAAGAGGGGAATAATTCACACCTCAAAGCATCAAATTCTATGAAAACTGATGATGGCTAAGTTTAGGCAATGATTACTACCATTATTACTCAAATAGGTCTGACATTTGTTACACATGATCCTCGTGCCCAGGCCCGTGCTGGGCAAAAGCAATACAGCCTGATGTTGAACAGCTTTTCCTTTGAACAATAGTTAACCATCATTGGTGCGTTTGGATCATGTGTGGCTTTTGGGTAATAGAAACATTTTTCCTGCTGTTTAGAACGACTTTAAAAAACATAATATATGCACTCACTTTACATACTATGTATTTTTATACATTATAGTATATAGGTACATAAGTATTTTGGTAAATGGTTTTATTTCCCGTAGATCTTTATGCTGGGTATACTGAATAACCTATCATCTATGGAATTCCTTTTAAAAATCTTCATTTGGGATGTATTTATTCCAGGGAGAATAGACTACATGTAAAATACAAGGAACACCGAATTAAAATAATAAATAACTTGTATTGAGAGCTTTCTGTACAGGTGCCAGGCTGTGCTCTCTGCCTGCGTTTAAATCCTCCCTTTCCTCCACGTGGGGTTCAGCTCTGTCCTTATCTCCGTGATACAGATGAGACCCAGAAGCTTAGAGGAGTAATTTGAGGGTTTGGACAGTATTTGGGGAGTTACAGTAAAAAGTAAACAGAAAAGTCTCCTTCAGGTTTTGTAAATAGGCTTTCCTCCCTCCCCCAACTTGTCAAATATAATTTTCTCCTCTACTTTCAACTAAAATAAGGGCCCACAGTCTCTACATTGTAGAACCAGGGCTCTAAAGTCACTGCCACCAAAATTCCAGGAAAGTAAAAGCCAGCAATTTAGGAAAATATATTTATTTTTCTAGATACCTCTATTAATGACATGACTAAATCACCTCATGAAGATTATTGGCTTGAGTATCCATCATCCCTCTGCTAAGAAAAAACAGGAAATAACTCAGATATAAATGATGCAAGTGGCTGCTGAGTTAGGAAGACATTCTCGAAAATCCTCTCATGCCCATAAATTGCACACTGGTGGCCTAACGTAATTTAGTGTGGGTGATATTTGTAACTGGCTCTCTTATTTGAAAGATTATGGAGACTAGAGAATGGGAAGGCCAAGAAAAACCTCTTCAAATAGTAGAAGTTTATGGGAAAAAAATAAATACCACATCTCACTGGACATTGTTGGAGAGAAGCATAGAAATTTTGGCAAAAGAAACCAATGATAAAAATTATAGTTACTAAGTTAAAGCTCTCAAATTTAGTTTATTAAGTATTTATAGAGCCAATTAGAATTGTGGAGACAAAAACAGGACTTTAAGAAATTCTAAAAGCAACTTTCAGAGAATCATTAAAGGACTGGAGATTCAAACAGTGTCAAAACTTGTGACCTTCAGGAGTCACACTCAAGATGAGATTACAGATCACTAACGCTGTGTTCCAGTTTAGCCAGTTCAGTCATACTGCTGCTCAACTCATTGAAAAATATTGGCAGCTTGGACCAGCAATTAATTTTATCAGTTTGTTCAAAACTGAATCCATCTTAGGAATAACTTGAAGGTTTAAACCACATTTGAGTTTAAAAAGTCTCCCCCAATCCAACTGAAAACTCATGATAAGAATTTTTTTCTTGTGTTGTAAGGAATACTTAAAACAGAGGTATCAAAGACACTTGATTTTTAAAATTTTATATGAACTCTTGATATCATTGTCAGAGATGTGAAAGCATTGTTCAAGGGGAATTTAATTCTAACTCGAGTATATCCTTTGCTATTTATTTCATTCAAGTAAATTTTTACTCAGGAAATAAAGCTATAGGCAATAGTTTTCTGCAGTTTTTCTATAGAAAGCCTTATCTAATTATTTTATCAGGTTAAGTCCTACTGCTCTGCTCTCAACAGAATCTGAATAAGGAGAAACTCTCCAAATCCAGTTTGGAAATAAAAGTATCAAAACTCCTTCAACACTTTGCGCTGGACTGCATTATTTGATTTGGAAGAGAGGCCACTTCCATTTCTTGATGAAACAACTAATTCATCGTCTTCCTTTAAAGAAATGGCTCTCTTCAGTGGCTTGGACATGTTATATTTCTATCCTGTAGCAATTACCCCTCATGCCTATAACTGTTGTTTTTTTTTAATAACAAATATTTTTAATAAATAATAGATGCTCATGCTTCAAAATTCAAAATGTGTTCTAGTAAGGATCAAATGTTAACAGTATCTTGGGCAGTATATAAATACATTTTATGTGTATATAAGCAAAATACATATTTTCTAGAAACCTTTTAAAAACATAATGATAAAGTATTTAACCATGTTAAGTTAGTATTTCAAAAGTTACCATTGGGGGAAAAAAGCTCCCTGCAGTTTTTTTTTTCAGTATTGTTTTTTTTAGTAAGAACAGGATTTTGGTTTTTTTACACCTATTAAAACTGTCTTTCAGACATACATTTTAAGTTTTTCTTAAATATATTTTCATTAATTAAATGAATATATTTATATTCATTAGAAACTCTGCATAATTTGCCTGAACATGGAATTGTGTGAGGGCAATCAGTAGTTTTCAGTTAGGGCTTAATATCATTAGATAGAAGATATCTTTTAGCCTTTGCATCTCTGGCATCATGTTTTCCGCCTTAATTCAGTAGATTTCGTATATCTCTAGGAAGGGTTTCTATCTAGTATATTCTTTGAGGAGAATGTAAAATTGCATTTAAAATTCATTCATTGGGAATCTGATTTTCTAAAAATCATACTAGGAAGATGGATGTACATTTTTAGTAACTCAAGCTGGTCAATAAATCTTATAGTATTATTTTCTCATAATCTCTACCCATCAGATGTGAACTGGGACTCCCCACTCTGCCCCCACCCATCTCGCCCTAAGCCCAATTCCAGACAAGCACTGAGAATGAGAGGAAGCCTGAAAGAGTAGGAAGAGCATGAATTTGGGAGCCTGGCAAACCTAGGTTTAAATCCACCTCCCTAATTTATTTACTGGGTAAATTCAGGAAAATCACTGGCCATCCATGGGCCTCATTTGTATAATCTGTCACATAGAATGGTGATAATATCAGGTATTATTGCAAAGATTAAATGAGACCATATTGGAGAGTGCTGAAAACATCCTTCTACTTGAAAATGGGCATTCCTCATCCACCTTATTTTTTCTTTAAGATTAAAATGTGCTTTTTCCTACATTTTCCAACTTCCTATCTTTAATGGTATATATATTCTGTAATAAAAACCTATATTTTCACATCTCTTTAAAAAAGCAAAGACATCTATAAAATAACAGCACAAAAAGTAGCTTTTGGATACGAGTTCTTGCTTCCCCCCCCCCCCAATTTTTAATTGTTAAAGGTTAACAATTGTTTTAATTGTTAAAGGTCTCTAGCAGGGCAATCTGAAGATCTCTGTTAAACATATCAACTATTTAAATTATAACCCCAGGTTGGTCAGTCTAACTAGGCTGATTGTTTTGATGTGACTTATATATCACTTTTTAAATAATTTGTATTAAATCTGCATTTTTCTTGCCTGCCTACTTGCTTGCAGGTTGCTGCAGGATAGACATTATTGAAGCCAAACTTCATCAAAGTCCAGGACACCTAGATATATCAACTTTATACACTCAGTGCTCAAAAATTCTTGCTTAAGACACATAAAGCCCTGTTACAGGCAATCAATTCATTATGAAACTAATTTTAACAGTTAAATTATCATGAAGATTAACATTCAAAACACTACCCATCTTTTTTTTCCTCATTAAACAGTCTAAGGAATAACATTACTTGATTTTTTTTTTGGGGGGGTGTCTTGTTTCGTCTTCTCTGAGGATACCATTTACAGTCTTCTAGTTCATCTGGAGAAGTCATTTGGTGTGAACTAACAGGCTGTTAGGGCAGGAACGGATCTCACTGATCATCCAGCAAGGTCCAGCTTTAGAGACGAGGCTAGTGACTCAGCCCAGTAGTCAGTGGTCATAGCTGGTCAGTGGCCAGAACTCACATCATCTGACCCACAGCATCTGTAGATTTCTACACAACTAGCCATCTAGGTTAAGGATAAGAGAATTATTTTCTCTTCACCAATAGAAAATTAGGCTAATAAAGTCATAAAAAAGATATTTCCCTTTTAGAAACCACAGAGGAGCTCCTTATGATCCTTTTTCTTTCTTTTTTTTTTTTTTTGGATTTTGATCTTCAAGACATGTGGCAAACCTCTATAATTAAAGTGAAAGTACTTGATCATGAGTGAGTTGAAGTACCTTTGCCTACTTCTGCTTTGCTGGCCAGCTTCAGGGATGGAGGTACATGCTGTGACAAGCAGTGAACCAACATCAGCCTTGGAGAATTCTTGAGACTCAGTTGCACCTCCCCCAAGTTCAAAGCCTGCCAATTCATTATTGATTGTTGTTGTTTAGTTGCTCAGTTGTGTCCGACTCTTTGTGATCCCATCGACTGTAGCCCACAAGGCTCTTCTGACCATGAGATTTCCCAGGCAAAAATACTGGAGTGGGTTGCCATTTTTTTCTCCAGGGGATCTAACTGACCCAAGGATACTAAGATCTAAATTGGCAGGGGCATCAAATAGTTTTTTACAAAATGTCAATTGGAGTGAAATAATTGTAAACACTCTAGAAGCACTTAAATAGGTGCTCATTTGCAGAATTAGGTAGAATACTGGGAGTGTCCTTTGTTTTATCACTTTGCAATGATATGAGTAGTATAAATATAATAATGCTTTGTCATACTATGCTAATTATTTTGATTGAGTACTCACTGTGTTCCAGGCATATCTAAGCTTTTAATGAACACATTATCATTTAATCTTCACAATTACCCTTGGAGATAGGCAGTGTTATCGCCATTGTTCACAGGAGGATGTGTGATTTACTTTAACTCTCCCAAGGATGTAGGTGGTGGAGCTGGAGGCCAGACTGCATCTGGCTGACTCAGTAACCTCTTAATCCCTATGCTAAATCAATTTCTCTGCTCATGCTATAAATCTCCTTCATCCTTTAGTTGACTTATTGATGGTGACATTTAAATTTAGTTGTCTTCAAAATGGAACTCTTACTGTAAAAGGGAATCAAATTGACTGGAGTTTGAATTTGAATAAATGTTTGGAGATAACTGAAGACTTGAGAGTTCTAGGAAGGATGGGGCGGGAGGAAAAAAAGGAAGAGAGGGAAAGAAAGGAAGAGATGAGGGGAAAGAAAGGGAAAGAAAAGTAACTTAGTGCCTCTCTAGACACTAAATTTTTGGTTTTTTAATAAATATAAATTTTAGAACATGTTTCCCAATCCTACTTTATTTATATTCCCGTGTAACCCTCCAATAATCCATTACTTCCAGATCATTTTTATAACCATTATGACATACTTTTTATTGGGGAAAAAAAAAATCTTCCAAATTCCTCAAGCAAATACCTTCAAGAAAGACTTCTGTGGATTGAGAAACTGACTTTTTTTTTTTCCCCCTTTTTATTTATTTATTTATTTTTTTTAAATTTTTTTTTTTATTTTTTCAGTGGGTTTTGTCATACATTGACATGAATCAGCAATAGATTTACACGTATTCCCCATCCCGATCCCCCCTCCCACCTCCCTCTCCACCCGATTCCTCTGGGTCTTCCCAGTGCACCAGGCTTGAGCACTTGTCTCATGCATCCCACCTGGGCTGGTGATCTGTTTCACCATGGATAATATACATGCTGTTCTTTCGCAACATCCCACCCTCACCTTCTCCCACAGAGTTCAAAAGTCTGTTCTGTACTTCTGTGTCTCTTTTTCTGTTTTGCATATAGGGTTGTCGTTACCATATTTCTAAATTCCATAGATATGTGTTAGTATGCTGTAATGATCTTTATCTTTCTGGCTTACTTCACTCTGTATAATGGGCTCCAGGAGAAACTGACTTTTTAAAGTCTTATTCTGTGGGAGATCTTTTAATTGTGGTGATCACTGCAAGAAATTTTGGTCCTCATGATAGGAGAAGCAAAGTGTTTAAAGATACTCAATGAAGTGAAAATATATATTAGGAAAGTGTTAATACGAAATTTTTCTCAGACTCCCACCCTGCTTAAAAGCCACTAATTGGTGTGGTTTCTACACAGAAAGGACCCACCTTTAGGCAAAGCTTGGCCAGAAGGCAAGTCATTTAGTCACTAATTGCCTGAGGTCAGGTTTTCCCCCAATAAAACTGTGAAAAGTTTTATTTTTCAACTGTTTAAACATGAAGATTACAACCTCAAGTTTGCTTTGAGATGGAAATATTACACAGTCTGGGACAGTTTTAAGCCTACATGACCTTATTTGTGATGAGAATTGAAAGAGGAAGAAATGTGAGGTTGGAGAGCTTGGAGGCTGAGAAGAAAGGAAACTAAATTTGGAGTCTCCTTATATGTAGGACTGGAGAAGGAAATGGTAACCCATTCCAGTATTCTTGCCTGGAAAATCCCATGGACGGAGAAGCCTCGTAGGCTAGAGTCCATTGGGTCGCAAAGAGTCGGACACGGCTGAGCGACTTCACTTCACTTTATATATAGGAGAAGATGAAATGCATCTCAGGAGTAAAATAGAAAACTAAAGACGAGAGAAAGCAATCATAAAAATTTCTAAGGAGACAAGTGGGAAACTAAGTTAAACTCATTTACCTTCCTTGTATGCTATGTGCTAAGTCACTCAGTCGTGCCCAACTCTTTGCAACCCTGTGAGCCCACCAGGCTCCTCCGTCCATGGGATTCTCCAGGCAAGAATACTGGAGTGGGGGTTGCCATTCCCTTTTCCAGGGGATCTACCTGACCCAGGGAAGTGAGTACATGCTTGCACATTTACCTTCCTTGCACATCAGGAATTCTGTGACCTTGTCATTTCATCATAGTTACTTTTGCTACCTCTTACCATTTTCCCTGCAGTTATTAGCAACCCAGTATTCAGTCAGTCAGTTACATGAGTTTCGAGGCTTGTACAAAAACAACAGGGTGGGTCCAGTTTGGGAGACTGTGTCCCTAACCTGAAAGGAGGTGTGTCACCAAAAACTCAGGCTGGCCTTAAGTGACCTAAGCTAACCACACCCCATGGGTCCTTGGAAGAAAACAGGGAGATAATTAGAAAACTGTCTGAGGTCAGAAGGGAGCCCCTGGAGGTATAATAACTACAAGAACACTGAGACTTTCTGTCTGTTAGCCCCCAGAATGCCAAGTTAGATTATGAGGGAAAATCCAAGATGAGCAGGACAGACTGGCCTTCTGGAACATGTAGAGTGGCCACAGACGTCAGGTCATCTTCTCCTCCACTTGGCCAGTATATCAGCGAGGTCCAGCATGTACTCAGTTGAGACTTTCATTCAGCATATGTCTTTCTTCAAATCAGTGTTTTTCGGAAAGAAGCCCAGTATGTAACTCTGTGTAACACAGAGGACTGCTTAAGACGAAGCGAGGCCAGGGGCCATGAGACCCATCTTTCTGCCTCTTCACCAAGTTTACTTTCCAGGACAAGAGCCCTCAGGAGCTGCCTCCGAACCAACAGAACACCAAAAACAAGATCCTGAAGTTGTCCACAGTCGTGATTTTGTTAATGAGAGATTACTATGGCTTTGTGACTTGGACAAATTATTTTACCCCTCTGGGCCTTATCAGTGAATTACAGGTGTTGCCTAAAGTACTTTTTAAAGGTGATTTTGGTGGTGAACATCCTGAAATTGCCCTCACAACTTACTTGGGCAAGCAGGTTAGCTACAGAAAAAGAACTGAAAGATTATTTAGACTGTGGTATAATTTACTTTGGGGGATATTTCACTTGTAAGTGCAAATAAATTATTACCTAATTGTGAATTTTCAAGTAATAGCATTTGTAGGAAATGTATTTTATTAGGAGTTTAAAAATCACCAAATAGGTTGTCTTTTAGTCTACCAGTTATATTGCATTTCCTTCCTACCTGTAAATCCTGAAACTTCTGAAATTTTCCTCCTGCCCCATAAGTAAAATATCCACTTATAGTATGTATAGACTTCTTATACTTTTTAGATGGAGAAAGATTCTTTCTGATTTTACAAGTAGAACATGTATGTATAGGTATAATTTTTACCTTCAAAGGGACAAAGTTTCCCTTTAAAGGAACACTCAGACAACTCCTGAATCTAGTCAGACTTTTGCAGTCTTCAGAGAATGACTGTTTCCTTGGCCCTAAGATGTAAATCTGATAAAGGTTTTAACTTTTTTGACAGAATCACATCAAGGAATATTATTACTGCTTCAGTTCCTGTAATCATATATTGAGGATAAGAATGTTTGCTTGTCATTTCAAAATGTTTCCCATCTGGTGCAGAGACTCTTACCTGCTCAAGGATACAGATAGATATCTGTGTACATGTTGTATGTATACAACAGAATATATATTTCTGAAAAAGATCAAGGAGCAAAATTTTCACTGAAAAAATGTTTTTCTAGTTCTTTCAAAACCAACTTCTAGCCTTCTTGACTATAGCTTATGACAAAGTAGTGTTTAAGAAATTCAATACTCTGATTTTTGGTTTACCTTTTTCATTACAAAATGAATATATATCCAAAGTGAAATAAGTCAGAGAGAGAAAAACAAATATCATAGATTAATGCATATATGTGGAATCTAGAAAGATGGTACAGAGGACCTATTTGCAGGGAGGCAGTGGAGACTGAGACATAGAGAAGACTTGTGGTCACAGTGGGGGAGGGAGAGGGTAGGGCGAATTGAGAGAGTAGCGTGGAAATATATAGATTATCATATGTAAAACAGATGGCCCATGCAAATTTGCTGTATGATGCAGGAAGTTCACATCTGGTACTCTGTGACAACCTGGAGGAGTAGGAGGTGGGAGGGAGATTTAAGAGGGATGGGCATATATATGTATATCAATGACTGATTCATGTTGACAAATAGCAGAAACCAACACAATATTGTAAAACAATTATCCTCCAATTAAAATTTTTTTAATGAACGTATATCTTAAAAAGTCTGTATTTTCAACCCAAAGAGGCATTATAACAACCATCATTTTTATTTTTTAATTGGCTACACAGTGCTGTTTTCAGGATCTTAGTCCCCAACCTGGGATTGAACCCATGCCCTCAGCAGTGAAAGCGTAGAGTCCTAACCACTGCATTGCCAGGGAATTCCCTTAGATTTTCCATTCAAGAAGTAAATTAACTCCACCAGCCCAGAGTGTAGATCCCAATCCAACCCCCACCCCCATTCCTAAGTTCTTTAACTAGACTCAATTTGCAGGACATGACTTGACTTTATATATAGCTACACTGAGACATACGGCTAAAGAAAGCTCTTAGGCCAGCCATCACCTCAAACTTCTAAAGCGGTAGGATCACTTAACAGGAGTATAACCTTTGGCATTAATTACATCAGTGCAAGTTGCAACTGCTTCATCTTTTCCCGGCATCTCCAGCTGTTGCCCTTAGAAGAATGAATGTCTTCTGCCAGCCTGATCGTTCATGGGGCTACATCTGTATACATTTTGCATTTCTCAACTGTGGAAATTTACTGCTCTTTTGCCCTTATACCCCTCCCCCAACCCTACTCCCCTCTAAGATGGATCAGTTTCCAGGATCCATTGTGATCAGTTTTGTAACTTACATTTCACACTTGCATGTTTCTAAGCTTACAAATGCAAGTAGGACAAAATTAAGGCCTGAGAAAACCTCAACTTTTCTGTATGAGCCATGAGATGCTGACCTTTTTGCAAAAAGAACAAGAAAAAAAAAAAATGTTTCTCTGTCCTTTGGGGAAAGCTTCCTTGAAGTTCTCCCTGTCTCTAGTTACCCCTCCTGCATGTAACTGTCAGAGTAATTTCTTCCTAAAATGCAGTTCTGATTGTATCTGTCTCCTGCTTATATCCATCAGAGTCCTCAATGTCTTCCAGGGAAAACTTAGACTTCTTTACCTTCCAGTGTCCTGACAGAATGGCCAAGGGCTTTGGTATCAGATGCACCTGATCTGCAGTGTGGCTCAGCCCGGGTATACAACCTCTCTCGGTCTTCTGTTTCCTCGTCAGAATGATGGAGCAACAGGTGTTGTTAGAAGATTATTGGAATAATCATAGAAGATAGCAATTATAAGAAGTCTGGTACCAAATAAAGGCTTCCCTGGTGGCTCAGATGGTAAAGAATCTGCCTGCAATGCAGGAGAACAGGGTTCGATCCCTGGGTCAGGAAGACCCCTGGGAAAGAGAATGACAACCCACTCCAGTATTCTTGCCTGAAGAATTCCATGGACAGAGGAGCCTGGTGGGCTACAGTCCACGGGGTCACAAAGAGTTGGACACGGCTAAGCGACTAACACACATGCAAATAAATGCTCAGTTAGTATGAATGCCTTTCTTCTACCTTCCCCTCAAGGTCTGCTTACACTGAAATTTTTTCAGGCTCCTTCTTTCCATCCTGTTCATCCCTGGATTCCAGCCCACAGTTTGTGGTTTCCTGATGAAGCTGTCTTCTCCCATAACTCTGTAGCTTTTGCATAAGCTGTTCCACCACCCTTGGAAGTCTTCCCACCCTCACCTCTTACAGAAAACAGAGGGTCCCTCCTTGCCCTTTAAGACGGCAATTCCTGGCTTCCTCTTGAGTTTAAGCTTTTCTCCTCCATATTTCCATATAATCATGCACACACCTCTTTCATTGTATAATGTCCCAACATTAGTTGTCTTACCAGTTTTCTCCAATGTACCAGTTCCTCCTGAGGCTGAAATCTGTGTCTTACTCACCTATGAAGCTCCAGCCCCTGCACTCACTACCTAACTGGTTAAAGGACTGCATGCATAGCTCAGAGGGCTGAGTAAATATGGTTTTGAAAAAGTGTCAGAGGCTGCTGATCTATCAATGTGAAAAGCAATACACCCACCCCCTAGAAGAGCAAAAGTGTTGAAGGCAGGAGACTAGATAGCTTGTAAATCACAAGATTTCTGTCTGTCGGAAATCTTGGAAAATGCAACCAAGCTGAAAGAGCTTCAGCTTTCCTTCGGGAAATGGTTACTGTGGGGACGGGACATATGTGAAAAGAATACCAGCATGTGGTGAGAAACACATGCACCGAAGAGCTATGCTTCTGACGCCCTTATTCTCAAATCAGAAATATTACCAGCTTTCAGGAACAAAAGGGAAGTAACGTGTGTCCCCAGTGTTTTGCTTACTTCTTGCCATGGACACTGTTAACAATGAGATTTTCCAGGGACTTCTCTTTAAACCTTATTAGAGTTGATAAGGGTGATCACCTGTACATAGCTTGGCACCTGCCACTGGGGATAATTTAAATCCTCTGCTGTTAGCTACTCCCTCCAGAGTATCCTGGGTCATATGGATGGTTTCAGAAGAAGCATCTATGCTGTTATTCACATCCAGTGGTTCTTAAGGGTTGGTGTGTTTTGTCTGAAAAGTTTTCCCCTAAAATGCACCCCCCCCCGCCCATTTTTGTTTCACTTAATATCATAGATACCAGTTCAGTTTCTGATCTATTTGAACTTTTCCCTCTTGAAAAGCTCTAAGGGTTTATTATTCCCAGCATTACAAATAATTTTTTTTTCCTTCAGATCCAAATTCCTTCCATCACAGTTCTTTCCCAATAACTTCTTTTGTTCTGGAAAATTGTACACAAACTCCAGAAAGCCCCCAGTTTTAGATCCTAATCCGAAAGGTCACATCATCAAAGCAAACATCAAAATCCTTGCACCAGAGGATATGGAAAATTGTATGGACCTTTGGCCTCTAGGCAAAGGTAGGGAGAGCTGGAATGTGGGCAGAAAAGAAAGGCTGTCAGCTTCCCTTTTGCCTTCAGTTAATGCGTAAATCTCTGTAGTAACTTTAAGGCAGGCTAGGGAGACCGGTGGTTCCAGATGGCCTGGGACGGAAGAGCTTCCTGTCATATGGGACCTGCAGGGCTAAAACTAGGGAAGTCCTGGGCAAATTGAGACAAGTTGATCCCCTTACCTACCCTTTGTTGCTTATGTTTCTCTCTCTCCTCTCCTCTTTTAGTCCTCTTTCCTTTGAAACCATGTATTGAGCTTCATTTCTTCCTGATTCTAAATATGTGCAAATCTTCAAAGGTCTTGGACAAGCACATTCTTCAGAGAAAGCCGTGCTTGCCGTAAATGTTTCCACGTGAGAGAACAGGAAAGCATGTTGGTGTCCCTTGTACCAGCTCTAATCCATGGGTCATGACTGTCTGGGATAAAAGGGTTACTATTTTCTTGCAGATCTTTCCAGAGAGTACTATGGCTACTTTTCTGCACCATGCTCTTTTTAACTTAGCAATATATCTTGAAGCTCTTCTGTATGTGTCTTTATAGATAATGATCTACATCTTAGTCTTACTACCTGGCACATAATATTTCCTTTTGTGTGTGCAATAATCCATTTAACTCTACTGATAGACCTGTAGATCATTTCCAGTTTTTTACTACTACAAATAACCTTAAGAACTTCCTTCTACCTGAACATTTCTGTGTCCTTTTGTGAGTATGTTCATTGAATACATGTTTGGCTGTGAAATTGCATCTCAGATAGTTGTAGATATTGCCAGACTGTCTTCCAAAAAGACTAACTCACTTCCAAAAAGTTAGCATCACATTCCCATGCCCACTGACTCTGGGATTCACAAATACAGTCTTTTGCCAGTCTCATTGTAAATGAGGTTCACCACATTTTCCTATATTTATTGGTCACTCTTTTCCTCACTTTTTTAAAATGAATGCCAAGATTCATTAAATCAGTTATCCTTTTAGGGGTTTTGTTTTTGTTTTTTTAATCAACGTGTTAATGTTTTGTTAAGAAAATGGGCCTTGTTTGCAATCATCTTCATTATTCTTAACTCACCTTCACTTAGGGCATGCTTCACCATTTTTAAGCTTTTAAAATGTCTTTGTAGTCAGAGTCATCTTTTTCATGTGATTGCTGGATACTTCCATATCTTTTATTCATTTCCTGGCATTTGGTGTGGCATCTATTACATGGCAGAACTTCAGTAAATGTTTTTTTGAATGAATGGATAAAGAATCTGTGACTAAATTAATGATGTTATTTGCTGCTTCTTATTTCTCCTTTGGCACATAGAGACTTGGGCAGTGAATGCTAAAACCTCTATTTCAGCAGGATGTAAGTATGGGTCATCTTAGGGCAGGGATCTTGCTTGACACGTCACCCCTTCCACATGTGTCAGTGTTTGTCACACAGAAGGTATTATATGTGTTGAAAGAATGAATGAACTGTCAGAATAATGAGATAAATAAAACACGGATGAACTTTTATTCTCCTATACCAATGACAGGCATTTCTGGAAAATGAGTCTAGACTTGCAAGGGTTAGGCTTCCTGGGCCAGAATTTCAACTTATTTTAATGTTGCCAGAGTTTCACACTCATTTCCTTGGTTCCAAGTAAATTAAACAGGAGTGGCAAGAAAAAGAAAAAAGGATTCAAGCCATCAACCTGGGACCAGGGACCACGCTTAACTGAATTTATAATGCCCATAACATCTCTGCTGTGTTTGAAAGGTTAAACATTTCCTGGAGAAAACAACTATTTCGACCACTTGCCAAAGTACTCATAAAATGGCCTGATTGCTAAGAACAGAAAACAAACCAAACCAAAATAAAATGAACCAAATAGCAACAGAAATAAATGTGCCTTAGTGTAGTTAGATGATTACCAGATCTGTTCATAGACCACCATCCTTCAAAGTATAGTCATGTGCTTCAGGATGAGTGCATCCTGATCAGGTGATGTTTAATGCAGTCCCTTCCGTGTGTCAGTTTCGTGGGTCATTTGGGGTCTTAGGCAAATCCTCTTGTTCGTGCACTGAATTGCACATACATTATGTAACTCATTGCAACCCAATAGCTGAACCAGTGGTTTTGTAGCTATTAAAGTATGCCACAAACCAAACCACCTGTGAGGCGCCAACTCAGCAAATGTGCCTATGTGAAAAACAGTCATAAAAAATACAGAAAAGGAGGATGAAAGAAGACCGAGTAACAAGTGAGAGCCCCTATATTTGATGCCATGAGGCATGCAGGGAGAAGTGTTCCATGGAAGTTGAAGGAAGATGGCAGCATAGGTGCTGGCATTGAAGACCATTATCACTATGTGAGAGGGTCATGCCGTGTGGCATGAATCAGAGTGACTACTGCGGGTCCCCTGTTGGGAAGACTGCAATTATGGATAATTATGTGCAAGCACTAGGGGAAATGCCAGACGTTAGAATCTATGTTTAATGTGAAAATTGCACTTCGTTTTTTTGTGGAACCTCAATATATAGCTTACTCTATAAAATGTGGGCATATTTCTAAAGGAAAAGAAAAATGCCAGGGTTGCATTTTAACATCCTGTTACGTTTTAGTTAAATACAAAGGACCAGGACTTTTCAAAGAGAAAAGTCTCTCAACATCTCTCTCCCCTCTCTGTCTCTCTCCCTGTCTTTCGCTGTCTCTCTGCCTGTATCTCTCTCTCCTGATAGATAGCATTAAGTGATTCCAAGCATGTCATCTTAGGTTATAATTGAAATTAGACTCTATGGAAGGAAGGGAATGATGAGTTGTCCTGAAAATCCCCTTGTTCTACTGATTTGATCAGTTGTGCGTGCATGCTAGTTGCTTCAGTTGTGTCCGACTCTTTGCGACCCTGTGGGCTGTAGCCTGCCAGGTCTCTGTCCATGGAATTCTCCAGGCAAGAATACTGGAGTGGGTTGCCATGCCCTCCTCCAGGGGATTTTCCTGACCCAGGGATGGAACCCACTTCTCTTATGTCTCCTGCATGGGCAGATGGGTTCTTTACTACTAGCGCCACCTGGGAAGCCCGATTTGATCAGCTATTCTTTGATAATAAGGTGGTAATGTGACCTTTAAGAGCTTCCACTGTTTCGGGAATCCAGGGAATTCTAGACAAGAAGAATTGGTGTATTGGTGAATTAGAGTGTTATGCATTTTCTCTCTCTGATTCTTGTACTGTGGTTGCCTTGTTTTTTCCTAAACGTCACAGTCTTACCCCTGATTCTCTTAGAGATTATAGCTTCTGTGCTAATGTTTTGTGGGAGAGGGGGAATCATGTAGCTCAAGGAAGCAAGAACAGAGTGGAGTTGGCGGGAATAGCAGGAGGGGAGAAGAGAAGTAAATACAAGGTAAGGCATTACCAAACCTGCCACATCTTTACAAGAGACACCACAGCTAGTTGCTGAGTTACAAAAGATATTGCTTATGAGGTTATATTGAACCACTGTGTTTTGGAATGTTCCATTTGGGGGAGAAGGGGTGAGCAGATTTCTCTGCCCACAGATCTTTTCTCTCTCGCTGGTCAGTTTACTCTATAGAACCTTGCCTCTCCTGACCCCCCAGGGAAGCCACAGGCCCCACATATCTTACGTGGAGCCCAATGGTTCCTGTCAGATCAGAGACTGTTGCTCAGGCCCAGCCTCCAGGAAAAGGATGGGGAAGCCGAAAAGATGAGGCACTTGCAGTGATAGCCAAGGCCTTACTGGAACTGCTCCAGCAAGGAAGCTGGCAAAGTAGTGCGTATCCAGCAGGTTGACTGGGGAGAGTTGACCTGAGAAGGCCGTACTGGGGGCCCAGTGTACTTACCTACAGCTTACTGGCAGAATTAGAATGGATCAGACCAGAGGTTTATTAAATTAAGCTTCTGTACTATCCTGATAGGGGCTTCGCCAGGTGGCTCATTGGTAAAGAATCGCCTGCCAATACAGGAGATGCAGTTTTGATCTCTGGGTGGGGAAGATCCCCTGGAGAAAGAAATGGCTACCCACTCCAGTATTCTTACCTGGAAAATCCCATGGACAGAGGAGCCTGGCGGGCTGCAGTCCATGGGGTCGCAAAGAGGTGGACACAACTGAGTGACTCACAGCAGCTGTCCTGGTACAGCGCACTGTGGTTTAGTGCCGAATCTCTTGTTATCTGAGTCCCTCATTTGTGTCAGCAGTTTTGCTGAGTCCTTCAAATAAATTATCTTCCTGAACCTCCACAACTCTATGGATTCATTCATTTACAGATGAGAAAACTGAGACGGAAAGAGGTTAAGTCACTAGTCTGTGTTCACATAGCTAGGAAGCAGCAGAGCTCGAATTTGAACCTAGGGCTTTCGAATTCTAAAGCTGTTGATTTCCTAGGCCATACAATCAGTATCCATTTTACTGTTTCTACTCAAGAAGTATGACTCCTAGCTATGAGTCTCAGTGAGGAGAGGCATTCTCTTCTGCTTCATGCTAACACAGTCTTCACCATTTTCTTTGTTATTTCATGGATATGGCAAAATTATCATATATTGTGTGTTTGTGTGTATGTGAGAGAGAGAGAAAGAAGTAAAGTTTTCAGGTGAATTTTCCAATTCTCCAAATAATACAAGAATGAAAAAACAGTGATGAGCTAAATGTTTGATGCCAGTTTATTCTTGGACATACACTGATCACAGTGCTAAATTCAGTCAAAGGAATATAGAAATGCCTGTTACAATAGGAAGATCTCCTTTCACTAGAACAGTCTTGACTTGCCACCATTGTCAAATCAGGCTGAACATATGTAACGACATGATTATGTCTCCAGCTCATAGGGTTTGACTCACAAGGGAAATTTCTAATATATCATCTTGAAATCAAGTATTAACTCCAAAGCAGAGCAAAAACAACAGTGCCACTTCCACAATCCAGTAGAAATGTTAATCATATCACCATGCCATAAATGCCATGAGGTCCCATGCTGTGTATGTAACAGAAATAGGGAAAGGAACTTTCCTTAAAGAGAGGATGAGGCTAGTGTTATCTGCATTTGTTCATTATTGTATTCTTCCCTCCTCTATTAACTGTTTTAAAAAGCTATAGCTGAAATATGCTGAAATAAACATTTGGAAATATTATTCCATTGAATAAGGTCATCTGAATATCTTTGAATTTCAGTTAGTTTTTATTGAATTTTATTGAAATTTTAGTTTTGAATGTCAATTACAACTTACATGTGCATTGAATCATATAAATGTCATTTAGGTCAGTGCTTTCCAAATGGCACATTTGGAATTAGATTTCTAGTGAAGGTTAGATAAGTATATTTCTCATAAATATGAGAGTAAATAAGGAATGTAGCTTGTGTTCAGTCTCCCCCATGTTTGCTCCAAGGGCTGAGGGAAGTCACTATCTTGGCTCAATTTTTGATCCCTAACCCGTAACACACCATTAGGAAGTCTAATGTATGGAGAGAATGCTTAGTTTACCTTACCTTTAAAGGTTATACCTTTAATTATTCCAGCGGATTGTGGGTGAGTGTATCAGATCCATCTTTATAAGGTATATCATTGGAATTTTAAAATCTTAACTTACTTCTCTTAAAGTGAAATAAACTATGTAATAGATTCAGAGGGCATAAAGTGGGGACAATTGTTATACAGATTTGCACATTGAAAAAAATAAAGTTATGAAATGGTATGGTTGTGCAGAGCAACAGAAAAGGCAAATATAAGGACAGGGAAATAACAGAAGGAAGAATGGTCAGTTGTAGCCACGCATGATCAGAAATAACGACCTGCATCACAAAAATCCTCGTCTCTGTTTCGATGGGAAAATTCTGCTGAGTCACGGGTTCCCAGACTTTGGGATTTCAAATTTTTAAAAATAAATAAATAAATAAGAATCCAGCAAAGGAGCAAAGGATTACCAATGCATCAACTCTTTTTTGGCCAAATAAAGCTCTTTTTAACAGAGCAACTGCTATATGCCAGAACCATGCTTTTATATGAGGATATTTATATCCTATATCTTACATACATGTTATACCAAAAAATAGGAAAGGAACAAAAGCAGCAGTCATTCCTAAAAGGGGACTTTTGAAACCTTTCATTAATGTGTGTGTGCGTGTTTTATGTGTGTGTAACTATGTTACACTGACATTGTATGCGTGCATGCTAAGTCATTTCAGTCGAGTTCAACTCTTTGTGACCCTTTGGACTGTAGCCCACCAGGCTCCTCTGTCCATGGGATTCTTCAGGCAAGAATACTGGGGTGGGTTGCCATGCCCTCCTCCAGGGGATCTTCCCAGCCCAGGGATCGAACTCCCGTCTCTTTTATGTCTTTCTCCTGCATTGGCAGGTGGATTCTTTACTTCTAGCGCCACCTGGGAAGCCCTACACTGACCTTAATATTTTTTTAATCATTTCACCAATGCCCATAATGTTTAGAAATGACTATGATAAAATCATTCATAAGAGTATGAAATTATTCCATATCCCCTCAAAGATAACTTCTAGTGAGAAATATAGCAACTGTTGAACATGACATAAAAACCCAACTTTATATGACAAATTTTTATTGACCAGCTACTTGCGTATCAGGTGCTATAATAATAGGATTTGAGGATATGTAGGTGAATAGCTTGGGCTTCCCAGGTGGCTCAGTGGGTAAAGAATCTGCAGTGCAGGAAATGCAGGAGACGTGGGTTCAGTCGCTGAGTCAGGAAAATCCCCTGGAGAAGGGCGTGGCAACCCACACCAGTATTCTTGCCTGGAGAATTCCATGGACAGAGGAGCCTGGCGGGCTACAGTCCATGGGGTCACAAAGAGTAGGACACGACTGAAGTGATGGGGCACACATGCATACAGGTGAACTATGTAATCATCATTTCTACCTTACAGTCTAGTAGGGCAAAGAAAAAAATTTTAAAGTAAATACATATATGATTGAAATACTTTGAAGTAAAAATACAAGTTGCTGTGAGAGCATATAGTCAAATTAGTCTTAGCTGTCTCTGAAAGGACTGCCTTTGTACTTTTATATATTTAGGTTATCTTTTGTGTATTTTAACAAGCTTCCCTGGTAGCTCAGATGGTAAAGAAACTGCTTGCAATGCAGGAGACCTGAGTTCACTCCCTGGATTGGCAAGATCCCCTGGAGAGGGGAATGGCACCCCACTCCAGTATTCTTGCCTAGAGAATTCGGTGGACAGAGGAGCCTGGTAGGCTACAGTCCATGGGGTCACGAAGAGTTGATACCACTGAGCGACTAACACTTTGTGCGTTATAAAAAGACACCATCTGTAGGCAGGTAGATTACAAAAAAAGCTATCCTCTTGGATCGATAAATTAGAAAGTGAAGCCCTTTCCTCAGGTTTACACAGGCCTGCCTGCTGGGAGCATGGCTAGGTGGATGGAGCCTTTCTAGAGAAGGGTTGTAGAGGATGGAAGAACATGATCAAATTTACACTGTAACTTATTAGTCTGGAATAGTTAGAGGCGACTAAACCTTTTCCATTTGCTTGAATGAAGTGGAAGCCATATCAAACATTCATAGTTGGCTAAGATATTGATTGGGTGCAAAACTTTTATTAGGTTGGTAGGTAAGACCTAAGGTTTCATTTCATTTAGAAAGGAGAGTGCTTTGACTCTAGTGCCCCAGGCAGAGTTGATTGGTTCAGGGCTAAATCATAAAGATGGACACTCTTTTTTGAGTCACACACAGCTCTTTTGACATCTAAGTTGACTTGATTCACATCCAACCTAGAATTTACTCAGATCACTCCAGTTTTGCTTATAAAATTTAGCTGAGCCACCTTAAACAGGCATGGCTGTAATTTGTTTCTGAGTTAAACACTATTATTTTTTTTATATTAGCTTATTGATTTCTCCAAGGAGAAAGCATCTCAAGTCTGATACATTTTCTTGTTAATTAAATGAACCAAGTTTTGCAGTCGTGTGGTATACAGTGAAAATAGGCCTTACGGGAAGTGGCCCCTTAGGTTGCAGATGGACAGCTAGGCTTTCCAAAGCCCTTGTGTTTTTAATGTGGGTTTGCCTTTAAGTTGAAGGAATTACTTAGGCTTCTTATCTCAGTGTACACAAAGCTACTTATCGTCTAGATGAGTATTGGCAGTTTGTCTCAGAAAAAGGAGAACCAGGAACTGGCTCAGCCCATAAGTACTTACCTTTAAAGTCGCTCTCACAGACCAGTTTCAAAATAATCCTTGAAGAATCTTTAAGAGCACAATTGGTAGCTACTTGACATTCAGTTGCAATTAAATGCTCAGTGCAGAATGCATTTTATAGAAATTTATCATGCTGGCCTATGCTGATATGTTTGGTTCGGATCATTAGTTTCTCACTAGAAAAATCCTTTAAAGGAATATACCCTTCCCGTTTTAGTGGTATTCCACAGCTCTGACTCTGGTCACAGGCGGAAAATACTCTCTGTCCTTTGTGCTACTTTATTTGTTCTTACCAATTTTATGATTATCCCCATTTGTTCTTTTGAGCATCATTGGTATCATTATCCTTTAATAAAGTTTCTCTTATGTGCCAGGCATTGTGATAGGAGCATAGTAAGCATCCTCTCTAACCCTTTCAATAACCCTGCAAGGTAGGAATTATTCTTCCTGTTTTACGGATAAGGAAACCAAGACTCAAACAGATTAAGACACACCCTAAATTTTTAGAGTAGCAAGTGGTTAGGCCAGATTTCCAATTCAGGTCTGACTTGGAAGCCATCTCTTTCAACTCCATTCCATCTCTTCTCCTTCATTCTGAACCAGAATGTGATACATAGCTGTCAAAAAAGAACGTGCTAAAATGTAACTTTAAAAAGTAGTCAAAGTTTCTGCAGAGAAGGCAAAACTAATAGGGAGAGTGCTGGGGGGAAGGAGTGGCATGAAGATCTTAGGTAGAGGTGAGGAAGCATTAAGCCAATGGCTTGAATCAGGGGGCAAATAAAGTACATTAAGATTATAATGCTACGATCAGGTGGCTGGAAGCTAGGTAGTAAATGCACCAGAATGATGGCTGGATACAGGGTGTTCATGTGTTTGGAACCCAGAGAAATCTTTGCTCTTTCTTCCCAACTCTGTCATTACTTTAAAACAAACAAACTTGAATTTCATGTATATATTGTTTTGTAAAATAAACTCAGAATTACTCTTCACACTTATATGAAAAATGGGAAGGTCCTAGGCAAATGGATTTGGGCTTTAAATAACCAGTAGCAATGTGTCGTGGTAGAAAGAACAAACCATTTTGTGTGGGATACTTTGAGTTTTTCATTCCTGACACTTCATAGTTATGTGACTTTGAATAAATCATGAACCACAAAATCCAGGCCTCGGTTTCCTCACATGGAGCTGGAAGGGTTAAACGAGGTATAAGCAGATGCCCCTTTAATTTTGTGATCTAAATAGTTCTAATTGGAATTAATGATTGTGCATTTCATATGTTGCTAAGTGGCTTCTTCCAGTACAATGACTCCTGCCAAGTTTATTATGGGGGGCTCAATAATCTTCAGGAGGAACCATTGTTGTTTGGATGCCAAGGCCATTTTAATGTGTCCCTATCAAAGATTGGGAAGATAAAACTCACCTAGATGTGCAATTCTGTCATCATGTTAAATGACCTTGAGTCTTTAAACATATAGGTTTGAACTGGAGACATTTCTGTAGTGTTTGGGGGTACATTTGGGTCATGATAAACTCCACTGCCAGTGAACCTTTCATCATCATCATGACAGCTTCCCCAAAACTGCTGGGTAGGTAATGGATGTTAGCCACTAGGCTAGCTTATAACTGGAACCTTTGTGATCAGGCCTCTTAAAAACTCAAGAGTGTTTAGAGGAAAATGTTAAATTCTCAAGATGCTCTGCTCATATTCAGCTATTATTATTGCTATTACTATTGTTATTCAGCTGTGAGTCCTTCCCCTCTATGTGCTCAGCCTCCTATTTTTCTCTTATAATAGGAAGAGCAGAGGGGTGTTTGCTGCACTCTGGAGAAGTGAAAACGGGTTTGATTTTTGGACCTGGGTTTGAGTTCTGACCCTGAGAGTAAGCTAGGAGTACTTAACTGAGTGGGTCTTGTTCACAGCATGGTATAGGGGGAAATCACCTTATCAAAGGCTTTAGCGAAACCTTAAGACTAATCAGAAGTAGGTCAACCACACACACACACACACACAGAGGCAGATCTCTGAAAGCTGGGACACAGAGAAGGCTCTGTGATCCATCTAGTCCTCTCTTCTCCTTTTGGGATCTTTGCAGGGGAAAACACTAAGGAACAGTCTTAACTGGCAAGTTGCCATCCGGAAGAAAGATGTCTGGCTGAGCTCTTGCTAGAAAAGAGGAGTGAGTCCCTTTCACTTGAGAAATCCGTTCCACGTTTTACTGAGAGCCCAGACTCGGTGAATAAGAGGAGCCTCTGAGGGCTGGTTTCTGATGTCGCACTCGGCACGATAAGAATGCCATTGACGTCAGCAGAGTCATCATCGGGGAGAATGGCACCCCAGCTCTTGAAACCACACCAAGCAATTGCAGTGCTTTTGAAAATTAAAAGCCGGTGCTAGGGGGGAGGAGGGAAGGAAGGGGAAAAAGCAAAGACGGGGGAGCGCTGGCTCCGGCTGAACTCTCTTCTTTCTTTTATGCATTTCCTGTATAAAGACAGGCACGCGGGCGCTCCTAGGCGCTGCGCACGGACAGTAGCCTCCCCTCGACCTCCCAGGCACTTTAACCTGAATTGGTGGGGGGCGGAGGGCAGGGGGAGGATGGGTCAGAGAGGGAGACGGGCGAAAGAAAGAATTTATAATTTGGTTAACATTTCTGAATTCAGAGAAAACAAACCATGCCACCCAGGTGCTGGACAGAGGCCCTAAGCCGCAGGAGAAAATATAAGGCTGGAGAATGAAATTGTTGAACTAAAGCTGATATGCTTGAAATGCCTCTTGTGAATAGATGACAAAGGTGGAATTAAACACTTCAAAAGAGCTATTACAAAGCTGCCTCCTTTCCCCGCCCCCAACCCAGCATCTCTGCGGGCTCTTGAGTGTTTGTGTGTCTGCCTGAGAAAATGACAAAGTTGTGGGTTTGCAGAGGGAACACTGCGGGCAGGTTGTGATTTCAGCTTTCAGAGGCCGCTCCAAGAACATCACCTCCAGCTGTAATTCAAAGGGTTCCTCGGCTGGAAAATGTCTTGGAGGTTAGGAAGTCTTTGAAAACAATTCTTTGGTGTAAATTGTCCCCACTTTCAAATTCCACCATTAATCTAACCCTTTCATTGTCTTCCCCACTCCCTACTGTTCTGCCAGCTTCACACTCCAGTCGCCCCTCCACCCCACCCCCCACAGCAACATTAAAACCCTGCAGGACAGACTGGATGGCATCCGTGTACAGCAGCGTGCTTTAATTTTATAGCATTGATTGGCAGCTTCCCAAGGCCATAAAATCTTTCGCTGATCTGATTTTAATATCCATATCCTTCAGCTATACCAGAAAGAATGGTTTTTGTGCTGGAGAAATCTTAGAAGGGAAACAAAAGAACATATGCGCATAAAGCAGAATCTGGCAGAAAATGTGGATTTCATAAATCACATTATTTGAAGCTCCTATTTGAAATGGACTGGTTAGAAAGGAGCGTGAGGGAGAAGCACAAAAAGGGTTCTTTCCAAAGACCCGTTGCTTTTAGAAAAGGCAGACGCAGTCAGCTGCACTCCTTTCAAATGCACAAATGGTACTTGGGTGGAACCCCTTCACCCTCCCATTTGTTCTTTAAAAAAAAATATATAAATAAATAAAATAGTAAAGCTTACATTAAGATAGGCTTCTTCCTTTATTTAATGTGATCAAGTAAATACAGGGAGGAGTTTAGCAAAACACATTGGCTAAGTACAGTTAGTGTATTAATTCAATGATGCCTGATTATCCATGTGGTACTGTTGTTGGTTACCCCCTCTGAAAGGTCCCAGATAAATCAAGGCAACCTGGCTCATCCTGGCTATTTTCGTTTTGTTTTGTAATAAACAAAGGCTTATAAATGGAGTCTGTCTTTTCTTCCTCCCTCTCTACTTTTTTCATTTTTCCTCATTTCCTTCCTTTCTTCCTTTCATTTAAAAAATACTACTCTTTTTAACAGCAAAAAAAAAAAAAAAGAAAGTTTTCAGAACCTGCAGTCCCAGCTCTTAGAGGCTCCTGGGTTTGCCTGAATGGGATGGGAGCCCTCTCTCCAGTTGCAGGTGCGCGACTATGGGAAGGTGCCCTGGGTGGTGGGGTGAGGGTGGGGTGGAGACGATGAGGCAGGAACCAGAGCCTTCCCACACGGCTTTGTCCACAAAATCGTTGATGTTAATCCTGTTAACACAACACAGACCAACGGTTTTCATTCTCTACACCTTTCTGCTCTGTTGCCTTGATTACAAGTGTTCTGGCCCATCTCCCCAAGTTGTTCCTGTTCCCATCACTGTGTCTGTCATCCCCCATCCTGTCCCACCCCTCCCCTTCTGTGGTTATCCGTTATTCTCAGTCCAGATCATTTCCTCCAGCAAAAAAAAAAAAGAAAAGCAAAAGCCTCTCTCCATTCTTCCTACCTACTGATTCCTTTTGTCTCTTGCTATTCCTTACTCAGAGCAGGAACACTCCCAGACCACAGGGATCCATCATCCCCTGGGGTGCCCTTTGCACCAGGCACCCTAGCAGGAATCTCAGAAGTGCCCCCCCAACCCCCTCTCACCCCCAGTCTGGGTGTATTTTAGAGATGTCAGGCTCAAATTCACTGAGCTCTAATTTGCAGCAGGAAGTCCTAGTGAGCCTGATGAGGGATGGGAATTAGCAAATAGGGTTGGCAGTCAATTGACAGAGGAAGCTTAAGGAAGGGGCTCATTTAGGAAAGGAAAAAGAATTTAATCCTTTTCAGGTGTGTTAATTTCCTTTATGGGCAGAATTACTATGGACTTGGGGGCATTTTTTAGTCTTTCTTTTTCCCTAAGGTCTGGCCTCATTTCATAGGAAGGAGGAAGGATAAATGCAGTGAATTTGATTATGGACACCAGCCTAACCCTCACTTAATGAGCCATGGAAACAAAATAGCTCAATCTCCCCTAGCTGCTGTAATCCAAAACTAGAAGCATTGAGAGCAGTGTGGCTTTGGTTACACATATTTGTAGTACAGTCCTTTCCTCAGTGTTTGAAATGTTCATCAAGAGATCTGAGGTGTCTTAGTTCTTTGAGTAGCAGCTATAAATTTTTCAGAATTTGTTTAGGGAAAAAAAAAAAACCAGAATGAAGAGATCTAAAAAAAATCTACAACTTAGAATTAACAACTATTAATATTTGTCATAGCTGCCCCTGATTTTTTAGATAAGAAAAACAAAACAATAGAGATAAATTTGAGTGTACTATTTCCCTGCCACGAGCAGCAGCCCCATTTACCTTCTTCAGAACAACCTCTGCCATAAATTTAGGAAATAGTCCCAAAGTTTCATCTTTTTACTATAAATATTTTATTCATAAATAACATACTGTAATGTTAAAAACTCATCAGTATCTTTTAGCTTAAAAATTGTTATCCAACATTGTGTTCCTTGGATTTTTTTTCTTCTCTTTCCTTTCCCACTATATAATTTCCACTAATTGACTGGTTGCAGTAGATCAGTGGTAAAGTAAGTGATATGAGAAGTTTACTAGAATAACCACTTTTAGAAGGGATCCCAGATGGGGAGGCAAGTTAAGCTGAAGTTGCTTCAGTCGTGTCTGCCTCTTTGCAACCCTACAAACTGTAGCACGCGAGGCTCCTCTGTCGTCAGGCGAGTGTATGCTCTTCGGTTCTTTGTCTCGTCACAACTAAGATTTGGAGTGACGTGTCCATAGGATTCTCCGGGCAAGAATACTGGATTGAGTTGCCGTGCCCTCCTCCAGGGGATCTTCCTGACTCAGGATGGAACCTGTGTCTCTTAAGTCTCTTGCATTGGCAGGCGGATTCTTTACCACTAGCACCACCAGGCTACAGAATGATCAGAGCAAAATTCAGGGAGGTAGGAGGGAAAGAAGCTTCTGGTCAGGCCAAACTGTGATATATGAGGCGAGGAAGGAGGAGAGCATGGCTGAGTCAAGACGAAAGCAAACTTGCTGGGAACCAGTTAAGGATGAGCTGGTTTTGCAGCACGCTTTTCTCTGTGACCTCAAGCAAACCACAGCCCATGACAGCCTCTCTCTGCTTCTTGGTGGTCCTCAAGTATAAAATATAACTCCCAAATCCCAGAGCCAGAATGCTAGTACTAGAACTCTTCCCTGAGTTAATAACTGAGAGATTGAAGAACTTTAAAGGCAGTATTGTTGCAGGAAGGGGGACCCCTTCCAGGGCCCGAAACTGGGCTCTTGTCTAACACTCGGAAATGAATTGTCCGAGGAGACACATGTGCTGATAAAGCAAGAGATTTTATTGGGAAAGGGCACCCGGGTGGAGAGCAGTAGGTAAGGGAACCCAGAACTGCTCTGCCTCGTGGCTCTCAGTCTTGGGTTTTATGGTGATGGGATTAGTTTCCGGGTGGTCTTTGGCCAATCATTCTAATTCAGAGTCTTTCCTAGTGGCGCACGCATCGCTCAGCCAAGATGGATGCTAGCGAGAGGCATTCTGGGAAGTGGATAGACACGCGGTGTCTCCTTTTGACCTTTCCCGAACTCTTCCGGTTGGTGGTGGCTTATTAGTTCCATATTCCTTATCAGGATCTTCTGTCACAAAACAACTCATGCAAAGAGTTACTACGGTGCCTGGCCAGGGTGGGTGGTTTCAATCAGTGTGCTTCCCCTAACAGTATGATTCGTATATGCCCATCAGAGTAAAATCAGAAGTTGGGTTCAGAGTAGGAAAAGTTACTCTTCTTGAGTATGTTTTCCAGAACTTATACCTTTTCAGCAGCTTCTGTGGTAATACGAGGACTGACTTAACAGTTGGTCAGATATTTAACATGGCGTAAAGGCAAGGCCTGTCCGTTAAACAGTGCTGCCTTCTTCAGCGTGCAACTGATGCTCAGACAATTTAACCGTCCTGTTGAGGGTCGCATAGCTGATAAGCTGTAGAACTAACATTTGATCCCATGTCTGTCCACTTTTCATAAATTTTTTTTTTAAAGATTTTTTTAAAATGTGAACCATTTAAAAAGTCTTTATTGAATTTGTTACAGTATTGTATCTGTTTTAGTTTTCTGGCTGCAAGGCAAGTGATAGCTTCCCTCCTTGACTAGGGATTGAACCCACACCCCTTGCATTGGAAAGCAAAGTTTTAACCACTGGAACGCCAGGAAAGTCCCCACAAACCTGTTTTGAACTGCTGTGCTACAGCATGCTGCCCCAGAACAGGCTCCTTTCAAAATGCAGTTACCTCTACATACATCCTCATGATGTAAGCTGCCCCACCCTGAAGGTTTCATATTTAAAAGGACATACATATTTCCTATCTACATGTTTTTGGGGGTAGGGTGTCCAGAATAAGACCCTTAGAAAGGAGGGTTTAAGCATGCTGGTATTAACAATTTCAATGTTGAAAGCAGAAAACTTGGTAGCTAATATTTTCAATGAACTGGAGAAGTCGACAGGTTTTGGAATCAAATGTTTTGATGGCAAGACAACAGTGTAGGAACAAAGGACTGGAAGTGTTTAGCAAAATTAGGAAGGAAAAGAATTTGTAAACCACAGATTATGGAAGGGAAACAAAGATTACCTGGAAAGAGTTCTGTGTTTGTTTTTTTTTTAATCAAATGAATTACTGGAGTTGGTGGAAAAAATAAATATCAAAGAAGGAGTTGCTGATAGAAAATTTAAAATGTGGTGGAGATATTTTTCAAGTCAGCTGCACTATTGCTTATGACTGAAGGTAGAAGACTGTGATGAAATCCTGAGGCACAGGGAATAAATCAACACACAGACCTGCAAATTCTTCGTGTTGGTTGATCTTTAGAAATTAAATATGTCATTATACTATCAGTACAGCATGTCTTAGCTGCTGGACCAAACAAAACATCTACAAGCTTTGGGAAATGAGAATCTGAAAAATTGACCAAGACCGAAAACAAAACAAAGAAACAAAATGAAGAATGCCAATTTAAACACCCTAATATAGAAGGCTAGTTCTGATTTTAAAACACTCTGAATCAGTATTTTCCCTCAATTCTGTTATTAAAAGTTAGTGATTATTGACTTAGAAGAGTTTTTTCAAAATGTGTTTTTAAGTGGAAGGCTTTCCACACGTTGAAATATAAAGTGGTCTTGGAGGGAAAAATTGCTTAATGGATCAGAGATTTTATTGGAATTGTGGAAATCTTTGTACCTAGATAGAGATTGCAGTTGCGTAACATTGTAAGAGTGCTAAAAATGCCACTAATTGCTCACTTAAAATTTTTAAATTTTATGTTATGTGAATTTCACCTCACCAAATTGTGTTGAGAGAGAGGATTTAGCACTAGTGAGTGGTTATAGCACAGCTTTCTAAGTTTAAAAAAAAAGTGGCCTTGGCTACGATAAGCCTGTGATATTCTTGAGAGTTTACTCTGTGTCTTATTGACACTGGAATTTGCAGTACTCAAGGATGCCTGGCACAAAGATGGGATTCATAAGTGTTTGATTAAAGAATGACTGGATGATCCTGGGGTCAAGTCAAATCTGGTGAAGTCCACTTCATGAGGTGGTCACTTGACTATGTGTTGTGGGATATACCCAAGGAAAATCAAATGGATATATCCAAGGGCACAATCAAATGAAAGTTACCTTCAACTATTTTTTAAGTTGGTTGATTGAAGGATAATTAATATTTTTGGATTTTAGAGTGTTGTAGGTTTGATTTTGTTTTGAATTTTCCCCCATTAGCCTCTGTGGAACTATAGATTACAAGCAGGGCTCTCTTCTTTCTTGCTTCTCTGTCTTGCCCTTTATATCCATTTCTCTGAATATGACTGTTGGAAAGGTTGTGAATTAAAATGAATCACAAGATGTCTCCACCATATCCTTCTTGGAACATGGTTGAACAGCTGATGTTAAGACATACAGCAGAGTTCTATGACTGAAAAACAGTGTTACTGAAATGAAAGTCACTGTCTTCTAAGTTTTCTTTATTATAGTCTTCTGTTATTTTCTTTGTCACATTAGCACCATCGAAAAAATACAAGTTGGAGTTGGGATGGGAAAAAGTAATGACAATCCAGTGTTTTATAAACTAAAAAATTCAGGCTTCATGAAGTTAATCTATATCCTCTGCTCTGGTGTTAGAAACTTTCTGCATGAACTCTCAAGAATTATTTCAGTTCCCCGAATAATACACTTCTGTAGATAGAGTCACATGTTGATAGCCCCTGTACTCTGTATAGAGGGCATTACTTTACTCTCTTGATATTTAATAGTATTGATAGTTAGAGTTTTTCTAAAAAGCATTTTGTTTTCATTTTGCCTGCCCATTATTAGAGGGAGTCCTGGATCTGTAAACCAAAAATAAGATTTTAATAATTTACAGAAACTCACTCTTATGAATAGGGTCACATCAGCTATCTTCCTTAAAGAAGAAGACAGGCAGTAAGTTTGAAGAATTTTAGAATATTACTACCTTATTTGATTCTCAGTAAAACGTAAAAAAAAAATTATTCCTTTCACCCCAATTTATACAGGTCTCTTATACTTGACTTCACTCTAGTATCTTGTCTTCTTTTCTTCCTTCAGCCTAAGTTTCATTTGTAAGGTATTAAGCATAAAACAGAATGACTGTGAAGACTTCCAAAGCTAAACAAGGTGTTGTTTGAACTGTGGTGCATTTACCGCTGATGCTGAAGAAGAGGAGAAAGAGGACAGATGCATGAGCACAAGAAAGGGCATCCAAACTAGAAGACCAAAGCATGATCCTGAAGAGACAGGAGGAGGTCAGGCACACTGGGTGGTGCAGAGAAAGCAGTGCTGGGAGTACTCACTGAAATGTGAATAAACCCTTTCCTGTTTGAATTCCATGTTCCGATGGTTACTTTATATATTAAAAACAAAACAAAACACAACAGTGTATGTAGCAAAGTCATGGAGGCCTATTCCTTAAAGTCAAAACTGCTATGGACAAGTGCCAAAGCAGACCTACCTTGTATGTATATTAATAGCTTTATCCATTTATTTGAATTGCTCTGTTCACTGTCAGAAAGTATTTACTGGAGCATCTGCTACATACCAGGCATCTCAGACCTGGGGTACACAGGTGGAAAAGATAGGATTTAACATTTACAAAGCTTGCTGTGTAGGGAAGAGCTGGACAGATCACTAGATAATGAAAATACAATGCGTTTAAACTGGAGAGTTTTTAAAGTCACAAAGGTCACTCAGTGGAGGAGGTCTTCAATGGCCTAGACCAGTCAAAGTAGGGAAAATGACCTGTGGAAAGTTACAAACTTAAAAAATACCTGAGGTATTTGAGAAACAACTCCAAGGTTCTATAAGGCTAGAAATGAAAGGACAACATGGGGCCTTGGAAACTGAAGCTAGATAGCTTGAATATTCTGGTTTTCACCATACACTGTGCCAGGCACCATGAAAAATACAAAAATTCGATACAGGGATATATATCCACATTGGATATTAATTCCTTGGGAGGTTATAGGTTACTTAGTCCTGGAAGTATTTAAATTTATATTAGCTAGCTCTAATAGGGAATTGATACAATATTTTAATGGTAGTAAGAAGAGTTGGATTAGAGTCTGTTGCAGCAGTGTGCTGGTAAACCAGTTCTCCTTTCTTCCCTCCCCATCAAAACACAAACAGAACAGAATTTGATCGCATTGTTAGCCTGTTGCTAGGGTGTAAATACCACGGCTGATTTCAAGCCACCACTGATTTAACAGCCCTTTTGCAAAATTCTTAAATATTTAACAATTGAGAACAGTCAGCCTGAAGTATCTCTGCAATAGTAATTCTGTAATTCTTAAGGTCAAATAAATAATGGAACCAGTAAATCATATGTGTGTGTGCTCAGTCAGTCAGTTGTATTCAACCCTTTGCGACACCATGGACTATAGCCTGCCAGGCTCCTCTGTCCATGGGATTTCCCAGCAAGAATACTGGAGTGGGTTTGCCATGTCCTCCTCCAGGGGAGTCTTCCTAATCCAAGAATTGAACACACGTCTCCTGTGGCTTCTGCATTGGCAGGCAGATTCTTTACCACTGAGCCACCTGGGAAGCCCCAATAAATCATATAGATATAGGAAGAAAAAGAAGAGATCTTTGAGAGCTAGATTAGTCAGGATATGCTCCATGGGGAGAGTGAGGCTTGGCTTGGGTCTTATAGAGAGGAGCAGGCATCCCAAATGAGTGCACAGATGTTAAATCAAAGATGTATGTGACAAGGTGACAATCTCGCAGAAGTTCAGAAGTCCAGATGGATGAAGTTAGAAGTGATTTAGATTGTGAAAGCCTTGGCCATCAAGCTGTTTTGGACGTTAACCTAGTTAGTAGACAGTCATTCATGGCTTTTGGACAAAGATGGGCATAGCAATATTTTGACAAAAGCAATATTTTAGAGAAATTTATTTGACAATAAAATGAAAAAGTGATAGCAGTGAGACCTCAGAATAAAATAATATGCTGATAACTCAGCTGCAATCTTAGAATCTTGTAACATCTTGTATGTTGAGAAATTGTAGCCTGGAGTGTTGGGTCAAGTTACTGTGAAGGAGTGAAATAATAGTGACTAAGTGTGGAGAAACTAAATTCAGATGGAACTGGCACACAAACCCACTGTGTACTGTGAAGTATTTTTATTGGTGCTTGTCTTGCCATTATTGCAGCTAATGATGATATTGAGTAGTTGCCAACTGTTGTTAATTACTTAAAACCAGTGCCTAAAGCAAGCTCTCATCTTGCAGAAAGTTGCCTTTCTTTGAACTTTAGACAAAAAATTTGTTTGAAACATGGAACCTCAGAACAGGAGGTCTACCCTCGTTGCACATCTGCAGCCCGTCTCTCTCCTGTTGTCTTTTCCACCCTTTCCTTTTCCACGCCTGCCCCCTCCGTCTCCGGGCCAATCCAGCTTTCCAGGCTTTCCAGTCTTTCTCCTACCTCTTGTCTGGATGCACAATCATCATTCAAACAGCTCTGGGTCAGTATCCCCTTTCACCAGAATTCCTGCAGCCTTGGAGGACGTGCAGAGCATCTTTCTTAGGACTCTCTTAAACTCTGAGGGTGTTTTTCGACACGCATTGCTTTGTAATTCAATAACAAGGCACTTGTGGCTTTTTTTATGGCAGTTTTTTAAAAGCACTCAGAGTAAGAAAGAAAGGAAAGGTAGTGAAGCACATGCACATAAATGCTCACTGAGCACGTTCACACATGTTCTTGTCAAATATTATTTTCAAAACCTGTCTGAGCAGGTCTGAGCTGTGTAAATTTGGTAAATCAGGGTTAGAGGGCAAAAATTCCATTTGTGTCCTTATAGTAGAATAGTATAATAGCATGTATACTATAAAGAAATCCAAAAGATGAGCTTTCTGAAATTCATTCCTTCTTTTTTTTTTAATTGGAGGATAATTACTGTACAATATTGTGTTGATTTCTGCCATACATCAACAGGAATCAGCCACGGGTATATAAATGCCTTCTCCCTCCTAAACCCCCCTCCCATCTTCCCATTCCTACTTGTTTAATCATAAAATGGGGAATAATATGCTTTGTATCGTTTAATTTCTTGAATATATTTGCTCAAGAAAGTACATTTTAATACAGTTTAGTACCATACATGCTGAAAACAAGTTGCTAATGAATTTGGCAAAAATTCCCATTTCATTTCCTGAACTTTCCTTCTTTTTTGGCTATAGGTTTATTAGTTTAGGATTCCAGCAAGCGTTAAGTTACCAATTCTCTGAGATAATAAATGTATTTTACAGTAATAATTATAAACCTGTCAGAATATCATAGAAGTTACATTGTTGGGTATCTAAACAGAACGAAAATCATTGCAAAGTTATTTTGAAACCATTCTTAATTATTTATGTGATCATAGATTATGGCTTGCAGAAGATGCTGATGAGATCATTCTACAAACTAGCTGTGAGGTTCTGTACAAGGGCAGTTCAGTTCAGTTGCTCAGTCATGTCTGACTCTTCACCACCCCATGGACCACAGCATGCCAGGCCTCTCTGTCCATCACCAACTCCTGGAGTTTACTCAAACTCATCTCCATTGAGTTGGTGATGCCATCCAACCATCTCATCCTCTGTTGTCCCCTTCTCTCCTGACTTCAATCTTTCCCAGCGTCAGGGTCTTTTCAAATGAGTCAGCTCTCCACATCAGGTGGCCAAAGTATTCGAGTTTCATCTTCAGCATCAGTCCTTCCAGTGAATATTCAGGACTAATTTCCTTTAGGATGGACTGATTGGATCTCCTTGCAGCCCAAGGGACTCTCAAGAGTCTTCTCCAACACCACAGTTCAAAAGCATCAGTTCTCCAGTGCTCAGCTTTCTTTATAGTCCAACTCTCACATCCATACGTGACTACTGGAAAAACCATAGCCTTGACAAGACGGACCTTTGTTGGTAAAGTAATGTCTCTGCTTTATATTTATTTATTTATTTTTGTCTCTGCTTTTTAATATGCTGTCTAGGTTGGTCATAACTTTTCTTCCAGGGAGCAAGCATCTTTTAATTTCATGGCTGCAGTCACCATCTGCAGTGATTTTGGAGCCCCAAAAGATAAAGTCAGCGACTGTTTCCACTGTTTTTCCATCTATTTGCCATGAAGTGATGGGATTGGATGCCATGATCTTAGTTTTCTGAATGCTGAGCAGAAAAGGCTGAGTTTATTTACCAACAAGGGCAGAACCTCCTGGTAAATAAACTTAGCCTTTTCTCTATGTATACACTGTGTTTTGGTAAACATGATTTATACATATACCTCAATTATTGACAGCAACATTCATTCTTACTATTAAGAATTCAGCTTCCCATCCCTCACAGCATCCCCTTTTTCCTTTAATAGATCATCACAAAGAAGGAAGAAACACAAGTCTTTGAGTACCCAAAATAGATATTTACAGCATCACACTGTAAAGATAATGCTCTTCACTTAGTAAGAGAAATGTATACCCACATTTTAGTGATGACTCATACACGTTTGGTTGTGTTGTTCCAAGCCTTCCATAATTGGATGGGCAAGTTAGAAAAGGGGGGAGGGGGGGAGGGTAGGAGATTCCAGGGAAAGGAAAGCCACAACTCATAGTAGCCAAGTGACAGCTGATGGCCTGAAAACAAAAGAAGAAACAGAAAATCTGTCAAAAGCATCCAAAAAAGCACAGCTGTCTCAGGCCTTTTGGAAAGGTGCGATAAACTCAACCTGTTTTTTTTTTTTTTTCCCCCTTAAAATTTTTTAGTTTGCATTAGGGTATATCCAATTAACAAGCAACATTGTGATAGTTCCAGGTAAACAGAAAAGGGACTCAGCTATACATGATGTATCCATTCTCCCCCAACTCTCCCTCCCATCCAGGCTGCCATGTGACACTAAGCAGAATTCCATGTGCTATACAGTAGGTCCTTGTAAGTTATCCATTTTAAATATAGCAGTGTGTACATGCCCATCGCAAACTCCCTAACTATCCCTTCCCACCATCTTTCCCCCTCGTAACCATAAACTCTTTCTCAAAGTCTGGGAGTCTGTTTCTGTTTCGTTAGTAAGTTTATTTGTATCATTTCCTTTTAGATTCCACAAATAAGGGATGCCATATGGTATCTCTGCTTCCTGTCTGACTTACTTCACTCAGTATGATGCTCTCTAGGTCCATCCATGTTGCTGCAAATGGCATTATTTCAAGCTCAACCTGTTTTGAGAAACCATAACAGCATCTCTATCAGGAGAGTTAAGTGTAACAATTGATGTTCAAATTGGTGACACTGAGTCATAAAAAAAAAAAAAAGGCTGATATATTCTGCTCAATCAGTATTGATTTTCTATTTAATATTATAAAGAGATTTTCTAGTTTATGCACTTAAAAGTAAGGGAGAATACTCCAAACCTAACCCTATCCCCTTCAAAACTTCCCTTGGGTATTTCTCCATCCATCATATTCTCTCTTTGACATACTCTCTAGTGACTTCTTTCTCAGACTGGTTGAGTTCCTCCCTTCTTAAGGAAAAAAATTCCCTTCTCCTTTGATGCTATGTCAACCATATCTCTATGGATTTTCTCACACAGACTTCTAGAAAGAGAGCTTATACTCACTACTTTCATTTTCTTTCCCCCCTATTTATTCCTCAACCCACCAGTTACAGCCCCCTACCCCCACTCTATTTCAGCTATGGTTCCTCTGATCTAATTGCCAAATAAAATGATTTCAGCTCATTTCTTACTCGGTTTCTCTAAGACAGTTGTCTCTCTGTCCTCCTGGCTTGAGGTCTTGCATTCTTTCTGTTTCCCTCCTTGATTTTTGTTCCCATCGTTCTAGACTTCTCAGGATCCCAGTCTCAGTCCCCAGCTCTCCCCAGTCTTAATGTTCTCCAGGATTCACTTATGCTTTCTTGTTATTTTAATCACTATCTCTATGCTGATAATGCCTAAATTCATATCCAAGGCTATCTTAGCCTCTTCCAAGAAGTTTGAAAATTCCTCTGCTAATATTTATTGGAAATTCCCACCTGAGTAGCTCATGCATGCTTAGTCACACAATCGTGTCCAACTCTTTGTGACTCCATGGACTGTAGCCTGCCAGGCTCCTCCATCCATGGGATTCTCCAGGCAGGAATCCTAGGGTGGGTAGCAATTCCCTTCTCCAGGATCTTCCTGACCTAGAGCTTGAACCTGGGCCTCCTGCATTTCGAGTGGATTTTTTAACATCTGAGACACCAGCGAAGCCCTACAACTGAAAGTCCCTTATAGGTTTATAAAATTCTTTAAATCCAAAGTCAAATGTAAAATGCTTTTTTCCATGCATTTCTTCCCTTTTACGTATTTCAGTTGGTCATACTACTCAGTCATCCAAGCACTTCATGTTCAGAAAATGAAACGAAAACGAGTAACAAAAGATATTAAACCTCTTCAAATATAGCCATACAGAGATAACCACTGCTACTTCTTGCTTTATAGTCTTCCAAATGTTTGTGTACTTCTGTATATTTATAATGAGATCACAATATTTGACTATTTACTGCTGTAACATCTTTTTTAATAAAAAAATCTTTTTTATTTATATATTTTAATTGAAGTATAGTTGATTTACAATGTTGTGCTAGTTTCAGGTGTATAGCAAAGTGAATATATATACATACACATATATGTTTTTTTCAGATTCTTTTCACATATGAAAGTGAAAGTGTTAGTCACTCAATTGTGTCTGACTCTTTGCAACCCTGTGGACGATAGCCCACCAGGCTCCTTTCTCCATGTAATTATCCAGGCAAGAATATTGGAGTATTCCCTTCTCCATGAGATGGTTCCAACCCAGGGATTGAACGCAGGTCTCCTGCATTGCAGGCAAATTCTTTACCGTCTGAGCCTACAGGGAAGCCCTTTGCACATATAGGTCATTACAAAGTATAGAGTATAGTCCCCTGTGCTATACATAGGTCCTTGTTGCATGTCTGTTTTTATACAGTAGTGTGTATATGTTACTCCCAAAATAAAAGTGAAAGTGAAGGTCACTCAGCCATGTCTGACCCTGCGACTCAGTCCATGGAATTCTCCAGGCCAGAATTCTGGAGTGGGTAGCCTATCCCTTCTCCAGAGGATCTTCCCTGATCTCTAATTTATCCATCCCCCACTCCCACATTTCCCCTCTGGTAACCATAAGTTTGTTTTCTATGTCTAAAAAAATTCTTGAACTTTCTTCTGCTTCAAAATATACTTCTTCAAAACGGTTTTTGAAGTTCATATTCTTGCCAATAATGTTATTTATCAATAGTATTAACCGTTTATATCATCTTTGTCAACTTTCTTGCTTTTTCCTTAGGGAATAAATGATTGAAAATGAAAAAGAAAAAAGCATATAACATCCAGTATGAAAATAAGCTCCCTGAAAAGGAGGAGAGAATTCCTTGTTAGATGATAGTAGCAGTAAGATTAGCCTAATTATGCTCAATAAGTAATGCCATCAGTTGAGTGCTTTTTGTGTGCCCCACAGTTCTAAGGACTTTGCAAAATCCTCACCATAAATCTGTGAAGTTGGATAAATTATTTTTTCTTATTTTATAGTTGTAGAAACCAAAATGCAGAGAGGTTAAGTAACTAGCCCAGGGACACATAGGTAATTCACAAGCGTCTGGAGTCAAACTTGGGCAGTCTGTTCCAGAGATCAGTCTCCTGACAGTAATGCTAATCTGCCTTTTGTTTTACCCTAGGGCATCCTTTCTACTGGAGTGTACCATTTAGTAGTCCATTTCTTAGAATAAAACTAATAAATAATATAGCTGGTTGAGTTCTCAAAATCTTTAATGGATAGTAAAGAGAGAAACAAAAAAGATACCATTTCTATGAGATAATAATGAATGTTTCATTTATTATCGATGGCTATTCCAGTTTGTTTTTGATAATACAGTAGGCAAAAATATATATACCCCACTCCTCTGGTGACTCAGCGGTAAAAAATCCACCTGCAGTGCAGGAGACGTGGGTTTGATCCCTGGATCGGGAAGATCCCCTGGAGAAGGAAACAGCAACCCACTCCAGTATTCTTGCCTAGACAATCCCATGGACAGATGAGCCTGGCGGGCTACAGTCCATGGGGTTGCAAGAGTCAGACACAATTTAGTGACTTTAAGCAACAACAAATTTCAGGTTTAGAATAATTTTCTAAGTACACTCAAAATGGAAGTATTGCTGCATTTTCCAAATTATGGTTTAAAAATCATGACTTCTTCCAATCTGTTAGTATCGGAAGCTAAATGTATAAGAGGTGGGGGATAGAATGAAAGAGGTCCCCTGCTTTCGTTTTTTTTTTTTCCTCCCCTGCTTTCAATTCCCCCTCACTGCCTTGTTCTGTCATTCACATTCTGTTTGCTGGTGAGGATATGTTGTGCCTGTTGTATTTCAAAGTATAATGTCTGGCGGTTGTAGATACACATGGAAGGAAGGAAATAAAGAGGAAGAGGGGGTGGAAGGAATAAAAGAAGGATGAAGGGAAGGGAGGAAGGAAAGAAAGGATAGGGGAGGGAGGAAAGGGAGGGGAGGGATTTCTCACACTGGGAGGAGGTTGGAAAAATCTCCAGATTTCTCTAGCCTCCTCTAAATTTGCTCTAATCATAGCTTCCCCATCTCTCTTGCTCAGACCAAAGTTTGGGGATATCCTTATGTGTCTTCTTTCTGTCACATCTCATTTCCAGTCCATCAGGGGGTACTGAAATCCCTACAGTCAAAACACACCCAGAACCCAAGTTCATTTCACCACTTCTAATTTCTTCCCTGTTGCAAGCCACCATCTTCTCTGGCCTGGAGGCCTTCTGTGGCCTCGTAATAGATCACTCTCTTCTACCCTTGCTGCACAGCAGTCTAAGACAACAGCCCATGCAGATGGTATCATGCCATTCTTCTGCTCACAAACTTGCCATGACCCCCCATTTCCATCAGAATTAAAGTGCTTGTCACGGCCTACCATGTCCAACCTGACTTGGTACTTCTTTCATCTCTGGCCTTCTCTCCCATACTTCTCCCTCATTTACTCAGCTGCAGCCACACCAGCCTCCTCGCTGATGTTCAGGCACATCAGGTACACATGCATCTTAAGAGTTTGCTGTATGAAATGCTCTTCCCCCCCAGTAACCACAAGCCAACTCCCTAATTTTCCTCAGATTTGTGCTCAAGTCTTATCTTCCCCATGAAGCCAGCCATGACCATCTTATTTTTACCTGCATCTTGAGTTTCCCCTATTCCCAGTCCCAGCTCTACTATTTGTATGTTTGTTTGTTTTCATACCATGTCTTTCGTTCTAACATATAATTTACTACATTTATTATATAGTATCTGTCCCCATTAGACTGTGAGTTCCTTGTGGACACAGATCTTTGCCTGTTGGGTTCACTGGTACAGATACATATAGAACAGTACTTTGGTCATAGCAGTTGCTCAGTACGCTCTTGAATAAATCAATAATCAGCCTACTCACTGTCTCTAACAGAGATGATATGGCTTCATTGGTTTCCCATTAAGAGCATTGTTCTCACTGCCAAATCCATGTCCCCAGTCAAGAGTGTCACTAGGAGATCAGGCATAGCAGGGACATCAGCCCTTTGATGCCTGAAAGTTGTGGTCTTGGTCTCTGGAAGCCTAATTCCCTCTGGATTTAGGATAGAAAAATGAGAACACATTCAAATAGCTCACTCTTAGTATTTTAAATGAAAGACATTATTTGAAAAATAATGCTGATTGATGTTTGTGTCAATGGTCAATCCTGTGTTAGGGCACTTACACTAATAGGAGACACCGAAGAGGACAGTTATCACCTGAGAGCATGTCAAAAAGTGTGCTCCTAAGGAGCTTTTTAATCTCGCTTTGGTTTAGTGGTTTATTCTCTTAAGTCGTGTCCGACTCTTGAGACCCCAGGGACTATGGCCCTCCAGGCTCTTCTCTCCATGGGATTTTCCAGGCAAGAATACTGCAGTGGGTAGCCATTTCCTTCTTCAGGGTATCTTCCGACCCAGGGATTGAATCCAGGTCTTCTGCTTTGGAGGTGGGATTCTTTACCAACCAACTGAGCTACCAGGGAAGCTTAAGAAACTAGAGAAAGTTCCCTAAGGATAAGCCCACATTTTGCCAACCTTCCTCTAGTTGTAGCCTCATGCTTGCTCAGTCATAGGTCAGAAGGAGCCAAATTGAAACAAATTTAAAATATGCAGAGCCGAGGGAGGTGGGAGGGGGGATCGGGATGGGGAATACAGGTAAATCCATGGCTGATTCATGTCAATGTATGACAAAAACCACCACAATATTGTGAAGTAATTAGCCTCCAACTAATAAAAATAAATGAAAAAATAAATAAATAAATAAATAAAATATGCAGAGCCATCCTCTCTGAGAACAAAAAGAAAAGCCAGGAGAAAAGATGAGTTGTGGCTAGAAAGCTAAGCCACTTCTCTCTGATTTGGGTGAACCCAGAGGAGAAAACGTCCAAGCCCTGTGTGACACCAAGAAAGGTGTCTGGATCAGCAAATTATACAGGTAGAGATCCTTTGATCTCCTTTCTCTCTTTAAAGAAACTTTTCATGGGACTTGCCTGGTTGTCCAGTGGTTAAGACCACCCTCCCAATGCAGGGGGGCCTGAGTTTGATCCCTCGTCAGGGAACTAGATCCCACATGCCACAACTAAAGATTTCACATGATACAGCTAAGACCCAGCAAAACCAAACTAAAAAAAAAAAAAGAAAAAGAAAACAAACTTTTCAAGCTAGAATTTGGAAAAGAATGCACTTCTGGGCAACCCTCCTTGGTACTTTGGCGTTGGTAGGAGGCAATATCTTGTATTGGTTCAAGGTGCCAGCTCTTGAGTCACACTGCTCTGAATCCCAGCTCTGTCATCACTACTCGTGACAACTCATGCCTCCTAACCTCAGTTTCCATAGTCGGAAAAGAGGGATAATAATAGCAGCACCCTTAGTAGGAGGATTAAACAAGATAATCCACATGGTGCTCGTCACCCTGCCTGGTACATGGGCAGCGTTCAGCAGAAGTTAGCTGCTGTAGGCTGCAGAGCTGCTAGAGCCACTCCCCTTGTAGGAATTTTACATGGAAAGTGATGTGTGTGTTGGGGGCAGATTATCTGGGAGTATTGCCTCAGGAGGAACAGTCAGCCACCCACACAGATCCTTACCGAGCAGTATTTTCCTTGGTGAACTCACCGTACTTCAGGGTTTGCACATCAACCATGCAGTCTTAGAAATGTGATTTTGTGCTCCTCGGGAATGATGATGCTCACCTCCAAAGCCCACAGAGCCTTAAAGCTAGAAAATCAGTTGATTCCTTAAAAAGCTACAAAATGTTTTGGCCCCACCAGTGCAAACATTGTCTCTCTGTAGGTAAGTTCAGAAACGCCAAATGCCTGCATAGTGTGGATTTAGAATAAGCAGAGTTACCTGTGATCAAAGAGTTTACTCTCTCCTGGTTCTGAGGAGCTAGGCCCTCCAGGTGAGCGGGAGAGATGGTCTTTTTAGGAGGGCAGGCTCACTCCTGGGTCCACACAGGCGCTTCCTATCTCTAAGGGCAGTGCATGTCAAGTCTCCTCTGATTTACCTGTTAACCACGCTCCCTTGAGGGCTTTCCAGGTGACTCAGTGGTAAAGAATCCACCTGCAATGCAGAAGACACAGGTTCAGTCCTTGGGTCTGGAAGATCCCGTGGAGGATGAAATGGTAACCCACTATAGTATTCTTGCTGGGGAAATCCCATTGACAGAGGAGTCTGGGGGGTTACAATCCATGGGGTTACGAAAGATGAGCAACTAAACACCACCACCACCCTCCCTTGAATGGTAGTGTTCTTTCTCCAGATGCAACAAAACTAGTGCCCTCAACCAGCCACTCTCTGGATCTGACTTGGGTGTCTCTTGCAGATAATTTTGCATAACTCTGGATTGATCTCATAGTTTGACCCTGATATATGGTAGATAACTTTGTTTTGTCCATTTTTTGACTCTAAGGGAGCCACTTAAATGTTGCCCCTTGCACTCTTTCCTCCAGACCACCAGGCCAAGAGTTGCCAAAGTGCTGAACGCTGGGCCCAACAGGCTAAAGGCATGTCCTAGTCTCCGCCTCCGGCTTTAGGACTAGATAGAGCTTCAGCCCAACCTAGGCCCCTTTGCTCCTTCAGCACCTCCTGCTGTCCTCCTCTGCTAGCCCTTGGCAGGCCAGCAAGTCTGGTAACACTCTAAAGACCTACTTCTATGGCTTTGGATTTGCCCTAACTTGGCATCCACATTTCAATGCTCCATATTCAAATGAAGTCTCCTTATGGCTTTTCATGGTACCCATGCCTTTCCTTCCCAGAATTTATCACAAATGAAATGGAACCATCCTTTGTACCTATTTTGCTGTTGTTATGCTCTACTAACTTGCCCATGAAAGAAGGAACTATGTTTGTTTATCTACCACTATACCCGATAACTAAAATAATGCATGGCACATAGAGGTTTTAATGAATGTATATTGATTAGTCAACGATTCTTAGTCATGTCTGCCTCCTTGTGACCTCATAGACTGCAGCTCACCAGGCTTCCCTGTCCTTCACCATCTCCCAGAGTTTGCTCAAACTCATGCCCATTGAGTCAGTGATGCTATCTGACCATCTCATCCTCTGTTGCCCCCTTCTCCTGTCCTCAACCTTTCCCAGCATCAGGGTCTTTTCCAGTGAGTTGGCTCTTCGGATCAGGTGGCCTAAGTATTGGAGCTTCAGCTACGTATCAGTCCTTTCAATGAGTATTCATGGCTGATTTCCTTTAAGATTGCCTGGTTTCATCTCCTTGCTGTCCAAGGGACTCTCAAGAGTTCTCCAGCACTACAGTGGTGTCTGTGTTTTATATCATGCCTTGACATAGAGTTTTGTGAACACACACATGCACACACACAGGTGTAGCTCCCTTTCTAGGTTCTAAGCTGCTTATCTTAGATTAGGTGATCAATAAGTTTAGAAAAAATAAACTGCCTTTCTATGCCTTTTACATGACAACCCTACATATTTATAATTTCTCACTAGTATAAGAAGACAAGTGGTGAGAGGCTTAAAACTATTAAAGTGAAAAACCATATTGGAACACCAGCATAAAACAATAGTTGCTCTTATATCTTTAAAAGTCCCTTTTCTAGACAGTGGTTCTCATATATCTGTATTTTTTGCCGTGTACTTTTTCAGAATAGTATTTGTTTTAGTTGTTAAGTTGTGTTTGGCTCTTCACCACCCCATGGACTGTAGCCCACCAGGCTCCTCTGTCCATAGGGTTTTCCAGGCAAGACTACTGGTTGCCATTTCCTCCTCCAGGGATCTTCCCAACCCAAGGGTCGAACTCATGTCTCCCATGTCTCCTCCACTGGCAGGCAGATTCTTTACCACAGAGCCACCAGGGACGACCCTGATAACATCTTACTGAAAAACCCAAATGAACTTTTTAGCCAATCCAATATATACTTAATTTCTTTATATGGTGCCTTCCTCTTGCCTATCACAAAGAAGCTTTGAGTCTTACCTTGGAAAAAATATACATTTCCACCAATTTATATTTTATGGACATGGTTGACCAGCTGTCAGTCTTTATACAATAATATCATCAATCAAATACATAGCAGGTTTGAAGTTGCCCTCTATTACTCTCAAACTATAGATTTTTCCCCTGCCCCAACTGTGTGGATTAGTAGTCTTTTTTTTTTTTTTTTGGATTAGTAGTCTTAACTTGTAACCTGTGGGCCCGCATGATAGTTCATGCCTTTCAGAAGAAAGTTCAATGAATTTTCTGAAATTACATATAGAAATGTGAGTACACATTCATTATCTGCATTTTTCTGGGGAGTTAATCCAGTCATAATGTTTTTAAAGTTTAAGAACTCCAATTATATAGTGATTGTAAATATATTTATCCTCTTAAATGCCTCTCTTATTAATTCAAAAATAAGATTATTTTTCTATTTCATACACAACCAATTTCTTCTGGAGAAATTGGACATTTACATAAACCCTTCACTCTATCTTTCATCTTTGCATTACAATTCTAGTTAACATTAACATTATGTTACAAACCTTCTATCCAAGATTCTCTGTCCTCTCTCTGGCAACTTCACCAACATAAACTTTCAAAATTGGTGGACCCTCTTGTGGTTCCTGGACCAGAGTGTGAGCATCAGCTGGACACTCATGAGAGACTCAGAAATGCAGATCTGTTAAATCAGAGCCTGCATTTTAACAAGATTCCTAGGAGATGCCTAAGCACATTAAAGCTTAAGAAGCCTAGAACTGGTACATCTAATGTCTCATTTTCCTGTTTTTCAAATTTTCTGCAATTCCACTAACAATTATCATAGGATTTCTATTTTAATATCACCTAACAGTTTGATTAAACCTCTTATCTTTGGATTTTGCAAGGGTCTAGGAGTGGGAGAGTAAGTCAGTTAATTGGTCTGATTATTAAAAAGCACTACTATTCAGGACATGTGTAGAGTTTCTGTGATTCCTAACAGAACTTTCTGGTACCTCCTGCCTCTGCTCTTTCTTTTAGTGTCTGTGCTTCTCTAGTGTATTTGAAAATATTGACCAGGAGAGACTGGAAAATTAAGTATTTTAAGATGAATGCTATAGAATAAGTAACTTCACTGAAACTGGAAAATGCAATGCTTATGCTGAATTACGTTGGAAAAATTCAGTTCATAATCTGAAAATTTTCTAAAGCAGGATTTTGCTATCCCAGTTTTTCATAATAGATCTAGCAGCATCAAATTAAATATCTTTTCTGCTACATGGTATGTGTACCAAACACTCTTTCTCTCCAACATTCAACTTTCATCTCTAAGAGTTTAGGGAATTTATGGCTTGGTGCATTTGATGTGGCACCATTCCACATGTGAGGCATGGTGATTTGGAGAGCATGATAGAAGTGTGTGCCAAGAATAATTGGCTTCTGTATTGCGGAACAGCTCAAATACTATGTGTATCACAGCATGTAATTTGGGTGTATAAGATGCCTGTAGTTCAAAGTGCTCTGCTCCTCTGCAGTGGCAGGCTGGGTTTCCTGTTGGCTGGCTCCTTGTGTTTGTATTCAACAGCCTGGGTGCAGTTAGAAAGAAAACATCCATCTAGAAAGTACTTCTTATAATCCTGCAAACGGGGAGACCTTGGCTCCCAGGTCCTTTTCCTCCCTCCCTCCCTCCCCTCCTTCTTTCCATGAGGAATAATGCAAAGAAGCAACTCTCTCTGCTTACTTTGACTGTTGGTCAGCTTTCTCTGAGTAGCGTTTCTTTGCTATTATTAAGAATTATCTGAGGCTCTGATAGAACTTGCAGATCCCCAGGCTGTTCCTCTTCCAGTCTGATTCAGTAGTTTGAGAAGGAGTAGAAGAAAAGTTGCTTTTTTTTTTTAAACTAGTGTTCCAAGCTTGTAACCAAGCTCATAGGGAAAGACTTTGGAGTTAAGACGGACCCTGGGTGTTAACACCTGCTAGATGACTTTGGATAGATTACCTAAACTTTCTGAGCCCTGGTTTTTAATGTGCCAAAGAGGGATAATGCTAAGTAGGTATAAGTATTGCCGTAAGGGGACAATCTATATAAAGTACCCAACATGGTACATGTGCATGGTTTATAGTTTATAGTCAATAATGTTCATCCCTTTCTCTCATTGCAGTGTAAGGCTTTTGAAGGGTCAATTTTGAATTTTCCCCCAAATGTTTTATCTGTGCTAGATATAATTTGTGAAGTAAAACACAGATAATGAAACACAACCAAATTTTAGTTCAACAAAGACTTTTGAGGGTCTGTAGCATGTCATGAATTTGAACGTACATTATCTAATATAATCATCACAATGAACCAATGTGGTAGATATTATCACTCCTACACAACAGATATCTAAACAGGCTCAGGGATAACTTTATGTTTAGTAAAAATATTAGAGTCCCAGTCCAGTACTCTTTCTCTATCACAACAACCTTTGCCCTTGATATTTTGTCTGTTTTTAAAATAACTAGTGTCTACACCCTTGTCCACACATATGCACACATAGCTCTAAAGTAAAGTTAAATTTCTGAATAATGTATTTTTTTCAACTCATCTCAATTATTTATTTCATGAAAACTCTTTATATGGATCAGGGATCCTCAAACTCAAATGCATAAAGGGTCAGGCAGGTGATGTAAAATGACGTCAGCTGGTCTGGGCAGCTGTCGGACAGTAAGGAGGGGTGGAGACTGTGGCAAACTAGAGGGACTAGTCCATCTGAAAGAAGCAATTTCTGCTTAGCTCCAGACTCTTTCTGAAGTGCCAGGATGTGGGTTCCCTAATGTCAAATCTTTAGCTTTTTTAAGACAGGAAGAATTCCAAAATTTTATGTGAAATTTCCCAATTTCTAAACACTGTGTGTGGGCCAAACCACATCAGTGGGCCACCTCTGGCTGGAAGACTGCCAGTTTGCAGTCTTGACCTCACTGTCCTTCATTCTGCACTTCTTTTGACTTGGTGCATAGTTCATTGAAATGGCTTGAATACATAGTGGGCACTTCTGGGTAATGTCTTCATAGTATACTCAAATTTCTGGACTGATCTTTAGTTTCCCAGGTTCAGAATTTTTATTTTCTCAGAATCCATTAGATTGAGTGTTGTTACTGATACTCAGAACTCAAGAACTTCGTACAAAAACAAGATCACTAGTTAAGTAATTGATAGTGAGAAACATATAGTAGACAGGGTACTGTAGTAGCCTGATCAGTTAATTCTCTCCTTGTAATTCATCTGCCTGGAAGGCAGTTGCCTACCTAGAAGCTGCTTTCATGCATATGGAGTCAGAACCCAGACACAGAGGGACTTGGAAAAAGTCCCTCCCTGTGTTGGGTCTTAGAATCTTCCCTCCTTTTGGTAGCCATGCCATTGGGTTACTGCCCAGAGATTTTATTAAAACCCAGATTGTGAGGCTTTATACTCCAAAGAGTATGATTCAGTACCTCTGGAGTGGGTGCTGAGAATACTGCATTTCTAACAAGTTCTCAGATGCTGCTGATATTGGTGGATTGCTAGATGGAGAGCTCCCTTTGAGAACTATGAGGCTGGCCAAAAAATTTGTTTGGGTTTTTTTCTGTAATATGGAAAAACCCAAAATATCTTTTTGACCAACCCAATACTTTCCTCTAATTCACCTTCACCTGCTGCTCTTGTCTGTGTCTCGCTTTAATATGCTAAGAGAGCCACATCCTAATGCTGGGGTTGGGACCTCGATATTTGGACAACTTTTAGGTTTTCCATTTTTGCGTTTTTAGATTATTTCACTTAAGTGAAAACGTTTAACTCACTAATCTGTCAAATCCAAAATGCCATTAATTGTAAAACACACTTGGATTTTAGAGACATCAAAATTGTGAAAAAAAGAATGCACTTTTTAAATCACTGCAGTTCAGTAAATTAGACCTCAGTTTGGGATAATCTCCCCTGGACTATGTTATATAAAGCTCAACTGGGTAGATACATTAGGATTGTGGTGCATTTTCTTTGAGCACAAGATGGATTTTAAACTTACCTTTCCCAGTTCTTAGTAGAAAAGACACTGCTGGCACAGTGATCTATGGCTGACTTTGTCATCTAATTGAAATTTATTGTTATTGTATTTGTCCTCTGCTACTCCAGATTGACCCTGGAATGCCAGATCTTCACTATGGAATGAATCTCTTTTTTGCCTTATTAGATTAGTAGGGCCATATACCTTTTAAAAAAATAGTTATGAGACTCACCACTCAGGAAAGGACAATTAAGACAAGGGTTGCTCAACTGTTCTAATTCTTGTCTGTATGGTCATACAGGAAAGGACACTCAGGAAAGGACAATTAAGACAAGGGTTGCTCAACTGTTCTAATTCTTGTCTGTATGGTCATAAATTACCGTTCCAGGCCATGACCTAAGGTTGATGATGAGGGTTGCTTTTTATTTAAGCAAGAGTTAAAATCAAAGAGTAGCAGTCTTGAAGTTTGGGGCTGGTCCATTCTAGAAGCCAGTGGAGGCCTGAACCAGCAGGACACAGGACTTAACAAGACCAGTGTTCAGCTGTGATACCACGTAGTAGTAGCAGAAGCCTTCATGCTAATTGCGATCATCTCTCCACCTGAGGTTTAGAAGCAAGGGTCTATATTAGACTGAATAACCAACAAGCGGGAGACCAGATTTCCTGCTGAAAGGCTCCTGAGATTAACTGGAAAAACAAGAGATGTGATAGTATTTGCAATCTAAGTATTACCCTGTGTGCATATAGGATCAAATGAGACTAAATCTATTATGACAAGCAGGTGGACCCACAAGAAAATGATTCAAGTCTAGTTAGGGAAACTGACATCTTTTCATTTAGTAGACTACTGAGTATCTCCTGTGTGTCAAGAACCGGGACCCACAGCGAAATGAAATAACACAACCCTTACATTCAGAGAGTTTTCCGGAGTCGATAGACCAGGTGTAATAATGGAAGTGCTTGTAGAGATATACGCAAGTTGCTGACGATGCTTCCCTGTCTTCTAGGAAATGCTGGATATACCTCATGTAGATAGTAATTGACTTACACCTTAGAGGCCATTTGGAATCTCTCCATAAATAAAGAAGGTCATTTCAGACAGTGGGAACAGCATTATAAAGTTACAGACATGTGGAAAAAGAGATGATTGTTGCTGAATAGCTAGTGACCTTTGCTGCAAACAGATGGATGGCAAGGAGTAAGATTAAGTGTGAATTCAGGTGGGAGCCACCTTCTAAATTGTTTTAATTTATATTTACAGATATTGGTGCACCACCAAATATAAGTATGGCTTGCTATGTTCTGTATTTTTGAGAAATTACTTAGGTCAGGGGTCTAATGCCTGAATACCTGGATTGGAGCTGATATAATAATAGAACTAACGTGCACAATAAATGTAATGTGCATCAGTCATCCCCAAACCATCCCCCTCCCCAGTCCATGGAAAAATTGTCTTCCACAAAATCAGTCCCTGGTGCCAGAAAGGTCAGGGACCGCTAACTTAGATGACCTCAGCAGAACAGGTGGTGAATGGGACTGAGAAAAAAATGATCAGCAAAGCCACTGGAAACAGGGAGGGAGGCCAGTGTGGGAGAGCATTGAAATGTTCTAAGCATGGTGGCATTGTGAAAGAAAATTGGAATCTTTACCATATGCTGAGTGTTACGGAAAATAAAGATGGTAGAGACCCTGCTTTCAACATGCTTAAGACTTAAAACAAATAAAGCATGAGAGCAGGAGCCTAATTATGTAGTTCAAAGTGCTGAAGAAAGCGTGCAGTAATGACTTGACCGTCGTGATTGTGTTTGGTTGGGAATGCTGTTGGGCGCAGAGTGTAAGGAAGTGATGACTGGGGTTGAGGAAGAAATAAGATTAGAGCAATAGCTTAAAAGAAAAAATGGCCTCAGAACATTCAAACCTCCTTTGTATAGTGGCAGACACTATTTTGAGAATGTCAGTTTCAGGAGATGCCATAATAACGTGTTTGTGTGTGTGCTTAAAAAGCCACCATCACGAAAGATCTGGAGTCCACTCATGAAGTTCAAGTTCCAATTTTTGCCCACAGATTTAGAGCATTCTGCTCTCCTACAAACAGTAACTGTCACATTATACAGCACAGCTCTCATTTTCTTGGTAATTTAGTGATCATGTAAACATGTATATGACTTGTGGTAAATATGGTGATTCTCACTTTATAACCAAAGAAGGTGGATGTTACAGCTTGTGAGCAGTTATGACCGTAAAGCCTGCCGTGTGAGTCACCGGGCTTGGCCCAGGTATTAAGACGTGTTATTATTCATGCTGGTTAGCTGAATTTCCTGGGCTAACCTCGTTGGAGTTTGCTTTGTTAGCAAAGGATTAGATCTTTACTGATAGACCAAGTGTCTGAATTCTGCTCCTACTTCTCTGGCTAACTGGTTCTGCAGTTTGGGGAAGACTTTTTCATCTTTCTGTTTTCAGTTTTTCTATTGTAAGCAAGGAAACAGACCAAATTCCACTGGAAATTGAGAAATCAGCGATTCTATAGTGTGGCAGAGACTGCTGTGTGCACTTAGTTGCCCAGTCGTGTGCAGCTCTTTGCGAACCCATGGACTGTAGCCCGCCAGGCTCCTCTGACCGTGGGTATTCCCCAGGCAAGAATACTAGAGTGGGTTGCCATGCCCTCCTCCAGGGGATCTTCCCAACCCAGAGATCGGACTCAGGTCTCCTACATCGCAGGTGGATTCTTTACCAGCTGAGCTACCAGGGAAGCCCAGCGGAGACTGATAGTGCTAACTAAATATCCTCAACAGATTTGTTCAGTTGATGATCAATATAATTACGGTTACAAATGACTCTTAATTATATTGGGTGGCATTTTCCCAGCCAAAAGACAACATTTCTTATCCCCTTTAGAAATAAGTGTAGCTAATGAAATGTAAGCAAAGTGAGCACCTGCCCAGAAGTATTCCCTTTCGCCCTTGCTCCTCTTCCTAGTACTGATTTGGGAGGGTTCATGTGATGGCTGGAGCACCTGTGGCCATCTTGCAACCTGAATGGTCTTGAGAGAAGATGGCATATCTTAAAGATTATAGAGCAAAAAATAATAGGAGCCTAGTTCTCTGGTAAAAATGATATCATTATTCAGCCTGGCTTACCTCAGCATTTTCTTCTTATGAGACAAAAATAAACCTCTCTCATTGAAAGCACTTACTAGTCACCTAATTCCGTTTCTAATTAATGTATTGGTATTGAGTTATTTTATATAATTTTCCATCACTAAATTCTCTCTTTGCAACATTGGAGATAATAGCTTATAATAAACCTGAGGGTTTTGTGCTAGGAGGTACAACATAATTCACCAAATATATAGCATTAATTAATTGTTGAATTTATGAAAATATAGCCATAATATGTAAAGAATTGCCAGTGTTTGGTACAAACTGGGATGGAGAAAATCAAGGGAAGTTTATTAATCAAGGAAACTACATAATTTTTAAAATATTGGAAGTTTCTGGGATGCAGAGAGCTAAAAGTACTTTTGATCTTTGTAGCAAGTTCACATTTTAATAGAATGGAAACCTCTAGTTTTCGGTACACCTGTGCTTTGATCTCCTTGTCTGTCATTGCAATGTGATTATGAGGATTACTGGGTCATTCTCAGCCTAAGTTGTTTTTGTGATTTAATTTTCTGGGAGAGGAAGGGGATCATTAAAGGATATCATTAAAAGGAGAGACATGAGGCTTGTAATTGACCTTCCTTGAAAGTAGTCCCATCTGGAAGATTTTATCGGTAAACATTTATCAGTGTATTTGCTTTTAAGCAGATTCTTCTCCTCTGTTCTTTAAAGCAAGCAGGCAAAGACTTAAAAAGAAACCCCATGAATGCTCATAGGTTACTTTTGTGCATGCTCATGGGGAAGAAAATTTATATGTAAGGAAAAAAATTCTCTCCAAAGATAATTATATGATTTTTTTTTTTTAAGTTTTGCTTCAATGGTGCTCTTTCTCAGATTATAATTTGCAGGTAATGGTGTTCTTCAATGACTGTGCTTTGTTGTGATTTGTTTTCATTTACCTTCAGAGTAGAGGTGTTAGGAGGGATGTGATATTTGTGAAATCTAGTATGCAGGTGTTTTGAAAATCTGTTAAAGCTCTGTTAGCCCAGTACTAGTCTGAAACATCATATTGTACTTTTCTAGAGTACAGGAACTGTTTTTAGGAAGACAGACGTTGCTGTGGTTTAAATAAAAGTACCAACATGACGTATTACCAGTCAGAAGATGTAACCCACATAGTCTCTTAAAGCTGTGTTTTAGAATATCAGAAGAGTTGCTTCAGTTTTCTCATCTTACAGTTTTCCTGTTTGCTTGGTTTTGCTTGTTGACTTGCTTGTGTCAATAATCACAACCCTTGTCATTTTTCAGTTCCATATCCACTTTCAGAGGGAGAGAATTTCCTTTTTTAAAATCTAATTTTCAGTTTTACATTGCATTTGCTGAAGTGCTTCCCCTCACTGATAGTGAACTCCCTTTCTTCCATTCCCTTCCAAATATTCTCGAATAAATTTAAAAAGCAACATTTGACTTCTCAACCTATCACATACTGCTAAGCAATTGTTACACACTTGTTTTCACACTTAGTGAAATGTCCTGGATGCATTTCTCCTGTGTGTGTGTGTGTCTTGATGGCTTCATTTTTCCCACTTAATGTAGTTCCATGAGGTTATAGGTAAAGTATGAGAACCATTTGGATCAATCTGTTTATGAGGTTTAGTTAGCCTATGAGTCCTGTTATCAGAGCTCTTGCCATTTTGGGCTTCATTCCCATTTTCCATATGCCTGGGGATAGTACCAGTGTCAGAATCCTACAGCCACCTCTTTCCAGGTTTTTTCATCCAGCAGAGAAAGAAAGCTGCTCTAGCAGCTCCCATACAAAAGGTTATAGATCCTATTGTGAACCCATCACAGTGATCCCATCTAACAATAGGAGGTTCCCTGAAGGGAATCAGGCTGTTGTTTCCCAAGGAAAGGAAAACTGAATGTTGGGCATCCCTCATGACCAATTGCTCACTAGCAAGACAGGCCTGTCTCTTGACGAGACAGCAACTTCTCATTGTGTATGGACTTCTTGACAGGTCAATCACAGTTAACTAGTGAATTCTGAAGTCTTACTACATGCCTGGACTCTAGGCCAATTATGTCCATTTATAGCTCAAAAGCATTGCCAGGCAAAGGAAGTAGGGTAAACAAACCACATTCCACTAATTATCAAGTTAACCCTCGCTAGGGCCTACCTCTGTGTACAACTCAGTTCCTCAGCCTTACTCTCTCCGGCCCCTCCTGTTCATCAGCTTCCTCTGTAGACGCTCCTACGTTAGACTCCACACATTGCCTATCTCCATCTTGAAGGAAAATGCTAGATGTTTTATATCCTTACTTGCCTCTACAGTCAGCACAGTGCTTTGCACATGATTCACAAGTAATGTTTGTGACATGAATAAAAAGCATTTGTAGGAAATAAAAAGCACTCATCAGGAATGAGTTGAGAACCCCTCGAATAGCCGATTCAACAGCTTGGAGTGGATGCTGTTTCAGGTTTAGTTTATGGAAACTCTCCTTGTTTTAAGTAGGCATGTTCATTAGAATGGTTTCACTTTTATTAATCTATTATTATCAGTCTTAGCCCTTTATAAAAATGGCTTGGAAAATTAAAGGGAAGAGAACTTGTATATGTAGTAAAGAAAGAGTTTTCTTCTTCTTCTTTTTTTTTTTTTCTGGCAGCGGAGATAATACCAAAAGAACTCAGGAGTAGACTTGAAGTGATATCAGAAGAAAGTGGTTACCTGAGTTTCCTGACTGCTAGTAGGTGGCCAGAAATAATGAGAGGGTATAATAGATATGTTCAGCTTTCTTGGCATAGATAGCTATTTAATTATCTAATTTCTGAAAGAACTATAGCTCTACTGTTACCTAAGTTTATCCTTTAGCCATTTAATATAGTAATATCCCTAGTGTAAAAGTGGGAATCAATTACTGTGATAACCTGGATTCTTTGTAAAAGAATACTAGAATCCCAAGAAGGGTTTCTGTTTTTGTCTTAGTTTTTTTTTTGTCCCATTCTTTTTTGGTAAGAATTATCATCTAAAAGCACCATTTTATGGGACTGTAAATACACTGTTTCCATTGTGACTTAGTAAGCATAAAAATTAAAAAAAAAACAACAACAACACTTCTCCACTTTGTCATAGGAGGGTGCTGAATGCTGGGTTATTAGTTACTAGCAAAAGGTCATTCTTTGTTAATTTTTTTTAATGACCTACAAAATTTGGTGGTAATATACAAAGTCTAAGCAAAACTGACTTCGGGATGGGTATTGGACTTTCATTGATTACTGCATACTGCTCACTGACCCATCCTTTCAGAGTTATCAGCTGTGTGGAAATAATGGTACACTTTTTTAAAAGCACAAAGTTGGGCAGAGTTCATCACTTTGCTCAGGCTCTTGAGACCTTGACCCAGTGCTGTTAGCAGAACAGAAATTGTCACAGGACTCGAGAGTTTCAGAAAAGTGCTAAGAGTACCCATTATTCATTCCTGTGTTTCAAGATTTATTTCTAAGTTGAACATAAAACCTGGCTTCTGAGATTTCCTCTTTGGGAATCCTTTGTGTTACTGCTCGTTTCCACCAGCCCTTCATTTGAACCCTCAGGCACCTCAGGCATGGTTTAAGTGTAATTGAATTACAGGTTACAAATAAAGTTTCTCAACATTTTTCAAGCATCCTTCTATAGTTTTCTAACATTAGTGACATCCCAGTGTCCATTCAAAGCCTATTTTTCTTTGTAAAAATTTTGTGAACTTCTATTCATCCCTGATGTCTCTATATTTCATGATCAATTGTCTTGGTCTGGGTCTTCATCCGTTGTCCTAGGCACACACTTTTCACTCCAGATATGGGTCTTTAAATTCTGAATTTGTTTTCTTTTCTTAGTTCATCATTAATTTTACCTTCTCTGTTTTCTCTCCCTGAAATTCTTGTTAGCTGAATGTTGGACCTCTTAGATCAGATCCTTGAATTTCCTCACTTTCTTCTTCTTCTTTTTTTTTCTCTTTGGTGTTTTGTTATACCTTCTAGAAACTTCTTAAAATGTATCTTCCAGCCTTTCTATTGAAATTTTCATTTGGGTTATTTTTTCCAACTTCTGTGCTCTCTTACCCTCTGCTGCTGCCTTTTTAATAGCATCTATTCTTATGTCAGGAATGTATTGTCTTTCTACGCAAATAATAGCTCTTGAGAGGTTTTCCTCTGTTTCTGTTTCCTATGGATTTCTATACTTAATTGATGTGGTCTGCTTATATTAGTTTCTCTTCTTCATTCTGGATAACTTCCTCAAGAGGCTGTCCATTCATATTCAAAGGTCTGTCTGTCTGTCTCTCTCTCTTTCACACACACACACACAAATAACAACAAAAGAACAATGATGATGACAGCAAATAATGCACCACCAAAGTTTTGTGAACATGGATGGGGCTTGTCAACTGTAGAATTTCACTATAGCACGATTATTTGTTCAGTTGGGTTATTATTTGGGCAGTTCTTCAGTGTCATTATAATGAGATTTTCCAATTCTGCCTGAGAAATATTCATTCACTTGAAGGCATATACCTGACTGTTTGGGGAACATAGCTTATAAAGAGGTTGGGTATCTTACTGGGAACTTGTCAATTAAGCACCTATATTTCAACCTTGAATTTCACCCTGTTTGCCACAGTACCTGACATCTTCACTTTGATACTGTCTAGTTTATTTTCTCCAGAAAAGAAAGATTCTATCTCTAAGGGAGGAGAGGAGAGGGAAATACTTAGTTAGGATCCAAAGTCTCCATATAATTTAAAACTTGCAGAATCTTGCTAAACTCCAACCTGCCTTAGTGCTACTGACTCTGAGCTCCACCACTCTGGTTTGGGCAGAATGTGTTGATTCACTTTCTCTTGGAATTTGCTCTCTGTCATCATTTTCTCCATTGTGCTAAGGCAGTTTCTACTTCTCTATCCACTCTTTTCTTCCTAAAAATCAGTTGTAATTTCTCCTTTGATGATCTCTTTTCTCTCATTATCTATGCCTTTGTGGATTTGTGTGTTTTTACCCCCCCTTTCATTTTAGTGAGGCATCAGAAAGAGAAGGAAAAGATAAGCATGTATGGTTTCAAGCATCTTGGCTAGAAATTCTGGGAAACCATAGCTGTGGGGGAAGGTGGCTAAAAGAGCACTTTATAATAGAAAATAAGTGATCAAGCAAGCTGGATGGAAGCACAGCAAGATTCTAGAACGTGCTGTTGCTGATGATAGGTAACATTTCTTGAGGACTCATTATGTGCTTGGAGCTTTGCAAAAAGTTCTTTACATAGGATATTTCTTTCCGTCCTTGTAAGAGTACCAGGATGTAGTCACTGAGGCAGGGAGTGGTCATATGACTTGTCTAAGTCAGTAAACGGTAGAGCTGGGATTTAAATCCAAATCCAACTTCAGAGATCATCCTCTCAACCACCAAACTATCTTGCCTTCTATAAATTGCTTAAAACAAGGATTTTAAATGAAAATGCATTTGAAAAAAAATGCTTTTCATATTTATGATTTAGGAGGCTTTCTTTTAAGCAAACTTAATAATTAGCCTATTTAATATTGTTTTAGAACTAAAAAATTCTTTCAGGTTTGGAAACTATTAAGAGAACCTTTTTCAGATGAATAGACACTACCCGTTAAGACTTTAAAAGACTTAAGTTCTCATTATTTTCTCCTGGAGGAGGAAATGGCAACCCAACCCAGTATTCTTCCCTAGAAAATCCCATGGGAAGAGGAGCCTAGTGGGCTACAGTCCAGTGGATTACAAAGAGTCAGACACAACTGAGTGCGCGCGAGCATGCACACACACACACACTCATCATTTTGCAAACCTATAGACAATCTATTAGAATTCTGTCCTCTTACCATTTTGTAAAATAAATACAATCTTTAGAACTGTGTTTTAAATCATTTGCAGAGAGATGGAGGTTGCGTCTATACAACACCAAACATCTGGAAGAAAAGAATCCCCCGCCAAAGCTTGTTAAAAGAGATTCATAAGCAAAGTATGCTTTTGAATTATGAAAACATATATATGTCCTACATCTTGAACAACTCTTACATGCATGTTTATGTTTCAAACATGGCTTAGAGATCATTAAGATTAAAATTCAATTAAGTGTACTCTGTTGTCTTTGCCATCAATTTCAATTAAACCAGACTTGCTTGGCACTTTTGGAAAGAAAAGTCTTCAGTTCTTTCCCTTACTAATGTTTTTCAATTTTGACTTTGGGGTTTTTCCCTTCATAAGTACATATTATTTAAGGAGGCTCTTTATGTTGAACTTCTAAATTATTCACCAAGTGATTTTCATCAGCACTTATGCAGATGAAATAGAACTGAAAGTTTCCACAAATTAATCTTTTTAGGCTTTGTAAAAATTTTGTGACCTTCCAAGAACCCACAGGTGTTCAGGTTTTGATCTTTTTATTTTTTTATTTTTTAAATAAGACTTTATTTTTTTAGATCAGTTTCAGGTTCACAGCAGAACTGACTGGAAGGTAGAGATTTCCCATGTATTCCCTATCCCCGTACATGCATAGCCTTCCCATTATCAACCCACCCCCAACTGAGTGGTACATTTGTTACCATCAATGAACATACACCGGACACATAATTACACCCAAAGTCCTTGATTTACATTAGGGCTCACTGTTGGGTTTGGAGAAATGTATAATGGCACGTATCTTCCGTTATAGTATCATACACAATATTTTCACTGCCCTAAAAATCCTGCGTTCCACCATTATGGAACCTACGTTCCACCATTATGCCTTCCTTCCCTCCCTTCCCTCATTGTCAACCCACTGATCTTTTCACTGTCTCTATAGTTTTTGTCTTTTCCAGAATATCATATAGCTAGAGTCATACAGCATGTAACCTTTTAACATTGGCTTCTTTCGCCAGGGACTTTTCTAGCGGCTTAGATGGTAAAGAATCTGCCTGCAATGCAGGAGACCCAGGTTTGATCCCTTGGTCAGGAAGATCCCCTGAAGAAGAGAATGGCTACTCACTCCAGTGTTCTTCGCTGGAGAACCCCTGGACAGAGGAGCCTGGCAGACTACAGTCCATGGGATCGCAAAGAGTTGGACACAACTGAACGACTAACGTTTCTTTCACTTAGTAATACAAATTTAAGAGTCGCCCATGTCTTTTCATGGCTTGATAGTTAGTTTCTTTTTAACACTGGATAATAGTCCATTGTCTGAATATACCACAGTCTGCTAGCAATGCAGGAGACCCTGGTTCGATTCCTGGGTTGGGAAGATCCCCTAGAGGAGGGCTTGGCAAGCCACTCCAGTATTCTTGCCTGGAGAATTCCATGGACAGAGGAGCCTGGCGGGACACAGTCCACAGGGTCGCAAAGAGTCAGATAAGACTGAGCTACTAAGCTCAAGGACAGCACATTGATCATTCAGCTACGGAAGTGTAGCTTAGTGTCTCCAGGTTTTGGCAATTATGAATAAGACTGTGATAAACATGCATATGGAGGGTTTTGTGTGGGCATAAGTTTTCAACTTTTGGTGGGTAACTACTAAGTAGCACTATTGCTGGATCATGTGGTAAAAGTCTGTTTAGTTTTGTAAGAAACCTGACCCATTTTGCATTCCCACCAGCAATGAATGAGAGCTCCTGTTGCTTCTCCACCTCCTTACCAGCGTTGGGTGTTGCGGGAGTTACACATCTGGGCCATTCTGTAAGTGTGTAGTGGTATATCATTGTGCTAATTTGGATTTCCCTGATGAAATATCTAGAGCAGCTTTTCCTATGCTTATGAAATTTGCCTCTTAAGGAATTCACCTATTTTTAGTTTATTTATTTATTTATTTATTTTTTGACAAGATTTCCTCCCTCCCCATCCCATCCCTCAGGGTCATCCCAGTGCACCAGCCCTGAGCACCCTGCCTCATGCATCGAACCTGGGCTGGCGATCTATTTCACATACGATAATATACATGTTTCAATGCTATTCTCTCAAATCATTGCACTCTTGCCTTCTCCCACAGAGTCCAACAGTCTGTTCTTTACATCTATGTCTCTTTTGCTGTCTCGCATATAGGGTCATCGTTACCTTCTTTCTAAATTCCATATATATGCATTAATATACTGTATGGTGTTTTTTCTTTCTGACTTACTTCACTCTGTATAATAGGCTCCAGTTTCATCCACTTCATTAGAACTGATTGAAATGCATTTTTTTAAATAGCTGAGTAATATTCCATTGTGTATATGTACAACAACTTTCTTATTCATTCTTCTGCCGATGGACATCTAGGTTGCTTCCGTGTTCTGGATGTTGTAAACAGTGCTGCGATGAACATTGGGGTGCACGTGTCTCTTTCAATTCTGGTTTCCTCGGTGTGTATGCCCAGCAGTGGGATTGCTGGGTCGTATGGCAGTTCTATTTCCAGTTTTTTAAGGAATCTCCACACTGTTCTCCATAGTGGCTGTACTAGTTTGCATTCCCACCAAGAGTGTAAGAGGGTTCCTCTTTCTCCGCATCCTCTCCAGCATTTATTGTTTGTAAACTTTTTGATAGCAGCCATTCTGACCGACGTGAGATGGTACCTCATTGTGGTTTTGATTTGCATTTCTCTGATAATGAGTGATGTTGAGCATCTTTTCATGTGTTTGTTAGCCATCTCTATGTCTTCTTTGGAGAAATGTCTGTTTAGTTCTTTAGTTCTTTGCCTCTTAAGGAATTCACCTATTTTTAAATCAGCTTGCTTAGTTTATTACTGTTGAGTTTTAAAATTTCTTTGTATATTTTGAATAATAGTTCTTTATCAGATGTATTATTTGCAAATATTTTCTTCCCAGGCTGTGGCTTGTCTTCTTGTTCTCCTAACATTTTCTATCACAGAACAGAAATTTTAAATTTTCATGAAGTCTAGCTTATCAGTTATTTCTTTCATGGATTATGCTTTTAGTGTTGTATCTAAAAACTCATGATGAAATCCAAGGTCACAATTTTCTCCCGTGTTCTATCCTAGGAATTTGATAGTTTGTGTTTTATATTTAGATCTGTTATTCATTTTTGAGTTAATTTTTGCAAAGGGTGTAATGTCTGTCTAGATTACTGTTGTTGTTGTTTTTTTTTCAAGTGTCCAGTTGTCCCAGGGCCATTTGTTGAAAAAAAAGCATCTTTTTTCCTATTGTATTGCCTTTGTCAAGGATCCTGCTTATTTGTCAGAGATCAGTTGGCTATATTTATATGGATCTATTTGGGGGCTCTCTGTTCTGTTCTATTGATCTGTTTATTCCTTCTCCAATACCACATGCTTTGATTATTAGAGCTTCAAAGTATCTTTGTAAATTTTTAAATTGTGGAATATAATGAACATTCATGAAAGTACATAAAACATCAGTTTTAGTTTAACCAAGAGTTAAACCAATAGTTTAACCAGTAGTTAACTAACCAATTGGTTAGTTTAACCAATAGTTTTAAAGTAAACACCTATTTTAATTGTCCCTCCGAAGCACCCCACTTGTAACTCTCCAAAGAGATAACTGCTGTCCTAAGTTTTCCTTTGACTGCTTTTCTTTATGGTATGGTTTACCACTTATGTATTCATCTCAGAACAAAGGATTTCAACTTAATGTGTTTTTGTGTTCATATAAATGGACTCATCTTGTGGATACTTTTATGTTTTTGCTTCTTGTACACAATGTTTTCCTGGGAAGATTCGTCAATGTTGCATGTAGCTGAGGACCACACATTTTCATTACTGTATTGTGTCCTGTTGTGTAAAGTAACCATGATCATAATTTGTTTCTTCAGTCTTTTCTTGTTAGGAAGTTGGGAAATTTCCAGTTGAAAGATATTGTGAATATTAATTTACAAGTACCTTAGTGCAAGCGTTCCCAGCCCCAGGCCACAATCCAGTACGGGTCCGAGGCCTGTTAGGAACCAGGCCGCACAGCAGGAGGTGAGCGGTGGGCAAGAGAGAAAATCTTCATCTGTGTTTACAGCCACTCTCCATTGCCAACGTTACTGCCTGAGCACTGCCTCCTGTCAGATCCCTGATGGCACGAGAGCGGAGGAGCATGAACGCTACTGTGAGCGGTGCGTGTGAGAGATTGCATGCTCCTTGTGAGAGGCATCCTGAGTCCCCCTCCTCCATCTGTGGAAAAAGTGTCTTCCACCAAACCGGTCTCTGGTGCCCGAAAGGTTGAGGACTGCTGTCTTAATGCATATAAGCATGCATTTCTGTGGGGGAATATAACAAGAAATGGAATCCTGGGTCATGCATAACTTTACAACAGGAGGGAAAGTATTTGATAAAGTGCATAGAAAGTGTATGAGAATTTCTGTAGCTTCACATCTTAGCCAAAAACACATAGTATTGTCAGACTTTCTAATTTGTTTCAAATATGGAATCTCTATGGGCTTCGCTGGTAGCTCAGTGGTAAGGAATTCGCCTGCCAGTGCAGGAGACGCAGGTTCGATTCCTGAGTCTGGAAGATCTCCTAGAGGAAATGGGAATCCACTCCAGTATGCTTGCCTGGAGAATCCCATGGACAGAGGATCCAGGTGGGTTACAGTCCATGGGGTTGCAGAGAGTTGAACGTGACTGAGTCTGAGCAGCCACACAAGGAAGCTCTATGATGAGGTCATTGCATCCCCCTGCTTACTAATTAGGGTGAGCCCTCTTTCATGTGTTTAGTATATATTTGAATTTCTTACTGTCGTTGTTATGCTTCTTCAAGAAAAGCCTTTTCTAAAAAGCATTTCAAGCACTTTTTAGGGAAATAAAGGCCACACAGATAAAATATTTGCCACTACATGTCAGTCAGAAAGGCTTGTAATACTCTGGAGCACTCCATGATGGAACCTTCTGAGAATCTGTAGTATAGAATGCAAATAGTAGTTTGGATTCAGTGTTATTGTTGTTTCCTATCCTATAATGTTTTACATCCCTTCCCAACATTTTTATAATTCGGGACTGCCTTTGAGATTTTTTTCTCCTTATTGTTGCTCTTGTGTATAATAAAGAGACGATAATAGGGCTTCTCAGGACAATATGTCTGTGTTTGGCTTATCTTGTAAAGCACTTTATATTGTCTTACCTATCTTCAGAGCATCCTTTTGAGATAGAGAGGTGGCCAAGACATCACCATGCTCCTTGTCACTGGAAGAGATAGAGAAATCAGCATGGACCCAAGATGAGCACAGAACTCAGGTTTTATAACTCCTAGGCTAATGCCAACTGCATTAGACATGAAGTCAACTGTTCTATGCATAAAACATGAACTGTGTTCATCACCTGATTGCTAATACCAACTACCTAGAACATGAATTTTTTAAAAGAAAGATATATGATAAAACTGTATGTGATTTTACAGATGTTTTTGATCATTTTTAACAATTTGTATTTTTATAGTTTAACTCCTTGAAACCCCTTTAACTCTATTTACCTTATAAATAATTCTTAATGCTCTTAAACTGATCAGGAAAATAACTTATATTCTTCCCAAGACAGCCAGGGTTCCTGTCTTCTTGCTTCCTATTTTCCTCCCATTGAATCTCTCCCTTAGGTTTAGCAATAAAACAGGCAGCTTAATATGGTTAGTGGCAGAATCTGAACATTCTGTGCTCATGTCTTGCCTCATTTCTGTGTTCGTGTGGACTTTCTGGAAGACTTTTTTTTCCAGAGTCTAAAATGATTTTAATGTACTGTATAAAATCCTTGAACTTATAACAGTTTTCAGTTTATAAAAGACTTTATAAAGGTTTCTCCTCACAGGCTCTAAAGAGTGCAAGGACAATGAAACTCAATCGAATGACATCCTTAAATCTATTTCACTATTCTTTATATGGCGAATTCAAGATTAAAGAATTGATTTTGTAACAACTTGTCCAGTACTTCTTTTATAGGCAGCGTAACACAATTGTAAAAAGTACAGATTCTCTGTGCTTACATTCCAGCGCCATTCTAAACAGCTGAGTTATCCTGGGTAAATCACTTGGGCCTTCTATGCCTCAGTTTCTCCAGTAATAAAATGGGTATAATAAGAGTTGTTGTGAGGATTCAATGAATTAGTACCTATAAGTACTTAAAACTGACCTTATCTAACATAAATGCTTAATAAATGCTAGCTCGTTGTGATGTTTTTCTGATTATTTACTCTTAAAGAGTGATAATGTGTTACCATGAATAATAAGAGATAGAACTGTCAGAACTAAAAGTGATTTTATAATCATACCTATCAACCTAGATTAACAGCTTTGACTTCTTTATCTATAAATATGGAAATAATTAATCTCTAAAAAACAATCCCTAAGCATTGTAAAGCTAATATGTAATGTTGACTGGAACTCAGTACAAATTGTTTGTTTATTTTGAAGAACTCAGTATCACCTTCAGAGCTATGCTGATAGCCTGGAATGATGCACAGTCTTCTGTTTCTTTCTGGAACTCGTAAATCCTTTCTCCAGCCCATTTAGTACATTTATGCCAGAAAATCTATAGTTTGCCACAATCAGGTATAACACTTGGGGTTTCCAAGCAGCAGGATCCTCTGATACAACTATACATTAATAGGCATCCCCTAAAGGCAAAATAAGGCTATTCCACAAATACTGATTGAATTTCTACAATTGTCTGAGAACTGTGAGGAGCAGAGATGATATTATGGGGAATCCCTGCTATTCTTTTGAAGCAAAAACCTAAACACATAAAAGATTAGAGAGAAAATGATGCTCTGTTGGGGCCAGAGTGGTACATAATTACAGATGATATATAATTCATCTTCCCATTCCCTATAACTAACACATAAATGACTATTAGCAAATGATTTATAAATGATAAATCATTTATAAATGATTTATTAACAAACGAATGAATGAATGAATAAATAAATAAATAAATTTCAGTAGAAAGAGATCCATTTAGCAAACATGTATTGGGTGTTTTGGAATTTTACTCGATTTGGAGATTGGAAAATAGATTAAGACAGTCCCAAAATTTAAGGACCCAGCAGTCAAGGGCATTAAATAGAAAGGTAAATGATCAATTACATTACAGCATGCTATACATGTGCACATACCATTCCAAGACTGGAAAAGAGAAGAAAATCAGAGATTCTTCTAGAGGTGAAAATCCCTGAGCTGAGGCTTTGAGGATGAGAAGTTAGCTAGACCAAGAAAGATGCATATGGTGAGGGGTCAATAGATCAAGCAAATACTGCAATGTGAAACAGTTGTAGTATGTGATGCAGTGGATGATGGGAAGGGGTAAGAGAGATGATCAAAGAGAAGCAACCATCAGGAACTACTGAGAAGTCTTAAATACCTTCCTAAGATGCTTGGACTTCTAAAAAGTCACTTGGGGGTGATTTTATTCAAGGAGATAACTATCAATCTTAAGTTTTATCATGTTCTTTAATGTTGACACATTTTAGAGTCACATGGTTAAAGTGGTCCCTGTCAGAATTGTGTGTATGTTGTTTTCATTCTTGTATATTTCTGAAAATAATTTTTTTATTCATGTATTTATTTTATTTTTGGCTGTGCTGGGTTTTTGTTGGGGCATGTGGGCTTTCTCTAGTTGCAATGAACGGGGACTACTCTTCGTTGCAGTGTGAGGGCTTCTCATTGTGGTCACATCTCTTGCTTCAGAGCACAGGCTTTAGGGGCACGGGCTTCAGTAGCTGCAGCACACAGGCTTAGTAGTTGTGGCTCATGGCCTTAGTTGCTCTGTGGCTTGTGGAATCTTCTCAGACCAGGGATTGAACCCATGTCCCCTGCATTGACAGGCAGATTCCCATCCACTGCACCACCAGGGAAGTCCTCATTCCTGTATATTTCTTAGAAAACCAAATAAGAGCATTTTCTGAATCATGTGCCTGAATTTTGCCTTTGTATTTATTAAGGATGAATTATTGCATTAATCACACATAATCACTTGAAGAAAAGTATGTAACTTTTTGCAGCAAAGTTTCTCATATGGAGACCATATACCTCTGAGGATTGTGAAGTGTACTTGGAAATCATGACCTCTCAAGTTTGAGGCTTCCCCGGTGGCTCAGATGGTAAAGAATCCGCCTGCAGTGTGGGAGACCTGGGTTTGATCCCTGGGTTGGGGAGATCCCCTGGAGAAGGGAATGGCTACCCACTCCAGTATTCTTGCATGGAGAATTCCATGGACACAGGAGCCTGGCGAGGTACAGTCCATGGGGTCACAAAGAATTGGACACGACTGAACGACTAACACTTTTACTTTCAAGTTTGAGAAATGCTGATGTGGAGATAGAACTGGAGTGAGGAGGGGAAAGACAGGCATCAGGAAAACCAACTTAAAGCCTGTTTCAATAGTCACACATGAAGTAAAGAGGACTTGAACTAAGGGAATTCAAAAGAGAAAAAAATGAATGCAATAGTTATTTATGAAGTAAAACAGGCAGAACTTAGTGATGTCCAGGGGCTTGGACTTGAGAGAGAGAGGACAAGGATCATGCTTGGATTTCTGGCTTCAATAACTGAGTAAGTGATGGTGGCGTCTCAGTGAGAGATCTCTCCATACCAAAAGAGTAAGTACCAGAGTTAGAAATATGGCCTGTGGGGTGTCTGGGCACATTCAGGTGGAGATGTGTGGAATGCGAAAGAGCAATCTAAACTGGGGTTTTCAGAACCTACTTAGGTAGATATTGCAGTTTGAGGGGTCAGTGTACCTATGGGGACAATGAGTAGCATGAGAAAAGAAAAGTGTAGAGAAAGAGGAATTCAACAAAGAGACTGAAAAAGAGTGAGTGAGAAATAGGCAGAAAATCCAGGAGAGGGATTCTCAAATTCAAGGTAGGTGAGAATTGAAAGAAGATACGGAATTGTTGGGAAAATTGTGTGGAAAAGATATTAATTGAACTGAGTATGGGCTTTCCTGGTCAGGCTCAGCAGTAAAGAATCCTCCTGCCAAGATAGGAAATGTGGGTGTGATTCCTGGGTCAGGAAGATCCCTGGAGAAGGAATTGGCAACCCACTCCAGGACAGAGGAGCCTGGCAGGCTACAGTCCATGGGGGTCACAAAGAGTTGGACACAGCTTAGTGACTAAACAACAACAAATGGAAAGACAGAGAATTGGTGGACCAGAAAGAAAGAGGTATGGATTCTGAGTTGGGAAACATAACAAGCAAAGTCTTACAGAGAGATAACGTAAAATATATGCTGGAGGGTTGGCTAGAGTAGGCAGGAGAACATAGGGCTGAAAGATGGACTCTAAAACTGAACTCCTTAGGTTCAAATCCCAGCTCCCCCATTTCAGCTATGTGATCCTCAGCCATTTATATATAATCTTCTGAGCCTCAGTTTCTCATGTGTAAAATAGGGGCAATAAGAGTGTGTTATTTTTTATTTATATTTAATCGGAGGATAGTTGTTTTACAATGTGTGTTGGTTTCTGCTATGCAACAAGTGAAAGGAGTACATTTTTCATTAGCTTGTTAATGTTTTACTTTCCTGTATATTAAGTGTGAAAGTGTCAATCACTCAGTCACGTCCGACTCATTGAGACCCCATGGCCTGTAGTCTGTCAGGCTCCTCTGTCCAGGGAATTCTCCAGAAAAGAATACTGGAGTGGGAAGCCATTCTTTTCTCCAAGGGATCTTCCTCACCCAGGGATCGAACCTGGGAATCCCAAACTGTGGGCAGATTCTTTACCATCTGAGCCACCAGGGAAGCCCTTGCAAAAATCAGGATGATTTTATGTATGCAACATTGCTTTTAGCTATCTCTGAATATTTTATTTTTTGTCCTTCTACCATCCCAACCCCTGTTTATATTTTTCCATTTATGGATACTTTAATAAATTGACATTTTAAACTGTTTATATAGCCTGTTGTTGTTCAGTCACTAAGTCGTGTCTAGCTCCTTGTGACCCCATAGGTTACAGCTCGCCAGGCTTCCCTGTCCTTCACTATCTCCCAGAATTTGCTCAAACTCATGTCCATTGAATTGGTGATGTTATCTAACCATCTCATCCTCTACTGCCCTCTTTTCCTTTTGCCTTCATTCTTTCCCAGCGTATCAGGGTCTTTTCTAATATCATATCAGCTATCGCATCAGGTAGCCAAAGTATTGGAGCTTCAACTTCATCATCAGTCCTTTCAATGAATTTTCAGGGTTGATTTCCTTTAGGATTGACTGGTTTGATGTCCTTGAAGTCCAAGGAACTCTCAGGAGTCTTCTCCAGCACCACAATTTGAAAGCATCAATTCTTTGCCTATATATAAACATATCAAAATATAAAGATATATTTTATAAATCCTTGGCAAATATTTTCCTACCCCAATATACATATATATGTTTTATTTAATCCTTTATGGGTTTATAGGACATGTTTAGATTTTAATAATTGTGGAATATATTTTATTATGTCAGGCAACTAATATTCTTTATGTAGGTTTCCTAGATTTTCATAATAATCCATAGTTTCCTTGTTGGCTTGAGATGTTGCTTCTATATTTTACTAAATTTAAGAATGATTGGAAAAAAAAAAAGAATGATTGGCTCTGTTTTTAATCTTTATAGTCTGTTCATGTATAAAAAACACCATCGTGTAATTAGTATGTATAAAAATACATTTTAGTATCTGGGAGAACATGTGCCATCTTAATTAATCCATTCTCCAGAATTTTCTCAGTTATTTCCACTTGGTTTTGCTAATTTATAAATATTACTTTTAAAATTATAAAAATTAACTTTATAATCAATTTTGTAAAGCCCTCCCAGAAAATCCCATTAGGATTTTGATTGAAATTGTATTAAGTTGCTAATTAAGGAGTTTACAAGTGTTACACAACTACTTATGAAACCCCTGACAGTCATCTGAGAAATTCCTAGTTCTTAAATAGTTCTTATAAATATTCACAGTCAGCAAAGGATCACCAGACATGTGAAGAAAACCAATAGCAAAAACAAAAAGAGACTAATGAGCAAACAAAACAAATATATTTTTTTCTAAAGAAAATCTGTCTTCTGTTTCTAGAAGAAGTAGAGACTATAAAATGTATAGGAACAAACCCTTAACCTATTGAATTTTCAGAGAGATTAGGGGAAGAGTACCTTCATTAAGTATGCTCAGGCTTCTGTGAAATAGAAGCAGGATGCTGAAAAAAATGAAGTGTTTGGATAAAAGACCAAATGTGCTTAAACTCTGAATTAGTCAAGCCGAATCTCACAGAATGTAGAGCAAAGGAGAAGGATAAAAAATATGGTGGAAAAGAGATATGAAGAGTGTGATGAGAAGGGAACTAAGAAGAAACAGGAAAAATAATTGGAAACAAACAAACCTTGACCTGAAGAGTGATCCAGGTCCTCAGATTGAAAGGTTCATCAGTGCCCAACAGCGGAAAAAATACTGAGACACATGCTGATGCAATTTTGGAATTCCAAAGATCAGAAATTGATCTTAAAAACTTCTAGAGAACAACAAAGGATCTATCAAAGGTATCATACTTCTCAGCAAAGATGGAAGCTGGGACAGAATAGACAGTGTTTTAGAGTCCTGCTGCAGCTGCTGCTGCTAAGTCGCTTCAGTCGTGTCCGACTCTGTGCGACCCCATAGACGGCAGCCCACCAGGCTCCCCCGTCCCAGGAATTCTCCAGGCAAGAAGACTGGAGTGGGTTGCCATTTCCTTCTCCAGTGCATGAAAGTGAAAGTGAAGTCGCTCAGTCGTGTCCGACTCTTAGTGACCTCATGGACTACAGCCTACCAGGCTTCTCTGTCCATGGGATTTTCCAGGCAAGAGTACTGGAGTGGGCCATTGCCTTCTCCGTTAGAGTCCTGAGGAAGATTAATCAGAGCCCCAAATTGATAGCCAAACTATCGAGTGTTAGGACAAACTAAAGATGTCTTTAATCATATATGGGCTCAAGTTTACCAATTTACCTCCTACAGATCCTTTCTAGTGAAAAAAATGTTGCTCAGAAGTGTTATGTTCAAGCCAAATAGAACAACCAGAAACCTACACAGATCACCTAGAATACAGAGAGCACTGGAACCAACCCAAGTGTCTTATGAAAATAAATCCCAGGATGACAACAGTGAAATAGGCCTAGAAAGCAGGCAGCCTAAATTCGGAAGAGTTGTCACAGGGTTCCGAAAAAAATGGAACTTTCAAAAAGAAAGTAGGGATCATGAATCAAATTGCAGAGTTAAGAACCTTTTAACATTTAGGGCTAAGTTAATTGCATTAAAGTTACCGATTTGTGTGTGGGATGTGTGTGTGTGTGTGTCTGTGCCTATGCTCAGCTGTATCTGACTCTTTGCGACCCGGTGGACTATAGTCCACCAGGCTCCTCCGTCCATGGAATTTTCCATGCAAGAATACCAGAATGGGTTGCCATTTCCTACTCTAGGGAATCTTCTCAACCCAGGGATCGAATCTGAGTTTCTTGAGTCTTCTGCATTGGCAGGTGGATTTTTTTTATCACTGTACCCCCAGGGAAGCCATAAGTTATAGGTTAATCTGTCTTTATAATAGTGGTTCTTCCCATACAAGAAATTAGATATATGTATATTTTTCTAGTTTTTTAGTGTCCTTATATGCAAGACTTTAACATCTTTTATTAAATATATTTCTAGATATTTTGTGTGTTTTATGCTATTGTAAATGGGATACCTTATTTTATAACTGGTTATTGCTGGTATATAGAAAGCCTATTGTGTATTATCTGTGGTTTAAAATGTTTTGCCTTTCTTATATATATTAGTTGGTTGTCCTGAAATTTGAGTTATAGAATTATCATCTGAAAATATATTTTTTTACCCTCCTTTCAAACATTTGTACCACGTATTTGGTTTTCTTATTTGATTGCTTAAATTAGAATTTCCTAAGCAGCATTAAATATTTGGAGCCAATGGGTAGCCTTGGCTTATTTCTGATTTGTTACACTGTTAATTATGTATATTGAATGAAAACTATTCACTAGCATGATAAGGAAACTTTCTTCCTGTTGTACTGGGAGTCTTATTTTACTATTATTTCTTTAATAAGCATGTTGGGCTGCATTATGGACATTGTTGAATGGTAGGAGAAAGATTGTGGATTTAATTTTATACCATTGGGGACCATTGTAGAATATGATTTTCAGGAAAATATATAGAAAGTGATGTAGTAATTCAACCATCCAGTGATAATTCTATACCCATATGAACAAAGGTAGTGGAAATACATACAAGAGGTTCGAATTTAATAGGTCAGATAAATAAATCCAATTTTTTACTGATTTCTCCTTGCCCATAAGACTCAGAATATTGAACAATTTCAATATCAAGTTGATGTTGAATACAGTCTGTACATAACTGCCAAAAACACATCCATTTTTCGGCTTCTTATCATGAACACATGCTTATAAAAAGCAAGACTGAACAGCAGAAAGTTATTATTCCTTAAAGATAGGACATCATTTAACTTTCTCTTTTGACATAGGAGACATCAATAATTGATGCTCTAGTCATTTTTTTCAACAATTTTCTAGTTTTTATAAAACATCGTTTAAGTGATATTTGGCTCCCATCATCTATTTTGATGACAAACTTTTTTTCAAACAAAACAAAAATAAGTTTTCATGTTATGAATAACCTGGCATCATTTAAAAACATGTATTATCCTTGGAGATGATAGAACTTTATGCTTTCTTCTCATTGTTCTATAGACAGTAAATTTTTAATTAAAATAATCAATAATTTGAGTATTACTTTTACTTGAAATTTATTTGTGTTTCATTAGAAATGTCTAATACGTAAATTTCTTGAAATATCCATGTGTGTTAGTTTTCAGTCATGTCTGACCCTTTGAGACCCCATGGACTGTAGCCCACCAGGCTCCTCTGTCCATGGAATTCTCCAGGCAAGCATACTGGAGTGGGTAGCCATTCCCTTCTCCAGCAGATCTTCCAGACCCAAGGATCGAACCCCCATCTCCCTCATTGCAGGCGAATTCTTTACCGTCTAAGCCACCAGGGAAGCCCACTTGTAATTCTGCCCCTTCAAAATGACCCAGTATCAGACTATGATTTTAGTTCTAAGATTTTATGTGGTTGATTGTATTTGGGATAAGATTATAAATTTATATACTATCTCCTTCATAGTAATAGCACAGATGTTGAATTAAAATATTTCATGATTGTTTTGTAAGAGTAAACATAACATTGAGAAAGCTTCACAGTTCCTATTTGTGAGTTTGACCTCTGTGCCTGTCAATGATTGATACAGATTCAAGTTTGTTTTTAATAAACTCCGAGAAAGATCAAAACCAGGGATCATCTGTAACACTGCTCTCACTTGAGGCTGTCCGAGGCCCCTGTTTTGCCCTGCAGCCTTTTCCTAAAGAGAAAGTCACATTTTTAGCTGACTACTCACTTCCATAGTTGTTTTTTTTAAACAACTTTAGGTAATGTGTGGCAAAAAAAATATGAAAATGTTGATAAATGAAGAGATACACTTCTTCACCATCTGGTGAGCATTCTGGAGAATGGAGACAAAGCCCACACAATAAAGGAGTGAAGTCATTTCTGCAGGAAGTTTAGCTTTGGGGATTAGTTTGAGAACTCAGAGCAGGCCATATTGTGGTGGGCAGTTCAGCATGATTCTTTGAGGTTTTTAGTAAATTGCAGACTGTTTACCCTGGAAAGGGACTATAGAGATCAGTTTAGAGAAAAGAAAACAGGCCCATAGAGGTCCAGTGGAGCATCCATAACATTTATTTGAATCGCATTATCAGAAGCCACATTCCACAATGTGCAACTGCTGTCTTATTAAAGAATTTACAATGACACATTCTGAGGTCATGAAGGAAATAGACTGAAACACTAGGAATTAGGTCAGGAGCTTGAGACAGTGCAGTCTCCCAGGCACTCTTCAGTTTCCAAACCTGACCAGGATTGGGAATACGGGAGGGGCACATGCACACGTGTGTGTGTGTGTGTGTGTGTGTGTGTGTAGTATCCCTGTTCTGTGCATCATGTTTTGTGCATCATGTTCTACTTTACATGTAGAAGCCATAGCCTACTTCATCCAACAGTTCCTAATACTGCTTCTTTATAGAAATCAATGTTTTTGATATTTCAAGCATATTATAGTACCAGGTCAATGAGATGGAACCCAAAATTTACTGTGTGCATATGTATATAGAAATGCACTAGAAAAATATTAACTTGTACAGTAATGAACATTGGGTTATAGAATTATATGTGCTTTTACTTTTCTTTTCTCTATTTTTTCCCCTGTATTTCTACCATGAAATTTTCTTTTAATGTATAGTTTTATTACATAAGTAATAAGTATTTTCATGTTGTAAAATACTGAAAAGATTGTGGAATATGGGAAAGCCCCTGTCCATGCTTTCCTTTAGTAACCACTTAGCAATGGATACAATTTGGTGTACATCCTTCTAGAATTTTTAGCCTGAATATTCAGTTATTGGAGTTGTGGAAATGTTCAAAATCAAAAGTAACACACTGCACATGCTTTTCTGAGACTGACTTTTGTATTTGATCCATTTTGGAGAATATGTATTATTTCATTTCAGTACCTATAAATCCATATGCGTGTAAGCGTATATAATAGCTCAGTCATGTCCAACTCTCTGTGACTCCATGGACTCTAACCCGATAGGCTCCTCTGTCAGTGGGATTTTCCAGGCAAGAGTACTGGAGTGGGTTGCCACTTCCTCCTCCAGGGGATCTTCCTGACCCAGGGATTGAACTGCAGTCTCCTGTGTCTCTTGCATTGGCAGGCAGATTCTTTCCCATTGAACCACCTGAGAAGCCCCCATGTGTAAAATCTATACGAGTATTCTTAAATTGCCAATATACCATGTATGTGAAATTTCTTATTTAATTGTGATATTGATGAACATTTTTTGTATTATAGACAGTATGCACCACACATTATTGTATACACTAGTTTATGTGTTGCATTGATCTTAAAATCCATGAACTAATTATAAAGACAGAAAGATGACAAGCAGGGAGATGGACATGAGAAGAAGTTAAAGGAGGTAGAAATTTCTGGAGAACAGAATATCCATCCCCTAGGTCTCATCAAACTCCACGAAACATTCAGATGCTCATTCAGGAAATAGCAACGCTGCTGTAGACTATTTTTTGGAATTCAGGGCTCCTAAGAGGAAGTTTGTGTAAAAACCCACACTCACAGTGTTCTTGCCTGGAGAATCGCAAGGACGGGGGAGCCTGGTGGGCTGCCGTCTATGGGGTCGCACAGAGTCAGACACGACTGAAGCGACTTAGCAGCAGCAAGAAGAAGTTTGTGTAAAAACCCACACTCAGAAGGATTTTGTCTTTGTTCCTCTTGTGCAAGAAAGAGCACCTCCTGAGATATACAGGGATATATCTGTATAGCTGTCTTGGTGTGGGCTGGGGCAGAGTTTGGTGGGTGGAAGGACAGACTGTGGGCTGTTACCACCCCCCAGTCTCCTGTCCTAGCCCCGTGTCAGTCTCTGAACTCAAATGACTGAACATAATCACATGGTAGCCTTCAGGTGTGTTTGAGAAAATAAATTATTGAAAATTCTTGCCAAATCTTGAAAATCAGCTGTTGCATTTACGTATGTACAGTATGACATAACTGCTTCTGCTGCCTACAACTCTCTTGTACAATTAAAAAAAAAAAAAATAGGGGAAATATTTCCCCTAGAAAAGCAAAGTGACAAAGAGTCTTTAAAAACCGTGGTTGCATTGAATGCACTTAAGGGACAATTCCTTCATTTATTTAAAACTTCAGTTCTCTAATAACTTGCCAATATTAGTTATCATTTTGTTAACTGTTAACTTTATGTAGATGTCATAATAAGAGTTTTGTGTATAATGCCTTTTTAATATTCAGAAGAGCCCTATAAAAACTATCACAACTTTACAAATAAGAAACCTGAAATGTTAAATAACTTCACCAATAGTCACACAGTTTTGAACCCAACTTTTATTATATTTAAAATTCTAGCTCTTAACACCAGATTGGAAATAAACCTGTAATTAGTTAATTAGAATGTTTTCATATTGGTGGCAACTCTAGCAATAATAATAAAAATAGCATGTTTTCATAGTAATAAAAATAGTATGTTTCAACAACTCCAATAATAGTATGTTTCATCTAATATATATGTTGTAAATTAATACTTCAGGTTATATCATTACTTTGAATTTTGGTATCTTTCATAAGATATTGAAATTCTGCGTTGTAGATAAGACCATGTATCAGTAAGAAAGGTATGACTTTTGCCTTAATTTGTGTTAGTCATACTATCTTGTTTGAGTTTTTTGAGGAAGGGAATGACAGGGTGGGGAGAAATGGAGAGTATTTGTTGGTATGTATGATCCTAAAGTCTGAGTTATTTGGCATTTTTAAGGATAAGCATTGATTCAGTTTTACAAGCATATGTTGGCAAGAAAATTAATGCCATGTGCTCAAAAACAATTCTTTGCTCTTAGGAAAGAGTTTTGTTTCAACTTGAGAGTCATAATCATGTTTATCAAATGTACTGATTGTGTGAACTGTATATAAATTGTCAGGCTCATAAAGGTATATATTTATGGTCCCCAGGTGCTCCTCAGCTTCCATATTTGTCCTGTTGGTGGAGTTAGTTTATTTTTTCTGTTTCTCTTATTGTCACTGAAGACTTCTAACAATCTCTGGTATTCTCTACAATTATATAGGAATATTCTCAAAGCTAATTGCTTGCACAGAGTACAAATAAGAGATGTTTTCTATTAGATTTTTATAGTACTTAGAGTTAAACTCCAGTGTTTTACTAATGGGAGTAGGCTCTTCTCTTATTTGCTAGGAAGCTCCACTTACAGCTGGAGAAATGTGTAATTTTTCTATTTATAAATAACAGTGTAAAACACATACTATGTAGAATAGAAATAACTGTTGTGAAATTGGCCATTTTGGTTTACACTGATTGTGAAAGTGAGCCAGGGGATTCTGTTTGATTAACTTTATAGAAGCAATAGTTTTCTTTTGTCTCTTTAGCCTTCCTTTTGGTCTGTTCCAAAAATTCTCAGCAGGTTGCTCCCGAGCTCCAAAGGAGAGCACAGTTCTTGGAAAGTGCTTTCTGGAAGGATCTGCAATGGCATTTAGGACTGCCAAGCGTCAGAAAATAGAAAAATGGAGAAATAAATTACCTCATTTACAGAGTATGTCACCTTAGGTTAAATCATATAAGAAATAAGTTCTATGGGTCTTTAGAGAATGCAAACAGATACTATAACTGAAATATATGGATAGAAGTAAATAGGTTGTGGGAAATGTTTAGAAAAAATAATGTTCTAAAAGATAATGTTTATGTCTACCTAATGTTCGTTTTAAGAAAACTGGTAAGAATCTTTGGTATGCTCTGTATTTGTAAAAAGTAATAATAGATTTTGAAATAAGTCTACATTACAGAAGATATATTTTTCTTTGTACTTAATTTCAAAGAAGCCAATGTTTAAAGAAAATCTGTGTTTTTTTATTTATAAGAAATGCATTATACTAATACATACCTACTTACTTAAGTGAGAAGATAAACAAAATCTGACAGAATGAGTTTTCTTTGCAACACATGTGCATACCCACAATTTGAAAGCTAAAAAAAAACAAAAACAAAAACACAGCAAACTTTCTATTGGAAGGGAATCAAGGTGACCAAAGCATAGTTTTGTATAATCTCATAATGAATAATAAGTCTATCCACTGTCCAAAAGAGCAATCTAAAACAAGAAATGAGTTAAAAAGGGAGAGGTTTCAGATAATCTCACCCCAAATTTAACTTTTTCAAAATAATAAATTTGACAAAATAAACTAAGCCAAATGAGGTTATAAATTATAAGTGGTGTATTCTTTTCTTTCTTAGTTTCCATTCCTTATTCCCCATTACATTGTTCCTGTACATGGAAAATAATTATGTGGCATTTTTCTCATCCTGTACTCATCATAGGAATACATAATTAAGAAATTGCCCTTTTTCTGTAGACCTCAGAATCCTTCTCCACAAAACACTTCTAAACACCCACTGGCGATAGATCAGAATTGAATCCTGATTGTACCTCCTAGATCTCCTGATCGGTTCTTTTTTTCCTTGCTCTCAGGAAAATAATCTGTATCTACAATGAGAAGTAAGGAACTGTGTGATATAATACAAAATGCTCTAAAAGAAATCGGAACATTATGTCCCAGTCCTGGTTCTGTCGTTAAGAGTAGAAACTTGGCAACTTGTAACTTCTCTAGGAAGGATTTCCAGTCTGTAAAATTAAGGGGGTTAGACTAGACACTCTTTCTAAAATCCTGTCTAATATCAGCTTTTTAGATTCTATACCTTCAGCAGCCCCCAGAGACTTCTCACCATTCCCTAAATACTCATTGTTTTACACCTGCGACATTTTGCGCATTTTCTTATTTCAGCCTGGGAAGCCTTTCGTCACCTTTGCAGCCTGGCAAAGCCACCACTCATTTTTCAAGTCTCCTCTTTAGCATCAGAGCCTTCCCCAGTTTCCCCCAACTCAGATCAAGGGAGTTGTCCTCAGCGTTGTGTTTTTGATATAGATCTGTCTTCTTTGCTTTTTTTTTTTAAATTGATTGATTGATTTGAAAGGGATTTTGGTTTGGTTTTGTTTTGACGGTGGTGGACCTTCATTACTGTGTGGGCTTTGCCCTAGTTGCTGTGAGCGGGGATTACTCTGGAGTTGCGGTATACCGGCTTCTCACTGCGATGCCTTCTCTTGTGGAGCTCAATAGCTTTGGTTCCCAGGCTCCAGAGCGTAGGCTCAATAGTTGGGGCAGAATGAGCTTACTTGCTCCGCGGCACGTGGAATCTTCCTGGGCCAGGGATTGAACCCGCATCACCTACATTGGCAAGGTGGATTATTTACCACTGAGACATCAGGGGAGCCCATATATATGTATTTTTTAATAATTATTTCTTGATTTGTCTTCTAAAAAATCTGTGAGGAAGGGATTCAGTCTCTTGATATCTGTAGTCTCCAAGATATGGTGCTTCATTCATCCCAATGAAATTCAATGAAATTGTATTGAATTAATACAGTTAAAGGTCAATATCTGACTGTTATAAGTGTAAAGCCTAGGGACAAAATATTATTTACATGATTTTATGTACATGTATTTTGGTAAAATATTCATGGTAAACTTCATCACATCTGTTCTATCTAAGCAATGCATGACCTGTGTACATTCTAAACCACAGGAACCACAGATAATTCTTTGAGACCAGTTGAGCTAAGGATGTTAGAGGTCAAGGGTTAATAAAGTATCAAAAAGCTTATGCAAATAAGTAAGGGAAACACCAAAGCGTCAATGCTAAATCATCAGAGACGCGTTCAGAGCATTCAGACAATTCACAAAAGAAAATATATAAATGACAAGTTAGAATATTTAAAAAAAAACAACAAAAATTGGAATGTCTGGGTAAAGATAAAGTAACACGTTCATTTAATACCTCTACCTCCTGAAAACTGTAAAAGGGTTTTTTCAAAGCATAAACCACAATGACAAAGAACGTGGGAAAGGAGTAACACCAACAACATTCTGGAAGTTGGAAAAACAAATAGTCAAGTGGTTAGCAGTTAAAGCTGAACCCTATGCTGGCACTGGGGAAAGCAGAAAAAGCAATCCCACTAATAGTGCCAAACAACAAAAATACTAAAAAATCAGCCATACTCAGAATCTAAGAAGGTGGGAATAAAGTCTGAAACTGTGTAAGAGGCAGCTAGGCATGCTGATCCCATCATACGGTCTATGGAGCCGTGTAACCACCCCTCACTCAGCCCAGCAAAATCCTGAACATTTATCCTCAGCAGGTTAAAAGCCCCAGTCTTCATAGCAGAGATAATTATTTATTGAGACAATGCCAGATCATTGGGTTAATAGCGCCAAGAGTGGAATCTGGATGAAGGCTAACAAGGCCATCTGGAAGTGTGAGTCACTGAGGACCGTGGACCGGAGGCTGGTGCGAGTGTGCCCTGTTGCGGTAACTGCTGTTTTCACAGTTGCCCAGGGATCTCTCAGGGAAGGAGAGGGCTTCCCTGTTAGATAAAAAGTGAACTTCCTGTTCACTGAATCTACAAATAATATGGGTGGTAAGGGATGTTCAGTTCAGTCACTCAGTCGTGTCCGACTCTTTGTGACCCCATGAACCGCAGCACGCCAGGCCTCCCTGTCCATCACCAACTTCTGCAGTCCATCCAGACCCATGTCCATTGAGTCGGTGATGCCATCCAGCCATCTCATCTTCTGTCGTCCCCTTCTCCTCCTGCCCTCAATCTTTCCCAGCATCAGGGTCTTTTCAAATGTGTCAAATGAGTCAATTCTTCACATCAGGTGGCCAAAGTATTGGAGTTTCAGCTTCAACATCAGTCCTTCCAATGAACACCCAGGACTGATCTCCTTTAGGATGGACTGGTTGGATCTCCTTGCAGTCCAACGGACGATCAAGAGTCTTCTCCAACACCACAGTTCAAAAGCATCAATTCTTCAGTGCTCAGCTTTCTTTGTAGTCCAACTCTCACATCCATACATGACCACTGGGGAAACCATAGCCTTGACTAGACGGACCTTTGTTGACAAAGTAATGTCTCTGCTTTTTGATATGCTGTCTAGGTTGGTCATAACTTTCCTTCCAAGGAGTAAGTGGATAAGGGATGGTTTTTATTAAAGTAGAAAATAGTGATTAGGATGATGGTAGGAGCACCACTGTAATGTTCCTGGACCAATTTACAATACTTGAATTGCATGTTCTGGAACTGGGGAGCATGCAGACTCTCACATGGAGTGTGTTTGCTTTGCTCTTCTTTTTCTGCTTTGTCCAGTGTTTTAAAATCTGCTAATCTTGATGTATCAAGTCTCTTAACACTGGGTTATTATGCAAGAGGCCTGTGTTTCAGTGATTTGGGGAATGGAGAAGGGATAAGGAGAAAGTAGGATATAAGTTGGTTCTTAGAATGTTTTCCTTTGTTTATCAATTGAAAGAGGTGGAAAGGTGGGTTACTTAGATAACATTATGTTCCCACTGCACTGATCGTCCATCCATTTCTCCAAGAAACAATTTTCGTTCCAGTCACTTGAATGTGCATTTGTTCCTTCTCTCTAGAACCCCATAAGACACTTCTGCCTGATAAACTTTACTCACTCTTCCAAACCAAGTTGAAATGTTCCATCCAGTGTGAAAGCTTCTATGACTCCAGAAAACAGCAACTATATTAACTACAGTTTAATAAGCCACCTGGCTTTAGTCGATTCTTATCAGATAAGCGAGGTAGTAGTTTTAACCTCACTTTACAGAGAAGGAAACTGAGGCTGAGAAGACTTGAATAGTGACTCAAGAGCATAGATCATTGTTCCTCAGTGTCTGCAGGTTATATGTACCAGGACACCCCTCAGATAGCAAGATGTGTGGATGTTCAAGTGCCTTATATAAAATGGTATAGTATTTGCATGTGACCCAACATCCTCCCTACACTTTACATTATCTCTAGCTTATAATAACTAATGCAATCTGAATACTATATAAATAGTTGTCATGTAAAGCAAATGAAAAATTTGCCTTTGGGAACTTTCTGGACATTTTGGGGGCAATAGTTGATTGAATCCAGGAATGTGAAACCTGTGGATAACAGAGCAGACTGTACCTAGATTTGAAATCCAAAGCTGAAAGCCCTTTCTTTTTGAAATCTGCATCACTTACTAATTATTTTGTTTTGTGTTTGTTAACATGCTTACCTCCCTCACTGAGCTGAGTCTTTATTCCTTCATGGAAAAGAAATTGTTTGGGGAGGGTGGCGTTTTTATATATAACATTAATCATATTTGCTTGTTTGACTCTACAGTCTACAGGGCAAGATGTTTAAACCAGATATGTTTTATTCATTATTGAATCCAACACCTGTCACAGTGCCTGCCACAGAAATTATTCAGTATATATTTTGAGGTAAATAAATGAATTAACAACTGAATGAACAGATGAATGAAGCAGGACGAGATCCAAATTATAACAAAATAATACTTTTTAAGCTCTCATTATCCGTGTTGTCTGAATAGACAGTGATTTCTTAAACTAATGTGAAACAAACCATCAACATCAACCATCATGTTAATTCAGATGAATTCTGTACCCAAACAGAATCTCAGCATGCTGGCCCTGTGGGTTAGGGGGCAAGTTTTGCTTTCTTATAAACAAAGAGACTGAGACTGCAGAATACTTAGCCACAGAGATGTAGGGTTTTGTATTTCATACAAATAGGCTGCTTTTTTTTTTGAAGTAGGACAAATCTAATATGCTTTATTTTTTATTGCAAGACCTATAAAGACATTTGGTTGTTTCTCTTAAAAAATTTTATTTTATATTGGAACATAGTTGTTTACAATGTTGTATTAGTTTCAGATGTACAGTAAAGTGATTTAGTTATCCATATTCACATATCTGTTCTTTTTCAGATTATTTTCCCTGGTAGGTTATTACAGAATTAAACTATTTTTAATCTAGAGCCCAAGTAGACAGTTTTAAGTTCCAGACCTCAAGCCAGTGTGGTTCATGTTTTGTCACTATCGGGTCAACAATAGAACTTTAGTGGTCTTATGAAGTTTTCATAAATTTTTCAGCTATTAAAAACTGACCACAATGAGTAATATAAAAGATTGCAGTGATTACAAGGTACTTAACCTCTGAGTACTAACTTACAATGTACTTAGAGTCAACTAAGAAATATATGTTTATTTCATGACTTTAAACACTCTGAAAGTCTAAAAATCATGTGCTTTTTTAAAAAGAAAAGAAAGTGTACGTCCTGTTTTTCTTTTAAGAAAAAACCCATAAGAAATAAGAGATAGCAAAATGTATTAAATTATTTATTCCATAATAACACCATCCCACATCAGATTTTAAATACAAAAGAATAGGCAAAAGCTAATGGTGCTGACTTTAATTCTAACCCAAATAAGTCAGGAAGTTAAGTGAAATTAGTTTTTCCTCTAATCTTATGTGGAAAAGAAATATGTCATATGGCAAACCCACATGATTCCAATCTGTTGCCTTTATTCATCCCTGCCATAACATTTAGAGTCCAGAAACTATATCAGAAATGGAGTCAATATTTCAACACCAGTATACAGACTAGAAATGTGGTAAGGTGTGTGATATCTTACTGCATCAAAAAAATATATATTTTGATTGAGACAGGATGTTGATCATGTATCTTTTTCTCCAGAATCTTATGGCTGTTTTCTTCCTTATGATTCACTCTCCATAAAGGCACATTTTCTCTTCTTTTCTCCATAGAATGAAAAAGAAAAAGAAGTATCTGTATCTTAAAAATAAGCTTCCCCATCACTTGGGGACATGACTAATTTCCTTTACTGGTCATTCCTTTCTCGTGGTCCTCCTCCTGCCTCAACTCACAGTGTTTTCCCACCCATGTTCCATCTCCTTTAACAAATGCACTGTCTCCATGACTTTGCATTTTCGTCTGTGTTATTCTCTTTGTCTGGAACTCCTCCACACCTGGGCTTCCCTGGTGGCTCAGCAGTAAGGAATCCGTCTGCAATGCAGGAGATGCAGGAGGCATGGGTTCTATCCTTAGGTCAGGAAGATCCCCCCTAGAGAAGAGCATGACAACCCGCTCCAGTGTTCTTGTCTGGAGAAGCCCATGGACAGAGGAGCCTGGCGGGCTACAGTCCAAAGGGTCGTACAGAGTCGGACATGACAGAAGTCACTTAGCATGCACATCTCCTCACCTACCCATTCCTAACCCCCCTCCACCCTTCCTCCTATTCCCTGCACCGAATTCCTCCTGCTGTTTGATGTGTCAAGAATCTGCTCCTGTAGGAAGCCCAACCACACCGCCCCCACCACCAAGAACAACTTAGATGCCTCTGTGTTCTGAATGTGTTCTTGGAGTTCTCATCAGAGATCCACTAGGACTGTCTATATTAACTTCCCTCCCTTCTTGACCAGACTGTGAATTTCTGAAGGGCAAGCATTTGCCCTGTTCATTTTTGCATAACCAGCATCCTATCTGGTGTTTAGTGTATATTACATGTTAAATAAATGTTTGTGGAGTGAATCAGTGAGGCTGGTTTCCCATTAGGAGAGTGAAGAAGGTAAATTTCTTAGAATCTGAAAAGCACACAGGAAGAACTGGGACATTTTTGCTTGAGTTAAAAGTACTTTGACAGAGACTACATTTGAAATTAAAAGACCCTTACTCCTTGGAAGGAAAGTTATGACCAACCTAGACACTATATTAAAAAGGAGAGACATTTCTTTGCCAGCAAAGGTCTGTCTGGTCAAGGCTATGGTTTTTCAAGTGGTCATGTATGGATGTGAGAGTTGGACTGTGAAGAAAGCTGAGCACCGAAGAATTGATGCTTTTGAACTGTGGTGTTGGAGAAGACTCTTCAGAGTCCCTCGGACTGCAAGGAGATCCAACCAGTCCATCCTAAAGGAGATCAGTCCTGGGTATTCATTGGAAGGACTGATGCTGAAGCTGAAACTCCAATACTTTGGCCACCTCATGCAAAGAGTTGATTCATTGGAAAAGACCCTGATGCTGGGAGGGATTGGGGAGAGGAGGAGAAGAGGACAACAGAGGATGAGATGGCTGGATGGCATCACTGGCTCTATGGACATGGGTTTGAGTAAACTCTGGGAGTTGGTGATGGACAGGGAGGCCTGGCGTGCTGCGATTCATAGGGTCGCAAAGAGTCAGACATGACTGAGCGACTAAACTGACTGACTGACTGACTGACCTTTGAAACTCCATCTAGTTGGGCCTCTTGTAGTCTTTGTGAAATAGGAATATTAATCCTCAGAGCCTATCAAATGAGATCTAGTTATTAAGGGACAAAAAATTGGTATAAAATGGACTTTCTAATAAGAGAGTCCCAAATCATAAGGACAATATAATGTTGAAATGTTTTAATAGCTTCCAAATACAAGTACACGTGGTATCATATGATTAAAACAGTATGAGTCAAAGGAAGGAACAGGATGTCTAGGTTTTCAGTGTACTTGGTATTCTTTAACAGAATGTTTTATTAGTGTATAGTCTCTTGACAATTATTTCCTGATCTTATTTCCTAAGGAGATTTAAGGTGTTTATTCTGAAAAGATAGGTATGGGATATTTTATTTTCATTATAGATGTAACAAGTAGAACACATTTATCTTTTGTGATCAGGAAATAAAAGGAGCCCTATGTGTAGCAAGCAGTGAAATCTCTAAAATATGAAAATCAGGTGTGCGTAGACTGGCAGTCAGTGTGTAAGGCAAACATAGAATCTTCTGGCTTTCTTTTCTTTAATAAAACTTTATCATTTATTTATTGTTAAGGAAAGTTGGAGACCCTGTGGACATGTCTACAACTGAAGTACTCCTTACTCTTGGAAGTCAGGCTGTTTGTTGGAAGAATAGAAAAAAAGCTAGCACCTAAAAAGGAAACTAAGCTTGGAGAAGAGATGATCACTAATGGATGTATTAATTCATGGCTTGCTGATTAGATATATTTTTGTAAAAATAACTTGGTAAACTGCTAAAAACAGATTTTTTTTTGGACATTTTAGAGTGGAGTGACAAAACTCTAGTTAAAAACAGACCCAAATCTAAGTTAACAAGTCACCATGTTGTGTAGAATGTTGAAAAGTCACTGCCAGTAGATTCACGGCCTGCCCTTGGTATTTGATTCCCTTTGGTTCACTGTGATAAAACTCTGGGTCGTGGGTAGCCTTTAGGACCTGACAGGAGACTTAGCAGGAGCAGCATCAAGGCTGTGTGGTTTATTTTAGGAAGGGGTGTAGCCTACCTAGCCCAAAATGGGCCACCGAGAGCTTGGTGAAGCCTTGCTTATGGAGCTCACCCAAAGGAGTACCAAGGATGCATGTCATCTTGGCCAGTTGGTTGGAAAAAAAAAATTTTTTTTTCTAACGTATTTTAGAAAAATGTGATATTTTGAAAAGGGCATGAAATATAGCAGGAATCTTAAAGCTGAATTTTTATTTCTTTCCAGACTTTGTCTCTTTGTCAGTCATTCTCTCTCCCTTCTCTTGCCTCTTGTGACCTTGTAGTTAATGAGAGAAAACATATATATTTTCTAATGTTTCTTTATTAACAGCAACAACAACCAAACAGCCAAACACTTGAATTTTGCCCACTATCCAAATTTTTTATTTAAATGGCCTCTTCTTTGGAGTTACCTTGGAATCAGATTTTTATTCCCTCACTGTCTCTTTTGTATTTCTAAGTGATATGTATCCATCAATTTAAAATACTTCCATTTTCATTCTAGAGGACTAATACTGTCCTGTTGTCACTTTGTTTTTAACTTATTTGTCATTCTCCATTCCTCTGCTTCTGCCAGATAAACTGATTATCTCAATTTTTATCTCTCTTGTATATTTTTAAGGCAATAACTGAAATTAGCTTGCTCTAGGGCAGATACTCTGGGTGACAGAATAACTTGAGGCAAAAATGTTTTGAATTAGTTTGTAGGTAGTTTGATATCACATGTGTCAGTTTTTATGACCTGCCATTCATAATAGATCACTTCCTAACCTCACCTTGGCCCTGGCTCTGGCCCAGCTCAGAAAATTACTAACATAGTTATCAGTTGACACTTAAATGCATGTCTTCAGGTTTAGTAATGTGAAGGAAAATTTCCAGAGGCAGGATAATAAGGAAATTTAATTAAGAGCTCATGTTGACTCAGGAATATTATGTACAGCATTGATCCATAGTGTAGCTAATACATTCATTATGTTGCAAATTTCAAGTGATTTCTTAGTACATTGGCCAATCAGAGTGGAACCTGTCTCAACAGGAATGCTGAAAGAAACAAGGCAGTGAAACTTTCATCTCCACTGGGAGTGAACTAACTTGCCAAATCTGGACCATCAATCATAGTGAATACGTTCAAAACAAATCATACATCTTTCACAGTTCATTGTATTCATCAGCAGTTTTGAAATCAGCAGTCCAAAGTAGTCACTTTTGGCGAGGTTTTCCATAGCCTGCGGTTTAGGCAATATGCCTCAGCTGTCTTTTTCAAGGCTCTGGTCTTCTGGTAGTCGTATGGCATTGGCCAGTGTCAACGAAATCTAAAAGGACTAAAGGGTGGGCTCATTTTGTCGAGGATGGTCATTACATTATATCTCTGAAAATGCTGTCTTAAAAATCAAGTCATTGTCTAAAAAGTTCCTTGGAATCACTTAGTGCTTGAATGCATGGATGGATTGCAAGACTGATTTTCCCACTCATGTGCTGGGCTAATGCTCATACATAGGCAAAAATGTATAATATGAAATGTCTGTTTGTGGAGGGAGGAGGAGAATGTTCAAACATGAAATTATTTATTTAGTGTCACTGTTCTGATTGCTGTTAAAAAAATGTTTTATTTCAAATCATATCATATGTAATAGAAAGTTTCATGAAGAGCACAGAGGCACCCAAATTGATCCATTGTCAACATTATGCCTCATGTGATGTATCACTATCTTTCTCTTTGTGTATACATACCACACACACACACAAACACATACATTACGTGTATTCTCTGAACCCTTTGAGAGAAAGCTGCACCCATCATGACCCTCCATACCCCAATTCCCCAGTCTTTCTCTCTCAAGAACAAGGAGTCTTTTCTCAACAACTACAATTAGTCTCAAACACCTGATTGCCTTTGACTGTTTCAGCGTGGCTTGTCTTTATGCCTTTTACCTCAATTTCTGACCCAGATACAGAAATGGGTAGAGTGAATAAGTCAACTATCTAAAAACAGTCATGTCACTCATGTTTTAAATTTTACCAACGAACATGGTATGTCAGTATGTGGGAAATGACTCAGTGTTGGTTTTAGGAAAAATAGATGGGTTAATACTAGTAGAGGTTTCCCTTAGTAAGAAACCTTACCTATTTAGAGATTCATCGTATCAGTGGCACTACAGTTAGCTAGCATTCATTTGGAGAGAGAGAACATCTTGTCTTTCTGTACTTTTGGTTCTGTTTTTTTCTCTTGTTATCAGGTAACCCAAGGTTTTGAAAGATTGTAGTAGTTTCTACTTTGTCAATACCATTACCCTGCTCCCTGACAGTAAGCAGCGGAGAAGTGGAGGGGGCATTGGTGATGCTGCATGGGTTCTGGAAAGATCAGAGGTCTTACACTACACCTCAGCTATCCCTTCACTGAGATGAGTAGTGGTGGATGTCTCCCAAAATGGTTCTTATAGCTGTTTTTAATCTCTGATCTTAATTTTTAAAGGCAGGTTTACCCTGTTGTGAATAAATAGAACTGAGATTTAGGTTTAATAATATATATAGCTCATTTTGATAACACATATCTGGCAGTTGCCATTTTTTTTCCCCGAAGGGTCTTTGGCAGGCATATCCCTCTCCACCTCAGTGTTCCCAACAATATGACTATGTATTGGGGGATCCAGCTGAGAAGAGCAGTGCCTCAGGGGTTTAGAATGGGCAGCAGGATTTTGTGTAGGAGGAAGTTGTGATGCTGCAACAATTTATGAAAAACAGGTCCCTTGGTAACTTTATAATGGCAAAATCATCCAGGAGGCCAGGCGCACATCCAGTGACAATGTACACACAGCGGTGGGCCTCAAGTATGTACAAACAAGTTTACTACCCTGAGCAGACTATTGATTTAGTCATCCAACAGATGTACATTGAAAGGGAATGTTCCAGGAGCTGGGGCTTTGGTAGTGAATAAGACAGCCATGGTCCATAACTTCACAGAGTTTACACATAAACTCTTTTGCTTTAAGATATTGTGCATTAAGAAGTATTTGTGCTCTGACCATATGACCACAGTATGTCATTCTCTAAACCTTTCAGACATGACTTGGAGCCACAAGAATTTAGTTTTAAAGCTGCTGGATTTGCAGGAAGAAAGAGCATTGGCTTTGAATGACAAATCATGGAAAGAAATAATTTTGAAAAGATCCTCCAGCTTGTAATGGTTTAACAAGAGCAGTGTGTTCAGAGACTATTGAGTCAGAAAAATATGTAAACATCCATGTGTTCAAGTGTATAAGTGAGTAGTGGGGGGAACCTTCCCACAATGAGCACAGTGTTCTAGATGGTGGGGAAGCCATGTTTTGGTTCATCACGCTCAGGCTTCCATCAGCTTCCAGGCTGGAATGACTTCCAAATCAGGCTGCGAAGACAAATATCTAAGTCCTAAGGGAAGCTCCAGGGTGGTTCTTACATGGTTTTGTTTGGCATATTTTCTCAAAATTATTTTCAGATAGTTCCAGAGCAAGCTCTTAATTCATAATCTATCACTGCACAGTATCTTTGAATTACAGTAAACTGGAAACCAGCCATTTGATATCTGAATTTCAGTCTGGCCTGTGTCAACACAATTCTTGTTGACAAGACTAAGCTATGGAACTAGATCATAGGTAGGACCTATGTAGTTGGGATTATACTTGTCTGTGAATATAGAAATTTAAAATAGAGGTGGTTTACACAAGAGAGATGTTTATTTTTGCATCGTGTTAAAATAAAAAGGTAGATAGTCCAGAGCTCTTGGGGCAGCACTTCTACAAAACCTTCAGGGACACGTGTTCCTTCCATTATGTTGCTGTTAGATGGTGCCTCTGTGTGTCAGTTCAACTCATGACCTGATATGGCAACCCCCAGCTCCATTCCTCAACTTCATGTTCTAGCAAGTAGAAAAGAGAAGAGAATGGAGGACAAATAAAAGATATAGGAAAGAGGTCTTTCAATGAAAGTTCTTGAAACTTCCGTGTAACACTTCTACTTCCAGCCCATTCACTAGGACTCAGTCATGTGGTGACACCTCCTATGACCTCCTATGCTGGTTACATAGGAGTCTGGCATTTTCTGTTTTGATCATTCATTTGCTTAGGTAAAAATTGGGATTTTATTAGGTGAGTGGTTACTTTCTAGACTGTTATGTGAGAAGAGGAACGGATGGAGCAATTCAGATGCTGAAAAGTGCATTTTTGCCCTGGTTTGTGTTCTCCTCACAACAGTTCATCAAGTCATATAGTAATGACTTCTGTTCTGTGTCTTTGCTATACTTCATTTAAAGTATAACTTAAAAAAAAAAATTGGGATTCTAATACAAAACTGATGAAGAAAGACACCAACCTTAGGGATCATTCAGCAGTCTCTGCCACAATGTTGCCTTTTAATAACCTTGCGTATGTTTTAAATATTTCATATCAGTGTGCAGCAGTATATTTGCAACATCATCTGTGTCAGTAGTATGATCTTATACAAGTGTGAGCTTAGTAGTTGCAGTTTTCAGGAAAGGTGTGTTAGGCTCTGCTAGAGTATTTTACTCACCCTAGGTAAGGGCCTAAAGATTACATGTGCTAGCCTCATGACTGATTTTAATGGCGTGTAAAAATAGTTTCCCTACCTCAACACTGACATGTTCACGTAAAATTGGGGAAAGGGGAACTAGTAGCACAGAACAAAAGTAGTTAGGGCTCTTAAAAGTGTTTGAGGCTCTTCATGTTCTTACCAGCTCATAGCCTCATCTCAATTTGAATCACAGGTACATTCTGAACTTAAGGTAAAGTCCTAAAGCCCCACACAAGGATTATTCCACTTGTTCTAACAAGATTGTGTCCCAGCAGGCATGCCACAATTTGAGAGTTACAAATAGGGAGGTCTGAAAGGAGAAGGGCGGAGGAGGTAATTTCTCTTAACTCTCCTGCAGTGTCTTAGATTAAAGTGGATAATGGTTCCCATTTTGCTGACATGAGGCAGAGATGTCACTAAATAGGGAGAATGAACAATCACAGAGCTGGTTTAATTTCCAGAGGGGTTTATGGAAGCACCGTAACATGATGTGGCCAAATGTTCCTAAAAGTATGAAGTAATCTAATTTGTTCCATCATTACAAGAAATTAAAGCCAAACACAATTACATCCCAGTAGTAAAAAGAATCAGTTCAAGTGCCATTGTTATTGACTGAATGAAGTGAGCTTTCTGATTACCTTGATCAGCCAACATTTTAATTTTTGTCTGCCCATTTATGCCAAATCACATTAGAGGGCCTTAACTGATTTTGACCAAAGGAGCTATATAAGGTGCAGTTTAATCTGAGAAGTTTAATTACTAGATTAGAGTTTTCAAATGGATATGTCTTCTAGATTTCAGTGAATTTGGGCATGTAATAATTAAGGATTCTTTGTTTTTTAGTGTTAGTAAGAGGTCCAAGATGAAAGAAAGACTTAAATTTAGGGAATTAATTTTTTGTTGTTGTTAGACCAAGAGTCTTTCTGAACAGGGGTGTCCGTTCTTCCAGGAGTGAGTCCAAAGCTCCTGGATGCTTTGGTGATTTGAGAGGGTTGCTTCCACAGAGGAAAGCCGGTGTGGTACCCAGACTTCCAGGGGAGGTAGATTTGGGCGGCTAAATACTGTGTGATGAACTCTCCCATAGTATCCATATGGTTTAGCAACCACACCAGGACACATTTGCGAGTGAAATGTAATGCTACTCATACTTACACTGGGATAACAGACATAAACCTGGTAAATTCAAAGCCAGTTAGAATATATGAACCTCCTACCCATATGGAACAAAGGGCAATAGATATCCAAACAGACGAGTAAAACAGAATGCTTGAAAGTGAAAGTGTTAGTTGCTGTCGTGTCTGACTCTTTGAGACCCCGTGGACTGTAGCCCTCTAGGCTCCCCTGTCCATGGAATTCTCCAGGCAAGAATACTGGAGTGGGTTGCCATTCCCTTCTCCAGAGGATTTTCCCAATCCAGGTATCGAACCCGGACTCCTGCATTGTAGGCAGATTCTTTACCATCTGAACCACCAGGGAAGCCCAGAGAATAGGGCATTCTGTAGGACACTAGGAAAGGAAAATGAAGATAAGGTTCGCTCTGCCAGGGATTTCTCTCCATAGCACAGAAGTTATTCTAATCACGTGATATCTCAGAGCATAAAGTTTGTAAGCCCCTGAACCGTGTTAATATTTCTCTCACAGTCTAGTTATTGATTCTTAGAGGTGTGAGAAACTCTGGAAACATTACAGAAAGGTAGCCTTAATAAAAGGAGTGTCTTAGGCTTTTTTCAGTTCAACAAACATATATTGGATATCTAGTATGGGACAAGCAGTGTTTAGCATCAGAGATTGAAAAAAATATTTGATATGGTCCCAACCCTGGAGAAATTCGTTCTCATAGCAAACAAATCATGGCAATAAATTGTGTGGTGATTCAATTACTTGAAGAGTTAACTTCTTATTTGGCTCTCCTGCATCAAATATGATATCTGCCGGTCTCTGTCTTTAGAGGGAACTCCTGCTGGGTAGTAACCTAGATTTTTCCAGACCCCTACCCACGCTAGACACTATGGTGGATAAACAGGGTGAGTGGGTTGTTTCAGTGCTGCTCTTTTTACTCAAAGGTCTTTGTTTTCCAGACTGCTCATTTATTTTGTTTCCATCTGGAAAGCCCTTCCCTGTCATCTGAGCAGTTCAGACCAAATGAACAGAGACAAGCTATAGAGATTCAGGATATCTGGGTTTAAAAGGTTTGCTTGTTTAATTAGATAAACAATTTGAGAGTAATTTCCAGGATTACTGTTCCTAATCACATCGGTAAAGGCTGGGAAGACCCTCTCAGTCAGTCAGTGGGTAATAGCATCTGAGAGAAGAGTGAAATGCTGGAAGGAGCTGGAAATAATTCAGAAAATCCTCCCACACTCTTTGTGCCTGCATATAAAATTCATTGTCATTGTGCTTTTCTGAGCACTTATTTTTTACACACATAATCCAATTAATCTTCAGCATCACCCTGTGATGTACTTCTTTCTGCATTTTTCAAATTATCATAGAGAACAAGCTTAAACAAGTGAATTAGCTTGTATGAGGTCTCAGGCTAGTCAGTGGCAAAGCTCAGGCAGTAAGGACTGCCTTACTTTAAAAACTATTCTCTTGAACTTTTGGTCCCTTTGTGGTGTAGAGTAACCCACCATATGGTTCACTCAGAGATTAAGAGGAGCAGGGACCCACCCTGCCTCATTTCTAAATAAAGGAATTAAGGGATAGGGGAGGTCAGACAGAGCTGGAATAGAGCTTTATTCCTATAGAACGAGCACCTTCCTCCAGGAGCCAACGAAATGGGTTCAAGTGCTAGTCTTACCCTGGAGAGTTACATTACCAATGGTTACTTGCCCTGATGAATTCAGCTGTAAACTTTAATTCTGCACAAAGAGAGCGGGACCCTGGTGCCACAGGGAGCAACTCCTGGGGAGGAGGCAGGCAGAAGGAGCCACAAGTGGGGAATTCAAGCTGCAAAATTTAATTAAGTTCTCAAATGGCTGGGTTTTCTTCACCCACTTATCAGCCAGCCCGTTTTTCTCCTCCCACAATTGCCTCTTTCATTGTCCTTTTTAAATAAACATTATCTGCTTGATGTTCTCGGCTTCCAGTTGGATTTCTTTACTTTGAGAGACCCGTGCCCACCCTTTCTTCTTTGCCCCAGTGGCTATAGCTCTCTGCTTCCTTTTCTCTGTCACTCATAGGCTTTCACTGAAGAGAATTTGGACACTTGGAGAAGGAAAAGACGGTTAACATGTCTGAAGCCTAGTTCCACCACCTGGTTCTTGCCCCCATCTGAGCCGCCAGGCCCACTCTTGCTGTTCCCTAAGTACCACTCATGTTGTTCCCTAAATCCCCAACCATATTGCAAACCGATTGTGAACCACCAGAGGGAGGAAGACTTGGAAATTTTCTCCAGGAAGACTGCCATAGTTCACATGTTTTTTTATTTTATTTTTTTAATATTGGAGTATAGTTGATTTAGTGTTGTGTTTCAGGTGTATAGCAAAGTGATTCAAAAATGCATACACATGTATCTATTCCTTTTCAGATTCTTTTGCCATTTAGATTATTATAGAATACTGAGCAAAGTTACCTGTGCTATATAGTAGATCCTTGTTGGTTATCTATCTTAAATATAGTAGTGTGTATATGTCAACCATTTGAAATCACTGTGATTGTTTATTTTTGGATCAGCACCTCTAGACTAGGGGCTCCCTGAAGTCAGAGTTCTTCTGAATCAACTCTGTACACTGAGCACCTCTTAGAATATGAGATGCCCCCTAGCAGATGTTCAACATATTTTTAGTTAGTAATGACTCAAACCAAAGTTTTAGTAGACAAGAATGAATCAGTGTCAATAAAATCAATAAAACAACGTCTGGTTTTCCAACTTTGTGCATGAAAAGGACTCATCCCTTGGTAAAACCAATATAGACGAAGTATATGGATTTCCTCCAGCTCCAGAACCCATCATCCCAGATCTTCTCCCGAGTGCCCCCAGCACTGAGTGATCTCAGGCTCGTTGCACCCCAGACCTTCCTGCTCTTCCTATGAAGAGCTTGTCATCTGCCTCTATGCAGAGCTTCCTTTGGAAGAACTTTTGTATGAAGGAAGTAGACTGTAAAAGGCAGGAATAGAAGAGCTGGGAGGAAAGAAGGAAGGAAGTCCTGGCTGAGCAAGGGGCAAGTATGACCAAAGACGCAGAGGTGAGACGGGGCGGGGGACTTTCTGACAGGAAGCAGGAGGTGTAGGCAGGGTCAATCATAGGAGATGGGACAGATGGGTCTACTAAGATAGATTTAAAGGGCATCCCAGGAGTCTGATTGAAGCTTAGATGTAAACCTATATGTATTAAAATCCAGAATACGGTCTTGCATAAGGAGAGATATTATTCTGATTATAGAAGAGTGCTTTGGGATTATGTAGAAATGACTGAAAAGGGAAAAGACCCCTAGAAATTGAAGGAAGAGCTCAGTTTTCTTGAAGTTTCTTTGAAAGCATTGAAGATCTGGAAAGGGAAATGAGGACCAAATGGAAAGATTTACTTTTTATTATTCATCTGCCCTTGAAAGGGTTAGGATGTATGGCATTCTTTGGGAAACAGTGCTCCCTGTTAGCTTGGGTCATTAGTAATTGTTAAGTCATTGGAATCAGATGTTTTTGGTCAGGCCAAGTTCCTCACAGCACATCTCATAGGGGTCCAGTTGGTCCATGGACAGCTGATATCATTTGACCAAGACCATCCCTGAGTAATCATTGGAACCCAGTAAGGAATTCTCTGTCTTTTGACTCCAAATTAAATAGTCTTTGTGACCCCACATTAGTATTCTGGATTCCAAAAACATTCAACTTAATTTCTCTGCCTTGAAACTATAATGTCCTTATGGGCTTGACTAAAATACCACTCTCAGGAAGACTTCTGTCACTTGTGCTAATAAACACTGCAGATATTATAGACTGCAGTCTGGCCACTAAGGGTTATGACTCTTTTTGTTGCATCCTTAAAATCCTGTCTAAAAATCAGATGCCAAAAATTTAAAAAGAGATTTTGCATATAAAAACTTCAAATGTGGGGATTCTTTTGAAATATCTGAAGATCTGGCAACAGTGGGTGGTTAATCCCACATGTGGCCTCTGAAGTCCCATCCCTACTGCCCCTGCAGTACCCCCAACCATGTCATTCATTCATTCATATGATCTGTCTGGCTGCTATAGGCTTAGTATGTGTTCACCTGGTAAGTCTCTAGTGCCCTAATGAAACTCATGCATGTATGGAGAAATGACTTATGAAATATCTGCATGTTAGATAGCTCATACCTTAGAGAACCCTGTGTTCTACTTATGTCTCCCTTGCAGTAGAAAAGCAGGCTTTCCTTTTTAAAATTTATTAATTTATTTTTGGCTATGCTGGGTCTTTGTTGCTGTGTGGGCTTTTGTTTAGTTGTGGTAACCAGGAGCTACTCTCTACTTATAGTGTGAGGGCTTCTCATTGTAGTGGCTTCTCTCGTTGTGGAGCAGGGCTCTAGGCACACGGGCTTCAGTAGTTGCGGCATGTGAGCTCAGTAGTTCTGTCTCCTGGGCTCTAGAGTACAGGCTCAATAGATGTGGTGCAGGGGCTTAGTTGCTCCATAGGCTGTGGGATCCTCCCATACCAGGGATTGAACCTGTGTCTCCTATATTGGCAGGTGGGTTATTTACCACTGAGCTCCCAGGGAAACCCCAAAGGGACAGTTTTTATTAGAAAGTGAGAAGAAGAGAACAAGAGGGAGACAAAAAACTACCATTTATTAAGCTATATGATCCCTACTTCTGTGTTTTCAAGCTTATTGGTAGATTGCAAAATCAGTTTTGTGGGTCATGATCAATATTCTTAAAATAAATAGAAGAGAAAACATCAGAGTGAATCATACATGGTAAGAGTAAATGTTATTTCATGTCAGTTCTACTTCAGCTCTTTATATACTAAATCAAATATGTGTTCTCTGTATGTTTCAGTTATATATAGATTTTCGTTATATTGTGTGTATCTCATTTTTTTCACTTTAACTTAAATACATGTTTTGTTAAAAGAATATAAGCAAGTTTTGCTATGACTATTATGTATAACACACAGGCATTGCTTTTAATAGGCATTCACTTCCTCCTACCTTTTCTTTTTTTTTTTTCAGTAATGTGTAACTGTTAAGCCCAAACTCCTAATATATGCCCCCACGTTTCGCCTTTGGTAACCATAAATTTGTTTTCTATGTCTGTAAGTCTGTTTCTGTTTTGTAAATAAGTTCATTTGTGTCATTTTTCAGATTCCACATATAAGTGATATCCACGATATTTGTCTTTCTCTGACTTCATTTAGTATGATAATCTTCAGGTCCATCCATTTTGTTGCAAATGGCGTTATTTCATTATCTTTTTATGACTGAGTAGTATTTTATACATATATATGGGCTTCCCAGGTGGCACTAGTTATTTACCACTGCCACCTGCCTGCCAGTGCAGGAGACATAGGAGACTGGGATTGGATCCCTGGATTGGGAAGATCCCCTGAAGGAGAGCTTGGCAACCCACTCCAGTATTCTTGCTTGGAGAATCCCCATGGACAGAACTTGGTGGGCTATAGTCCATAGGGTCTCAAGAGTCATACACAACTGAAGTGACTTAACATGCAATATAATATATATATATATATATATATATATACACACACACATATTTAATAAAATAAGTATTCTCTTTGTGTTCATATATAATTATAAATGTATAGCTTATATAAGCCATTTTATTATACTTAAGCTTATATTATACAAAATATATGAAATCCCATGGACAGAGGAGCTTTGCAGGCCATAGTCTGTGGGGTTCACAACAAGTCAGACATGAATGAGCGCAGACACACACACAATCTCACATCTTCTTTTGTCTATTCATTTGTCAGTGGACACTTAGGCTCCTTGCATGTCTTGGCTATTATAAATAGTGCTGCTATGAATGTTAGGGTGTATTTATGTTTTCAGATTAGAGTTTGCATCTTTTCTGGGCATATGCCCAGGAGTGGGGTTGGGGGATCATGTACATGCTTAGTCACTCAGTCGTGTCTGACTCTTTGCGACCCTTTGGACTATAGCCTGCCAGGCTCCTCTGTCCACAGGATTTCTCTGGCAAGAATACTGAAGTGGGTTGCCATTTCCTCTTTCAGGGGATCTTCCCAACCCAAGGATTGAACCCATGTCTCCTGTGTGTCCTGCATTGCAGGCAGATCGTTTATCCTCTGAGCCATTGAGGAAGATCACTGGATCATATGGTAGCTCTATTTTTACTTTTTAAAGCACCTCCATATAGTTCTTCTTCGGAGAAGACAATGGCACCCCACTCCAGTACTCCTGCCTGGAAAATCCCATGGACGGAGGAGCCTGATAGGCTGCAGTCCCTGGGGTCGCAAAGAGTTGGACATGACTGAGCGACTTCACTTTCACTTTTCACTTTCATGCATTGGAGAAGGAAATGGCAACCCACTCCAGTGTTCTTGCCTGGAGAATCCCAGGGGCAGAAGAGTCTGGTGGGCTGCCATCTATGGGGTCACACAGAGTCAGACATGACTGAAGCGACTTAGCAGCAGCAGCAGCAGCATATAGTTCTTCATAGTGGTTGCACCAATTCCCATCAACAGTGTCAGAGAGCATCCTTTTCTCCACCTCCTTACCTTTTTAAACTGAACAGGTATCAAAACATTTCTATATATATATTTTATATTAGGAGTTAGCACCCACATGTCTTCAAAAAATGAGCACAATTGACAACGGTATCATTCTACTTACTACTTTAAATAAGTATATTGGTAATAGTATGAAATATGTTTCTTACTGTGGTTCACTGTTAAAATGTTTGAAAGCCACTTCCTTATCTCGTTTAATCTTCCCCCACAACTCTGAGGGGTGGAGTCTGGGCCTTCAGAAGAGAAATGGCGGTCTCCACAGGAGTTGCAGTGCCTTATATTCTTTGCTTGTTGGAAGGTCTCAGAGAATGCCAGAAAGGAAGGGTTTGGTTAGCTGGGGCCTTGAAGCTGATGAATAAAGGACATGTTCAGGGTGGGGAACCATGGTTATTAGATCACCAGGACAAACTATGAAAACAAAATATACAGACTGAAATTAGAATGTGAACCTAAATATCTAGAAGCATCTCCATTGGTTATTTTTGTAACAGAATATTATATGAAATGAAATAAATAATGCCAGGGAAATGGTAGATGCACTGAGAATAGTGGTGTTAGCTAAATGGCAAAATTCAGGAAACTTAAAAGTTATACTCCAAGAGTTAAGATATGTAATGCTGTTTAAAAATATAAAGTCAACAGAAAGACACACCACAGCAATTGATTTTCATGGATCTCAAACGTCTTTTAAATCTAAACCCTTAATGATCTCAATGCAAAATGTCCATACATTAAATGAACAATTTTAGCTAGTAAATATGCCCTAGAGATTTATAAAAATATTTATATATATGCAGCCATTACGTTTCCAGACAATAGGAAGAAAATTGCTATTCAACTATTTTTCTCTAATCAAGAAGGTGTAATTTATGCATAAACCTAAATACTCAATATAAAATAAGGTTTTACCAGATCAGAGGATGGCAAGAAGGGTTCGCATTGTCTTGAAATATTATATATTTTCAAAAGCTAATCTTAAGAATGAAGTAAAACATGAATGACATGCATCTAGCTTTTTACAATAACCACAGTTTAAATTGTTTAAAGTAGCATGTGTGCGTGCTCAGTTGCTTTAGATGTGTCTGAACCTGTGACTTATAGCCCATCAGGCTCTTTCGTCCATTGGATTCTCCAGGTAAGAATACTGGATTGGGTTGCCATGCTCTCCTCCAGGGGATCTTCCCAACTCAGGGCTAGAACCTGCATCTCCTGGGTGTTGTGCACTGCAGGCAAATTCTTTTGCCCACTGAGCCATCCTGAAAGCCCTGTTTAAAATAGCAGGTATAATGAATACTGTTGCTTATTATGTTAATTTTCAGATAGATGTAGGTGCTAACTACTACTAGTATCAAAAATATGTACAGAGCTGTTTCAGTAATTGTATTTGAAGAAGAGATGAGGAGGAAATGGATCACTATTAAAATCAACTGTTATGTGTCCCATGTAACAAACTTGATAAATATTTATAATCTTTTCAACAAATCACACATTTAAGTTGAAAGGAAAACAGCAAAAATGAAATAGGCATATGGATATATGATTCTTCAAGTTAGCCTTAAAACTCAAATAAAATATGGAACATGGCCTGGGCATGCAGCCTTCTTTGGGATATACTTTTAGCTCTATTTACAAGTGAAAAAAACTGATAGATTGAAAAGTTAACTAATTCACCCAGCTCTGCCACCTGGTTGCTAAGTTTCAGAATCAACCTTTGAACCTAGCTCTCTGCCCCCAATGTCATGCTCTTTCTATTGCTCATGACTATCATAGTAGGCCACTAAAAAAGATAACTCTAGAACTCCTGGCTTGCCACTGACTGTGCATCTGGGCTTCTGCAATGGATTCTTAATCTCCCTCCTCTCTTCCTCATTTTATTCTCCTGGGCCACCAGTGCACTTATCCAATTCCCTCAATATTCATTAGTTCAAGGCCACACATTTGAGTATTCAACTTTGTTTCCCTTCTGCGACCTTGAAGGAGTCTACTCCATCCAGGTTATTTTTCACCCACACATGGAACCTTTATTCAGGCTCCAGACATTTCTTCTACCTGAAAAGAATGCCAGCTGACTCTCTCCTCCCATAGCCATTCAAACCACAGACTGCGTGGAAACCGCCTCCCTCCTAGTTCACTTTCTTCCTGGAACCCTGAACAATTAGCTGCAGTGCATACCTCCTGATCCCTGCCCTGAAGTACAGTAGCGCTTCCAAGCTGAATCATTTTTAAGCAGCAGCTGGTCATGTGTCTGCTTTTCTCAGCAGGGTATTATAAGTTCTTTTCCAGGTCCAAGCCAGTGAATCATTTGTGTTCTTATATTTTACAGCAACCAGCACATCAGAGAGACTTCCTAAGTGTGTATGGATTTATGGACTGCTCTCTTTCTGGGGAAGAGAGAGAAAGGAAAAAAGGGAAGGAGGATGATTACTCTCTGGTCATTTCTCAAGAGTACACAAAGGCATGAGGAGGGCAACTAAGATGTCCTTGGTAGAGATTTCAAAAATATGGGAACCCACAGAACATATGTATTGTGTTTATGCTTTCGGACTCACCTGACATGGTATAGGGCAGAGTTTTCCAAAGTATGCTTCAAGACATGATAGTTTTTGCATTCCAAGATCAAATCCATTTAAATAATACTTATTAAATGACATTAAACCCATTCTTTACTCAGCAGTAAAGACTCTGCCTGAAATGCAGGAGCCACAGGAAGCCACGAGTTTGATCCCTGGGTCAGGAAGATCCTCTGGAAGAGGGCATGGTAATCCACTCTAGTATTCTTGCCTGGAGAATCCCGTGGACAGAGCATCCTGGCAGCCTACAACCCTAAACACAGGGTTGCAAAGAGTCAGACACAACTGAAGTAACTTAGAACTTGCCCAGCACTTTTGCTACAGAGCTTTTAGCTTTTGAGAGGTTCATGTCCATTAAGATTGCTACATGTATTGTATGACATTCCGCAACTTTGCTTGCCCACAGAATTCTGTTAGTAAGGAGAATCTTATAGGAATTCTGTTGTCGTTGTTAAAGCGTATCAGACAGACACTTTGAAAGCAAGAAGTGGAGCATAAGAGATAGACAGAGCTAGAATACAGCTAGAGAGACATACCCAGGACATTATCATTGCTTAAATTCTACTTGGAAAGAAATAGTCTTTTTTTTTTTTTTAACAAAGTATGCCTGGTGGTGGTGGTGTAGTCGCTAAGTCATGTCCAACTCTTGCGACCCCATGGACTGTAGCCCTCCAGGCTCCTCTGTCCATGGGATTCTCCAGGCAAGAACACCAGAGTGGGTTGCCATTTCCTTCTCCAACAAAGCATGCCTACTTATTGATTATTTACTCACAAATACATGTTGAGTGCCTGTAAATGTTAGGATCTGTTCTAGATGCTTGTAGAAAAGCCTAGAAGCACATGTAAAAATGATATAAACACAGTCACAGAGGCAAAGTTCATCAAATTGTATCTAGGTGGAAGGATTGGCTTAAAAAGGGCAGTCTTAGAAAAAGTGAAAGTACAAGTGTTAGTCACTCAGTCATGTCCAACTCTTTATGACCCCATGGACTGTAGCCTACCAGGATCCTCTATCCATGGAATTTTCCAGACAAGGATACTAGAGTGGGTTGCCTTTCTCTTCTCCAGGGAATCTTCCAGACCCAGGGCTTGAACCCGGGTCTCTTTCATTACAGGCAGATTCTTTACCATCTTTAGCCATGAGGGAAGTCCAGTCTTAGATGGGATGGTAAATAAAAGGAGCTGGAATGGTATGATAAAGCCCACTGGAAAAAAGCCTCTGTGGACTCAAGAAGTATGACATTCATAGAGTAGGAAGGAGGGAGTTTATACAGCTGAATTTTGAGTGAGGCACTGACATGTTAAAAACAGAACTTAAGATTATTCTAACTTTATAAATAGGACTGGTGAGAAAGACTGAACCCAAGAAGATCCAATAGTCAGCTATTATTCAAATCTAAAAGTAAATAGATGAGGATCTGACTGAAAGTGGCAAGATGGCAGTTGTAGAAATTAAGAAGAAATTGGTCAATCAATTGCAAAGTATTAGATGGGAATATTGTTGGGACAGGGGTAGAGGGTGTAACTATACAGCAGAGAAAGCAAGATTTTCTATTTATCAATAGCTTTATTTCTCAAAATATCTTAATTTCAAACAGAAAACATCCATACCTGGTGTTCATTGAATCTAAAATCATAGAGTTCCAGAATCATGGTATTGGATGTGACCTTTGAAGACATCTGGTGAATTCTGAAATGCCCTCTAAAGTATAATACCTGACCCACCCAGGTTAATCAGTCATGAACAACCTAAAAACTGACACCCCACCCAAATAAAATAGTGTCAGAAGTTATAAAGTAAATAAATATTAGAGCTGGGTAGGCAGAAGAGATCACCTAAACAAATCCCTACTTGCTCTAAGGAATGCTTTGTGTAGGAACTGACAGAGATAAAGATTCAAAGACTGTGTTATCCCTGAAGGTTGACTGTAGGTTAGGGAAACACAGATATCTCCTATAGGCCCTCTCCCCAAGAGAATGAAAATGCTTCCTAAGGTTGTAACAGGAATGCTCTCTCATCATTGGACTGTGAGCTTCTTGAAACCCAGAGTTATTTCTTTCCATTTGGTGTACTCAGCACCACCAGGTATTCTCAGCACAGCCAGGCATACTCAGCATAGCAGGTATTCAATATATGTTTATTCAAGTGCAAATAAAATACGTAGTTCTAATAGATTTTTTTTTTCAGCCTTTTGGCAAAATACTTATTTTATTGAAACAAATCCAAAGACAAAAGCTTCCTCACTAGCATTTCTAGTCTTTGTTGTCGAAATGTGAATTAAGAATGAAAATCATCTTACCCCAAACTTATGGATGTGTTTGGTCTGTTTTGAATGTCAATGGTCATGCCTTGATGCTCTCCTTGGAAATTCTACTTTTGCTTTGCTCTCGAGAGTTTCTCTCCCTACCTTCCCCGCAGTTCCCCTCCCATCCTGGGCCTCCTAACTGGTCTTGTCTTTGTCCAGCCCTCCTTTCATGCTATCCCCAGAGTAATCTTTCTGAGAGACAGATCTGACCCCGGCACATCCTCACTTAGATTTTTAATGGCTCCTTCAGAAAAAAAAAAACTAAAAATTCTCAGAATAGTACACGAAATCCCCCATGAATACTTGTCCACCTATACCTTTGCCTGTTGCTGGACCCAAACTTTGCATCGGTGTCTGCCTCTACCAACTCGAATGGCCTGTATTCGCCAGCTGGCAATGGCACAGGGTTATCTCAGATGTCACCTCCCATTCTTCACTTGGTTAGTTCTTCAATTCATCCCTGAAGACTCGGGGCTGAATTCCCTCTTTCAGAAAACCCTCCCAGAACTTTCCTAGGCAGTGGTAGGTGGCACCTGCCCTGACCCCTTCTGTGCCCCATGCTGACACTGCACCTGTGCATACTGCCTGGTTTGGTGGAAACTTCTATCATTGCCTTCGTCATCGGACTATGAGCTTCTTGAAACCCAAAGTTACTTCTTTCCACTTGGTGTACCCAGCACCTGGCACATAGCAGCTATTCAATATATATTTATTAAAGTGAAAAGAAAATTACTATATTAGTACCATGTAGACTCTCTGAGAGTACACAGGAACTTTGAGCTGCCTTGTCCATTGCTGCATCCCCATCGTTCAGCACAGCGCCTGGAAAAGAATCTAGTAGGTCAGCAACACAAGGGTATTTAACTCACGGTCTCTCACTTAAATTAAAATAATCTACAGGCTTCTTGTTATTATCTCCAATCCTCAGGTGAGGAAATTAAGGTCCAAGAAAGATTAGGTGATATGCCAGGGGTTATGGCTTGTGTGTAGTGGAATGGAGATGAGAACCACCTCCTACTTTTCAGTTTCCATCAAGGAGTGATACTACTTACAGTGGTACATGTAGCACATAAAGTCCCTAATCCAGATTCTGATTAAACTTGGTTTTAACTCTAGTTTCTTGGACAAAATTTCTTCCTTCTCTTACACAGAATTCCAAAAGCTTCCTCTTCTTTTTCTGTCTCTCCTCTCCGGTGTCAGCTCAGGCTGACATTTCAGTTTGAGCAAATCTGGCCTCTAAGCTCAGATTAAACAAAACAAGAAGACTCTTTATCTCAGCATTTTGTAACTTCAGTAACTTTATTAAAGTTTCAGGGGAGTGGAAGATTTATAGTGTGAAATTATCCTGTAGACCAAGCTGACTCCTTTCAGTTACACACACACACACACACACACACACACACATACACACACACACACACACACACACACACACACGCACATATATACACACACTCCCAAGGGAGCATATTCTCCCCCTTTCCTATGTGGAAGAGACCACATAGGAAATATATCTATGGAAGAGACCACAGATTAGTTCCACCCAAACCAGTGCACCTTAAAGTCTCATCTTCTATAATATCTTCTGCAACCTTTTCAAACATTATTTTGCACTCTCCTTGAAAGAAATTCTGGATACAGTTATGATGAATACAGCATGATGATGATTCCAGAAGACTCGTTTTTAAGAGCAAAAAGTCTACTCCCTCACAAGTCCCATTAGGCAATTCTCCTATTCACGCCCGCCATATCATGAGATCACATGCTTCTGTCAAATTTTAATACTGAGATTGTCTTAGATAAGAACAACCATCAGAGAAGCAAATAGTCTGTAAGTTATTAATTTTATTTCTACTAGTAACATGGCTGAAGATCATGGTCTGACTGACTTCAGCCTAGCCTCTCTGAATCCCATTTATTGCAGAGTCCTAGAATTTTCCATCTCAATAAAATCAGATCCCCTATCACACAGTACTCTGAATCACTCAGTGGCTCCTCCTTTTGAAAGTTCCACCCAAAGCCCCTACCTACACATGCCTGACAAGACTTGCACGACCAGTGTCTGTGGATTTCTGCAAGGTCCTACTTATGGGAGTTTCTTTTGCTACATACACATACTCACACATCTTTTGAACTCAGGCCCATAATGTTTTCCCTTAAAAATTCTTCCCACCCCCTTCACTTACCGCTGTTTCATTCTTTAGGACCCAGCCTTCTCCCACTCCACTCTGATTTAAACTGCCTTCTGTTATTCTCCCATCGCCTACATGCTTCCCTCTTTCAAAATGCTTTTTACAATATAGTATGCCAAAACCATCTCTACCCCTGGACTTTAAGCTTTCCTGGAATAAGGGGCACATTCTTTTATTCATCTCACTTTTGCAGACTCTAATAAAGTGTGTGACACATATTTGGTGCTAAATAAATGTTTGTTGAATTACTGATGCTACTGTGATGGTACTCAGTCATGTCCGACTCTTTGCAGCCCCATGGACTGGAGCCTGCCAGGATCTTCGGTCCATGGAATTTTCCAGTGGAGCGGGTTGCCATTTCCTACTCCAGGGGATCTTCCTGACTCAGGGATCGAACCCACTCTTGGTCTCCTGCATTGGCAGGTGGATTCTTGACCATTAGCGCCATTGTACTAGAAGTCAACAAAACCCAATCTTATATTTATTTCATTAAAAAAAATTCTACTGCAGCCTTAGGCAGACCAAGGAAAAAAAATCACAGATAGTGGGAAGATAGGGAAAAAAACTCACAAAATTATGTATACCTTTTCCTTAGAGGTTTTTTTGAAGTACTAAGTGAAATTTTATATTTTTCATAAGATTTCAAAGCAAGAACTTGATGCCAGAAATACACTTGGAAATGAGAACAGCTTGCCACTGGCAAGCTCTGCTTAAACCTGTTACATGTACACATTGAAAGTGAATCCAACTCCTTCATGTATTTCCCATCAGATAAAATGTATAGACAGAAAAAAGAAATCAGCAAAAGTTAGCGCTAAACTGAACCAGTCTTTTACTGTATCAGATTCAGGGAGTGACTAGCTTGGAGTAATACGTGGTGAAATGGAAATCATATTTCTCTAGTTCTACCTACTTTAGACACTATCAACTCCATCCTTAGGAACAAAGAGGGAATTTGGGTGGGAATTAAGAAAGAGGAAGCTGGAATTGTTTAAAAAGTTATGTATTTAATTATTAATATTTGTTCTTCAGAGCTGTTTAGTGAAGGGCTTTTTTTTTAAACTTTAAGAAAAATATGAATCAGCTGTTACAGTTTATATTTATTTTTTTAATTAAGGGTAAGCAAATGGTGTCCAAAGTAACTGACTTTTTTTTTTTTTTTTTTTACTTGTTCTCTTCATTTACACCAATAAGCCTGTCTAGGAGTTATGACAAATTTATACAGACCTTTAATCAGTCAAGAGTTGGCAAAGAAACTGATATCCGCAGAGTCACACATTACGTAGAATGGATCCTTTTACCTCAATGGTCAATATCCCTGTAACTTGTGGGTAAAAGTAAGCGACTGAACATTTCACAAGAAAACGACCTCAACCTCCAGCTCACCGCTGTGGCTCTGAGGCGATTACTTTTTTTTTACCCTTTTCAAAAGGAAGCTGCTGCTTCAGCATCTTCTCCTGGAGCTCCTGGCACTGGTTCAGGCTGTGTGTCAGGGGAACCCTTGATCGCATCACAGTGACGGAAGCCAAGTGCTGGCCTGCAAGAATTGAGGACTGTTTGTTCACAGAAGATCCTGAACAGAAACACGGGTGTCACATAGTTCAAGGGGGCCTTGAAGGAAACCGATGCTGCCGTAGGAGGGGACTTCCAAAGGCTCAAGTTATTTCTCAGTTGCTGTTCCAGAGCCCTCGCCCGGCTGTTATGGAATCTGGCCAAGAGTTGTTGCTTAGGCAGTTTCTCTCTGTAGTTCCTTCACTTAGTTAGACTTTAGACAGGGAAATAAAAGAGTTTTCATATATTTTCAGGTAGTGCCACGGTGATGGCTACTCTCTGGGGAGAAAAGTATTTTATTAATGAATGCAGTGTGTGTTCTTGGTAAAACCCCAAATTAAACTAGCTCACACTGTTTTCATCCTGCGAGCTGTTGGTGACATTTAGGTGTGTTGTTTGGTGACTCAGTTTCCTGGTGGATAGCAGGAAACTCCACATTGAGGCTTTTTTAGTGGGGATGAGAAGGTCAGTTACTCAATGTCTTAACAACATTTGGGGTTAAAATTCCTAAAAGTTCAGCTCTAACACTGATCCTGAACAACTGTGGCTAGCCATATTGCCTATCAACCTAGGAATTTGGGAAAAGTAGTATTCTCAGCTCTATGCTAATATCAGCAGTAATTCTTCTTGTTTTAACAGTAATTTTTTATTTGAGCAACAATTTTATATAACTTTTTTGTTGTTAGTAATTATTTTCTTAATTGGTATGTAGATGTGCTCTGGTCATTTGTTTTCTTTTTTCATTCTCCAATTTATACAGTGCATGCAAAGGTAGTTAGAACCTAAAATACGTACACAGACCACATTTTTATTGTGCTCAAATGCTGATTGTCAGAGGCGCTAATCTATGATTGGAACGTAAAATAGATCTTCTGAAACAAGCTGTCCCTCTTGTCACTGTACTGCCTTCTTAAGAGCAGGTCTGGTATTTGAGTGCATATTGTCTTGACGCATTGAAACTTTGCTGAATTACTTTTCTACTCTTAGGATTAAAAATTAAACACTAAAGTGTAACAGGTGGAGCCACATCCTGCTAGGTCCAAGGCCTATATTTCTGAAAAGCTTTGAGAAGTTGGGGACGATAGGAAGGGAGATGGGGAGGTCCCCTGGGGCTCAGACTTTGGAAAAATTGGAAAACAGGGGAGAGAAACACAACATGAAGTCTTTGAGGTGGGGAAAGGGGATTCCTGGCTTCCGGATATAATCAGTGACTGGAAAGATGGCAGTGAACAAATCCTAGACACAATGGTTATGCATCTTTAACCCACTTGGATGTGCTAACTGTGGATGGCCCAAATCAACTGAAATAAGTTAATTTCCTCTTAAAATTCCTACATCCTTATTTTATACCTTAGAGGAAAGAAAAATCCAAAATAAAACCACATAGTGCATGTACTACCATCACAACTAGGTTATGCTATAGTTACATGTGGAAGATAGTAAGTAAAATGAAAATGTGTTATGGTCATAGGTTTAATGATTACTTGTGATCTTTAGGGTATGGGATTACAAGGAACTTTCTGCATTCCATCTTTGTTTCAGATTTTATAACAAACATGTTACATTTTTATATACTTAATCAGGGAAAGGCTGTACAGATAAACTAATTTATACTTGTGATTTAAGATTATCTTTAAGGTTTTTCCTTTTTTGGGGGGAAAAGCTCCAATCTTACACTTTAATTCACCTGGCAAGGTTAGGTAGGTGTTGGTTCACCTAAAGAAATATTTACAGAGATCGGTGCAGAAAAAAAAAAAAAGTGGAATAAAAGAGGCAGTTTTAACCTAGAGTTCTCAAAGTGAATAGCAAACAGTTCAAGAATCCTTGATAACAGCCACATGGCCCATGTAACAAATACTTTGAAAGTTATTTTAACTTTTATAAATTTTATATAAAAACCCATCTGGAAAACCCAAGAGCCTGAGATTCAGTCCATGAAATTTTTTGTTGTGCCACTGACCAAATTTCAAGGCAAATGGAGTCCAAATTTCAAGGGCAGAATTTCTTCTCCTCCGATACCTGTAGATTTGAAGACCAAGAAAAATGATCACACCAACTTCATGTAAGCTTTTCAGATTATGCTTTCTAATTGACAATAACAGAAGTTTCATAAGATGGACTCTTCTTGGGAGTTTGGACGTTTTCCTGCTCTGAAAGGTTTGCTTATCTGCAGGCTAATAGAGTGAAGTTCTCTGCAATTGATCCCTTACGGTAGAGCTCCCCCAGGGTCAGTTTTTGTGAATGGAACCTGCCAAACGATGTCTTTGAATGTAGTCTTTTCTCAAGTTTGTACTTTATTCTATGCATGATAGGTAGAAACACTCTTTCAGACTCTTTCCCTTAGCTTCGCAATACCACCCTCCTCCCTGATTTGCAGTTCCTCTGACGAAGGAAACAACATAGGCATAAATTGCCTATGCCCGTAAGGCGTGGTGCATTCACACTGCCGTTGAAGATAACTCAGACAATTCTGAATGTGAAAATATAGCATATTGTCAAATCTGTGAATTCTAAGGAGTGCTGGCTCACAACATTATATGTTTTTGTTTACGTCCACCCCAAAATTTAGACGTCGGGGCTGGGTTGGGTACTCAGCCTGGTCTTAATACAAATACTTTTAATTCCCACAACCACCCTGTCCTCTTCAAGTAGGTAAATCCTAAACCCTCAGAAACCCTAAAATCCAAAACCACGGAAACTGATTGCGCGCGTCCTAAATAACCCAGTTTGTGCGACCCGTCGGGCTCTCCAGGGAAAGCTCGCAGGGTGATGGAGACGCGGAGGTTCGGGGCGACCGGGACTGGCTGGGCGTGCGGGGTCCCCGCGGGCCAGGTGCGCAGCCGCGCGCGCGCGCGTGCGTGTGGGGTCCCGCCTGAGCCCCGCGGCGGGCGCGACCCAGGACGGCGGGCGAGCTGGCGGCGGGTTCTCCACGCCGGGTTTTCCGCCGCTCCCCTCGCACGGGTCCCTGGCAGCCCCACGGAAACACACGCTCGCGCCCGCTCCTCGGAGCGAGCAGCGCGGGACCGCGCGGGGTGATGCGGCGGCTAAGCGGCGGGGCGACAAGGGGGCCGGGCGGGCCGTGGCCCCGGGCTATCTAGGCGTGAAGGAGTCGTGGAGGGGCCGGGCGGCGCCGAGGGCCGTGCGGGGCGCGAGGGGGAGTGTTCCCGGAAAGCCGCGGTAATGGAGCCGCGCTGCGCCCGCCGCCGGGGGAGTTGAGAAAGAAAACAGGAAACGTGGTGGCCGCGCAGCCGGCCGCGGCTGATTCATTCGCTTTGAGTGAGGGCTCGGCAGGAGGGGCGGGCGTGGGGCCGCGGCTCGGGCCGGTCGCCGCGCAGATCGCGCCGAGGACCAGACGCTCCCTCCGCGGGGCGGGCTCCTGAGCGCGCGCGCCACCCCCCTTCGCCATCCTCCGGGCACCAGGACTTCTTCAAAGTCGCATCGTGGGGGTTCTGGTCCGTGGCAAAGTTGGCTTGGCGCACTTGGCGCGCCCTCCCTGGACGCCGAACGGAGACGCCAAGCTGGAGACGGCGTGCGTTCCCGAGGCCGGCCGCCCCGCTAGCAGAGCCCCGGCCCCCCTCGCGGTGCCCGGCTCGGCAATATGAAGAAGCAGCCCTCATGTGCGGGCGCCGGGCATCTGAGCATGGCGGGGTACGGCAGGATGGCTCCCTTTGAACTCGCCGGCGGCCCCGTGAAGCGCTTGAGAACTGAGTCCCCCTTTCCCTATCTCTTCGCAGAGGAGGCCTACCAGAAACTGGCCAGCGAGACCCTGGAGGAGCTGGACTGGTGTCTGGACCAGCTAGAGACCCTGCAGACCAGGCACTCCGTCAGTGAGATGGCCTCCAATAAGGTAAGCCCCGGCTCGGTTCTCACCGAGGCCCCTAGGCTAATGATTCCCACGCTGGTGAAGCCACCAGTCCCCGTGGACCCGGGGAATAGAGGTTTGTCACACACACTGCATTTTGGCTCCCTTGGAAGATGATTTCTGATGCTGTCTGTGCCCTCCCTCTCTCATCCATTCACTCTGGAGAAATTAAACATTTTACAAAAGCAACTTTGACATAGTTTTGATTGCAATACCCGCAAGACAGCGTGCGTGTGTGCGTGTGTGTGTGTGTGTGTGTGTGTGTATGTTTGGAGGGGTACTTCTAGGTGACACTTTGCCCTTGCAGCAGAAACGAAATCCTGTCTACTGGCAATCCATGTTTTAGGGTATTCTTCGGATTCTCAGTGGGAAGTAAGAGTTGCTAGAGGTCAGTGTCACCACCTACTGCACTCACACTCAGAAGAGTTCAGTGAACTTGGAACCTTAACCCACATTTATCTTAGTGTCAGGGTCAGGGTACCCTCTAAGAACTGAGCCTTTGTAGTTTCGCTTGGCCATATGTGTTCACAGAGGACGTCAAAGTTAAGGTTATGGTCACTGCCTTTGTTACTGTAGATCTTGGAGGGAGAGTCCAGTTTTCTGAGGTTATTTACAGTGATGATTCAATGGGGGCATTTGTGCCATATATGCCAAGATGCTGGTCTTGGTGGATAGTGGCGTTCAGTGGGCTGAGAAGCAACCTTCCACCTGGCACATTAAAGCAAGGTACAGTGTTGTCCGTTTTGGTGTATTTTTTTTTTGGAGTTCCTATTATTTTTTTTTAATCTTTAGTTATGTAAGGAAATAATTGGGATTATCTATGTTTTTAATGATTGTTTGACTCAGGGGCTGGGAGGCATGGGCATGTTGGATGCAGATGCCTGAAGTATTTAGCCAGTAAGAACTACTAACTTCATGTGGCAATTAATAACAGTTGCTCCTTAAAAATATTTAAATATTTTGGCCCACCTATTTACAAGGTCAGGAAGGTTATGTTATTTTACTGCTTATCTGCATGCACATATTTTTCAAAGAGCTATGCTTTTTTTTTTTTTTAGTTTACTATAGTTCTCATCCCACCTGTTTTTCTCTCATGCAGTTTTAAAAACTATAGCGTATCAGTTACTTGATTGTCTTATCTTTTGACAGCGCTTACATAGACAGCAGGATTTTTAACTGAAAGTTTAGCTTCAGATAAACAAAAAGGACTTCCCAGTCGCTATGTGCAGCGCTAACCTACCCATAAGCACAGTGACCTACCCGTATGCTCACCAATGATCAAATCTGTATCTTTTTTTTTTTTTTTGTCATTTAAGCCTCATTTCTAAATTTGGTGTGATTCCTCATCAAAATGACAGGTTATTACTCTTACTCTCTGCCTTGGCATCAGGTGCCATTGTTCTCATCTAGCTAATAAATTCTTAGTTCATTGATTCATTTTATAATATATAGGTTGTTCTTTCATAATTTGGTTCATAATGGCAGTTGACATATGCTAAGGATCTCCAGTGTCCTGAAGGCTGAATGGGACCATTCTGTAATGGGCTTGAGTTCTTGTTCTCTTGCCTGGTTAATTCTGTGTAGTGAAAGGAGAAACCAGAAGACACCAAAAGATGCGCAAGCCTTTGCTTATATTTTCAAGATGATTTGACAGTACTTTTTCAGCACAATGAACCTCAGCAGCTGTAATTACTTTTCCCCAAAATCTATACTCTTAATGAGACCTGTTTGAATTTAAAAATGAGCGTGAAATCTAATCATGTAAGTGACTTCAGTTGTCAAGCAGTTAATTTATCTGTACTTTAAAATGAAAAAGTAAAATTTGAGGTCACAATGATTAGTCAAAATGATTTTTTTTTTCTTTTAAAGGCACCAAGTAAGGCAAGGATTTTTTTCTTTTTCTTTTTTCTTTTTTATTGTGAAGGCCCCTTAAGTAGACTTTGAGTTAATTTACAGATTTAATGTAGGAGGTGAGCTTATTTCAAAATGCAGTCATTCTAGCTGTGTTTAAGTCTTGTATTGACATGATCCTTATTTTTTAACATTAAAAAAATTCAACTCAGCTGAGGCTGTTGATTAAACTTTTCATGTCTAAGCCATTCATTTCTTTTTTTTTTTTTTTCTTAACTCATTCATTTCTAAATAAGTGCTAAGCTCCTGTGACTTTTTATAGATGAAAACGGATTAGCATAGAAAGAAAAAGCTCTTGGTAAAGGTTGTAAAGTTACCCTTCAGCCTGGTAACAAGGGCACGAATAAGTCACATCCACATGAGCTGTAAACTGAGTTGGAGCAGCTGATCTAAAGGTCCCCAGGAGTGATACCAAGTCTAAGTCTGAACTGGAAATGTGACAACTTGCATCACACGTCCACTAGGTTGTCGAGTATCTCGAGTGTGAATGAATAAGTCTGAAACATTGCTTTTGGTTACTAGTCTTATTACCATCCTTTCTTTCTACATGTACTTATTTGAACCAACCAGTGTTGGTTGTTTTCTTTGTTTTGAAGTTTTTGTTTTAATATTTTTCTTTGTTTTCTTCTCTTTTTGAGGCTTCAAAAAAAGTGCCCCAATTGATTAAAATAACACAATAAAATACTAGTAAGAAATCACGATTTTTAAGTGATTATTTGGAGAAAATATTTGCTGTGAAAGTGGATTTGGGTGTGAGGAAGGAGGAAATTGATTCATCAGACTCATTTAACAAATTGGGTTGATGGATTCTTCATATTTTAAAAAATCTGAACAGAAGGAATCTTAACTATTAGCAGTTTTTAAGGGATGCTTTAGAAGCAACTAGATATATCTCCTGATTGGGATTGTAATGTGTGTAATGCTTATCAATAGTATTGAGACAGGAAAATTATGGAGTTCTTGGCCAATGCCAGTGTTGGCTATAATACGTGTAGGATGCTTGTACCAAGTAGGGGTGAGATACTCCAGATGGCATTTAATTTGAGTGGTTAAATCGACAGCGTTTACTCTCATAAGCACATTAATCTGCCTGAGATTTGTACAGATTTCTTTGAGTTAAGAGAGGTTTTGGTGATGTCTCAAAGCGTTGGTGGCAGACAGATCTGGAAGTTGAATCACAGTTTTATTTCTTACTAGCTGAGTTACATTAGAGAAATGACAAATTTTTTTAGCTGGTTTCCTTAGCATAAGATGAGCACAATGATACTTGTTTTGAAAGGTTGGAGTTCTAAAGAATATGTATAAAATAGCTAGCTAATAATGTCTGACATGCATTATGTGTATCATTATTAGTATTATTGGAGGTTTAGGTTCAACTTGATTTATTGCTTACTTGGCTAAATTTTTTTTTTTTTAACCATTCAGTTGTAATCTATGCTTGGTATTTTAAGTTTCACAGATTTTTATAATCCAGTTCTTAATTTTTATAATACAGTTCTGTCTATAGGACACATTTCTATATTACAAAAAGTGTTTATACTTTCTTAAGCATAATATAGGCATAAACATTTTGAAGTTCTAATTAAAAGCTTAATCTTTTCTTAAATTTCAGCTACAGAATTCCAAACAGAAGAGCTAAATATTTTTCCTGTTTTATTCTAAAAATGAAAATACAGCACTTATTAATTTTTAGAAAATATTAAACATAATGTGGGATTGGTAGGTATATTTCCATCCTTTGTAAAAATTTTGCAAAGCTAAAGTAACTTTTAAGACTATTTTAAAGGCCAAATAGTTTCACAGTATTTTTGGTTACCTTTTTCTCATGTAAAGTAAATTGAGGCTGTGAGGAGAGTAGGCCAGGAATCTCAGCATCAAAGTTTATGCTACAGAACTGTATCCTCTTGTGACCTAACAATGCACATTTCACCAGACCTTCAATGCAAGTGTGGCGATATTTGAAGGGGAAAATAAAATCATCTTAACCAACTCCCCACCACCACCAAATATATCACTATAAAAATGAATTGGTCTTCTTTAAATTGGGGGCAGTTCTGAGGCTTGGCATTACTGGAACCTACTTGAAGCCATTATACTTCAAGCGGCTTCCCTGGTGGCTCAGTGGTAAAGAATCCACCTGCTAAATGCAGGAGATGTGGATTCCATCCCTGGGTGGAGAACATCCCCTGGAGTAAGAAGTGGCAACCCACTCCAGTATTTGTGCCTGGAAAATTCCATAGACAGAGGAGCCTGGCAGATTATAGTCCATGGGGTCGCGAAGAGTCAGAAAGAGAAACACACACACACACACACACACACTCTCTGCCTGGCAGATTATAGTCCATGGGGTCAAAGAGAAACACACACACACACACACACACACACACACACACACACACACACACACACACACACACACACACACACACACACACACACACACACACACTCTCTCTCTCTCTCTCTCTGCCTGGCAGATTATAGTCCATGGGGTCGCGAAGAGTCAGAAAGAGAAACACACACACACACACACACTCTGCCTGCAGATTTATAGTCCCATGGGGTCGCGAAGAGTCAGAAAAAGAGACACACACACACACACACACACACACACTCTCTCTGCCTGGCAGATTATAGTCCATTGGGGTCGCGAAGAGTCAGAAAGAGAAACACACACACACACACACTCTGCCTGGAGATTATAGTCCATAGGGGTCGCGAAGAGTCAGAAAGAGAAAAACCACACACACACACACACACACACACACACACACACACACACTCTCTGCCTGCAGTCATGGGTCGCGAAGAGTCAAAAGAGAAACACACACAACACACACACACACACCCACACACTGCTCTGCTGGCAGATTATAGTCCATGGGTCCGCGAAGAGTCAGAAAGAGAAACACACACACACACACACACACACACACACACACACACACACACACACACACACACACACACACACACACACACACACACACACACACACACACACTCTCTGCCTGGCAGATTATAGTCCATGGGGTCGCGAAGAGTCAGAAAGAGAAACACACACACACACACACACTCTGCCTGGCAGATTATAGTCCATGGGGTCGCGAAGAGTCAGAAAGAGACACACACACACACACACACACACACACTCTCTCTGCCTGGCAGATTATAGTCCATGGGGTCGCGAAGAGTCAGAAAGAGAAACACACACACACACACACACTCTGCCTGGCAGATTATAGTCCATGGGGTCGCGAAGAGTCAGAAAGAGAAACACACACACACACACACACACACACACACACACACACACACACAATGCTTCAAACTGAAAGTCTGTCTGGAAGTTAAGATTCAGGTGTCCTTCTAAAAAGACTTAAGGTTTTTTTGTTGTTGTTTTCATTTTAGGCAAATGTAGGCCAGCTTTGCAAATGTGGATATGACTTCTTTATGGAATTTATTTTGTCTGGTTTTAACAGAGATCTCTATCATGTTTCTGTTGCCTGCAAATTAAATTGCTTTTCTGAGATGCTTTTTCCTAGTATTTTTGCTGTCTACTCCCCCTGCTGATTTTTAATAGTCAATGCATATGTAACATATACTATAGCTTTCTGTGATTGCTGATATATTTTCTTCTGGCAAAAGTGGTGCTGGAATGAATACTACAGAATGTGCATAAGAAACGGCTTACTCTTAAGATTTTTCAGCATTACATGAGTATAAGATGGCTCAGAAAAGATATAAATGCTTAATTTTGCTGAGAAGAAAGCAAAAGTTGGAAAAGGCATTTTAATTTTGTGAAGAGCAAAGAGCAAATAACAGTAATTTTCTTTAAAATATTAAAACTTATTGACATAGTCATGTAAGAGTTGTTAAGAGTTAATCAACATACTTAAAGGAAAACTCTAAATTTTTAGAAAAGAAAATATCTTTCATAAATATAGAAACTCAACATACTGATGCTTTAAGTTTGCTCTCTGCTTTTTCATCTACTTTATAAAAGTAGATTTGGCCAAGATTTATGTAGTGTACCTATAGAGCCTTAAAGTTAAAATGAAGAATTGGAAGTGGTTGTTTTATGGTCACTGTATAAAAAAATACTTTATTTGCTTTTAAGTAATAATAGAAAGAAGGGAAGCACTTTTTAACAGATATGTTTATGTTTAATTAAATAGTAAAGCCCTTAATTTTAACCCCTTAACTTTAACTTTAAAGCAGTAAGGATTACAGTATATCTTAATTTATCTCTTTTGTCCTCAACTTGGTTCCTATATTGGTATTTAATGGCAGTAAGCTTAATATCCTTAAGATAATTATCAAAAACTTTTAATTTTGTGACTCAGTAAAGTAGTTGTTCCTTGAGAATTGCTTTCAGTTTTTATATTTTGATTTAATTACAGGATAGTTGTAACTTCTGTCTCAGAGTGTTATGAACTATGTCTTTTTTTTTTTTTTTAATTTCAAAATGTAAGGCTTGGCCAAAATAAAATAGTGCTTTTCCCAATATATGAATAGATTAAGCACGTTGAAGAAGGTTGCATGCTCAGTTGTGTCCAACTCTTTGCAACCCCACGTCCGCCAGGCTCCCCCGTCCATGGGATTTCCCAGGGAAGAATACTGAAGTGGGTTGCCGTTTCCTCCTCCAAGGGATCTTCCCAACACAAGGATCAAACCCACATCTCTCGTGCCACCAGATTAAGCACATTTCCCCCTAAATAGCAAGGATAATAATGATTTTACTCAATTTTGAAAGATTCCTCTGATATTGACAGGAATAGCTGTCTCTGTGACTGTGTGATAGTCACAGATTGTAGCTGTTCCTTCAGATACACATCATTATGGCAGATATGAAACACTGGTAATGATTTCCACTAAATCCATAAGATATTATGTAAAATATGATTTCCTCTTTTTCCAGAAAGAGATCAATCCTTTAAAACTGCAAATAGCTAGGCTTTATTTTGTGACAGCATGGCTTTCCCTACCGGGTGTAATGTTGTGCCTGACTAGCGGTGACAGTTGAATTGACACTTTAGCCTGAGATCTCTCTGGGAAGTAGAGAGAGGGGTACCCTTGCTTGCATTTTGATACTCACGTTAGTTTTTTTTTTTTTAATTTTTTTTTTATTATTTTTTTTTTTTCATTTTTTTTTCACATTAGTTTTAAAAGACATTTTAAAAAAGCATTTTCTTTTGTTTACTCTAACAAGGATTGAGATGAGGAGTAGTGAGCCTTTGTATTTGCTTAAACAACAAACGTTTCTGCTTTGTTCATTGTGAAATTAGTTAAGTTGGATTACCAACTGCAACGGTGTTAACTTTATTATCCTTTACACTTAAGAAAATACTTTATCTTTAGTGAAGGTTTTGTTGTTGTTGTTGTTGTTATTAATGTCCTGGGCTTTTTGTTCTTGTTTTGCTGTACTTTGTGTGTGATGAGGATAAAGGGCATTTACATTTCTCCTGAGAAATGCTTATGGCATCTTTATGGAATAGAAAGGACAGGCAGGCTTGGTTTCAGATTCCAGCTCTGCTGCTTCCTACCTAGTATTTTGAGCAAACATGCCTCACTTCTCTGAATTTCAATTTCTTCATTTCTAAATGGAGATAATAAAAGGGGAAAATAAAATTGAAAGTTTGTTAAGACCATTAGATATATAGAAAGTTCAATTTGGTGAGTAGTGTATGTTGGGTGCTCAATAAATTACGTGTAATTTATTCTATCCCTCAACTGTATTGGAAAGGAGAGATTAAGAAAAACTATATGTCAGATACTCCTTCTAATATAAGAGCATAATATTTCTTAGAAGAAAAATGTGACTTTTGTTCTGTAATAGACTTGGAGTTAGGGTTGTCAAACTTCCTGTGTACATTCATAACTGCTGTAATGTTATTTTTATTTAAAGCATTTATTTTTAAAAGGTAAGTGTCCACAAGAGTGCGTCATCTTAAGCAAAGAATTATATACAATCATGGATTTTATGTTCTAGTTATAATTGTTTTTAATTACATTGAAATTAATTTGTAACAAAATGAGAAAGTTTTCATCCACACTGCATTACAGACAACAGGCATACTTTTGGTTATAGTAGTCTAAATTGGCAGTAAGAACCATTTGGGGACTCATTGTTGGTTAGAAAGATATGTCTGTTTTAAACAACCTTGGTTTTTCTTCTCTGCCATTAATGAGATCTCCCCACTAGAGGAGAAAATGCCAGATTTCAGACAGAATCGTCTATGGATTTAGAGCACTGTCCCGTACTCAGATTGCCATGGTTGGATTCAGTCTCTGTCTTTCACTAAATTTAAATGGGACAATTTACCTTTTATGATTCAGTTTCCTCATCTGTTAAATAGTTGCTGTGATGATTCCATGAATTAAAACATGAGAGTCATCTAGACAAGAGTCAGGAACATAGTGGGTGCTCAGTGATGCTGAGTCCTTTATGTCCTTCTCTAAAGGAATATCGTCTTTCTTTTCTTCTTTTGTGGGGTAAGGGTTAGAGAAGGCGTTTGTTTGCCATCCTGATACTTATGCTTCCAGTGAGCTTTTGAGAGAGAATGGTGGGCTAATGATGTTGTGAACCACATAGGACTATTGGAATGTTTCATTCGCTCTTCTATCAATGACTTTTCAGTGGAGTTTACCTTTTGTTTCTTTGTGTAATTTTATAGTATAGCCCATCAAAACGGCCTGAGGTTTTATCAAAATATCTAAAACTCTCTAAGCTATTTTCTAGGAGAAATACCTAAAACAGTGGATAATAGTCCAGTGATTTTTTTTTTTCGTAAATGGATGTACCCTGTCATTCCTCTGAATGAGACTGAAAGTAACCCAGTCACAGAATCTCTTATTTTAATATTTAATGTCAAGAATAATATATTCAGGACATAGCTTTCTAGGGTCCTCTTAGCAACTTAACCATCTAGTGTATGCAAACATTTCCTTGCTCTGTCAGATGAGAAAGCCTAAAGCAGTGGCACCCCAGGGGCACTGAACACATCTAGCACCCTCGTCTTGGTTTCTCATACCCTTCTCCAACAAAAGGTAGCAGGACTCTGCGGAGAAGTAGCTGATTCTAGAACTGGCGCAGGAACTGGAGCTGGAGCATGTGTAGTGCTGGAAGAGAAGGAGGTCCCCAAAGAAGTGTTGATGGGAACACAGCGAAGGGACAGAGGAGCAAGCTGAAAAAGCTCCCAGTTCCCAGCTGGAATTACTTGATTGAGAAAATAAACTAGTTCTATAACCCAGGGTGTAAAACAAATACCCATGAGTTCACACTGATACAATTTATTGAATAAATAATTAAATGAGGGAGAAGAGACAAATCCCCTGTGCTGACGAATTCCAAATAATTTATGTAGGTACTCTGCTCTCAAGGAGAAAAAGCATAACTCCTCACTGCTTAAGTGCGGGCTGGGCATACTGACCTCCTTCCAAAAAAGCACAATGTGGAAAAAGGGAACAGTACCTCTACTGTAGAAAAACCTGATAAACACACACCTCACCCAGTGATCCAAGCTGACAGCAGTTCTGATAAGGCCGGTTGTAGTCGATGCCCTTGATGTGATTTGATGAAAATGCTACTAACACTGGTGTTTCCTACAAAAAACGTATAACCCCACTCTAAACACGAGAAGAACATCAGCCAGTTCTTAGTTGAGGGACATTCTACAAAATACCTGACTAGTAACTCCTCAAGATTATGAAGGTCATCAAAGACAAGGAAAATCTGAGAAACTGTCACAGCCAAAAGGAGCTGAAGGATACATAATGACTAAATGTAATGTATTCTGTATGGAACCCTGGAACAGAAAGGAATATTCAGTGAAAACGATGGAAATCTGTGTGCGTTTTTGTTAATAATAATGTATCAGTATTGGTTTAGTAATTAGTACAAATGTGCCCTATACTCAGATATTAGTAATTGGAGAAACTGGGTGTGGGACATATGGGAACTCTCTACTTATCTTCACAGTGTTTCTGTAAAAAAAAACTTTGCTAAAAATAAAAGGGTTATCAATCAAACCATCATGTGGGGTCTATCTGGAATGTTAACCTCCTCTATGAAGTCCTTTCTGTCCTGTCTTTCCCCATATCTCCCATCCTGGGAAAAAAAAAAAGTGTTAGTTGATTAGTTTTGTCCTCCTCTTTGCAACCCCATGGACTGTATGTAGCCCGTTAGACTCCTGTCCATGGGATTCTCTAGGCAAGAATACTAGGGTGGGTTGCCATTCCCTTCTCCAGGGGATCTTCACAACCCAAGGGTTGAGCCTGGGTTTTCTGTATTGCAGGAAGATTCTTTACTATCTGAACCACCAAGGAAGCCTGTCTCCCATCCTAGCCACTCCTAATTGGGTAAAATGTCTTTTCCCTTTGATCTTCTGTGGGACTTTATTTGTAGTTCTGTTAACTCTCTGTACAATATTTTTTCTATGTTTTATTCCCATCACATGGTACATTAGGTTGTTAGTCTTACTCATTTTCCAGCCCCCATTACATGGGGCACAAAGCTGTGCTAGACAGAAGCTCAGTAAACATTGGGTGAATTGTATGAATGGTATTGTGATGGTGATTCTTGAAAACCACCATTAAATGGTTTTGGTTCTCAGTGCTGTAGGAATCATCACTGATCAATCTCAAGGACTAAGTTTATTTTTACTCATCTAAGCCCTAAGACTTTAGAAGATAAAAATTCTTCCTTTATTTAGCTTCAGTTTTACTGGTTGTCACAGTCTTTGCAAGAGAGTTACTGAACACTTACTCAAATAATTGAGGACATTTATCATAATTTTTCTAATTATCATTTGAATGGAATTAATAGAAATTAATAAAATGAAAAAATACTTTGTTTCTGCCTTCCACTTAGTTTTTTGGTAGTTTTGGTAGTATTTAGCATGGTCAGTATTTCAAAGCATCATAGTTGGTATTATTCATCTCAGACTCAAGCCTTATGTGTTAGAACTAAAAGAGGCAGAAGTAGGGACTTCCCTGGTGGTCCAGTGTCTAGGACTCTGCTCTCCTGGTGCGAGGGGCTGGGGTTTGATTTCTGGTCAGGAAACTGGATCCTGCATGCTGCAACTGAGACCCAGCACAACCAAATAAATATAAAAAATAAATAAGGAGGTGAAAGTGATCGTTTGTCTGACTTATTTAATATCAGTTGGAAAACGAGACCCAAAACTCATCCACATCTACCTGGGTAGTTAGAATTTCTTGACTTCTTATGTAGTTCACTGTTATTTGCAGTTTTGTATGCAGTCTTTATCTCAGCTTGTTTTCATAAATTGTAGGAGGGAGGTACACTTTTTCTTTTCCTGTGAATGTGTTAGTGGAATACAAGCCATGTTTCTGATAAGCATGTGGATTCAGTAACTCTTCAAGTATATAACCAATGAGTTTTCTACCCAGCCACCAGGAGTACTGATGAGTTCTGTATGGCTTTTAGCCCAAACCTAGTGAATGTCAATGTATTATTTTGTAGTTGGTCATATAAATTTGTTCTGTATGTGTGGCATTGGCTAATGTAAATGCCATTCTCCACTTTGGATTACAGCCTTAGAGTCTGTACATGATGGTTGATGCCTTTGTAGGAAAGTGGTTTTTCTGTTATTGACAGAGTCCTGATCATTGCCCATATAAAAATCTCAGTCCATCATGCTCATCAGAAATTATAGCATAGTTTATAGTGAATTTAGTCTCATCTCATTTAAATTAAAAGTTTGTATTAATACTATATAGGTAAAAGCCATACAAGTCATAGTGATGGCCTTAAGCTATTCTCTCTTCTCTGTACCTGTTGTAGCAATAACATTCTTATTATAGGTTTGTTCCCAGTAAAAATGACGTATCTGGCTTTGAATATTAGGCTTCCCAGATGGTACTAGTGGTAAAGAACCTGCCTGCCAATGCAGGAGATGTGAGAGATGTGGGTTCAGTCCCTAGGTGGGGAAGATCCCCTGGAGGAGAAAATGGCAACCCACTCCAGTATCCTTGCCTGGAGAATCCCATGCACAGAGAAGTCTGATGAGCTACAGTCCATGGGGTCGCAAAGAGTTGGACACGACTGAGGTGACTTAGCATGCACGCACATCTGAATACTCTCCCTGCTAGCCTGGGAAGAAAGGGTGTGCTTGTTGGGTTTTTGCCTGGTGGGGAGTATGCTGTGCAGATTTACCCAGGCAGCTGGGAGCCCAGGCTGTTGGGTTCCCGGCAGCATCTCTGGTCTGCTGTACTGTAATCCCCATGGTGGCAGCCTCTGGCGTTTATTGCTGGCAAGCAGTGTGCTTGCAGACATAGGCACCATAATAGGAAACTTCTCAGCCTGTCATAAACAGGCCTGGAGAGTAGCAGGCACAGGCCTGACAGGGATGTGTCCATAGCAACCAGGCAGAGATGAGGCTGATGTCGTGGAGTAAGTCCAGGCTGATGTCTGTCTTCTTCATTTCAAAAAATAACTGGCTGATTTTTTAAAGCTGCTTTCCATTGTTGGCATAGCAGTGTTTTGGTCTCTTTGTCTTTTGTTTTAGAGCAAAATATGAATAAACGCGTCTTAAATAATGCTCTCCAAAATATTTTGAGAGGATATATCAAAGTATTTTCCTTTTGCTAAGTGTCCTAATTCTACCTGATCATTCCAGTCCATACTCATTAGGAAGAAAGAACAGCTATTTCATTACAGTGGAGAATTATTTTTTTATAAAGAATCATATACAAATAAAATTATCATGTGTATATCTAAAGAATTATAAATTATACTGAATTACACAGAATTACAAAGAAAAGTGCATTTCTTAGTAAGGCGACTTTTCATTGTTTATGCCTTTACATCAGGTTCAAGTTTTAGAAAAAGAGTACATTCTTTGACCAAAAAAGATTCTATTCTATATTTGCTAGGTTTCTTTTTCAAGCTTCAGAAAAATAATGAACTGCAACTTTAACTACGATGACTTTGTCACAAGAATTTAGGAATGGGCTTTAATAGTTTTTAATAAGGAGGTGGAAATGCTTTCATGGGTGCTTTAAATATTTATGTGTCATTTCCCTTTTTGTAAGGAACCCTTGTTTAATAAAAGAGGTTCAAGATCGCAAAGGATGAAAAAAGCTGTAAACTTGTTGAGTATATAAGAATTTAGATAGACTTAGGAGAAAGTCTTTATTTATTTATTTAAGATTAGGTATTGGATAGAAATATGCCAGCTTGTCCCTTCCCTTTATTTTTTTTTCCAGTTATCACTGGTCGTCTTAACACTTTGTTTTGAGTATTTAAAATCAATTTCAATAATACACTCTGATAAGAGCGAAACTAATGAAAATTATCTTTGATATACATGTTGAATTTCTGCTCTTTGTTTTCTTAATCTTACATTCTCACTATGGTTTCTTAGATCTCCATAAGGGTAAGTGATAGTTGGGCTTCATGAAATGTTTTTAACTAGAGGTATTTTTAATACACATCAGGAAGGATGAGTGTACTTTGTCCTGGAAGATACTCTTCAGGCTTGTGTCTTAATTTTCACATGCCAGCAAGGTAATGCTGAAAATCCTTCAAGCTAGGCTTCAACAGTATGTGAACCAAGAACTTTCAGATGTACAAGCTGGATTTAGCAAAGGCAGAGGAACCAGAGATCAAATTGGAATGTCTGTTGAATCAGAAAAAGCATGGGAATTCCAGAAAAACATCTACTTGCGTCATTGACTACGCTAAAGCCTTTGACTGTGTGGATCACAGCAAACTGTGGAAAAGTCTTAATAAAGAGATGGAAATATCAGACCACCTTATCTGCCTCCTGCGAAACCTGTGTGCAGGACAAGAAGCAACAGTTAGAGCCAGACATGGAACAACAGACCTGTTCAAAATTGGGAAAGGAGTACATCAAGGCTATGTACAGTCACCCTGATTATTTAACTTAAATGCAGAGTACATCATGTGAAATGTTGGGCTGGATGAAGCACAAGCTGGAATCAAGATTGCCGGGAGAAATATCAATAACCTCAGATATGCAGATGACACTACCCTTATGGCAGAAAGTGAAGAGGAACTAAACAGCCTCTTGATGAAGGTGAAAGAGGAAAGTGAAAAAACTGGCTTAAAACTTAACATTCAGAAAACTAAAATCATGGCATCCGGTCCCATCACTTCATAGCAAATAGATGGGGAAAAAGTGGAAACAGTGACAGATTTTATTATCTTGGGCTCCAAGGTTACTGAGGACAGTGATTGCAGCCACAAAATTAAGATACTTGCTCCTTGAAAGAAAAGCTATAACAAACCTAGACAGCATATTAAAAAACAGAAACATCACTTTTGCTGACAAAGGTCCATTTAGTCAAGTCTGTGGTTTTTCCAGTCACCATGTACAGATGTGACAGTTGGATCATAAAGAAGGCTGAGTGCCGAAGAATTGTTGCTTTTGACCTGTGGTGTTGGAGAAGACTCGTGAGAGTCCCTTAGACTGCAGGGAGATCAAACTAGTAAATCCTAAAGAAGTCAACCCTGAAGAGTTATTGGAAGGACTGATGCTGAAGCTGAAGCTCCAGTACTTTGGCCACCAGACGCAAAGAGCCGACTCATTGGAAAAAATGCTGATGCTGGGAAAGATTAAGGGCAGGAAGAGAAGGGGACGACAGGATGAGATGGTTGGATGGCTTCACTGACTCAACAGACATGAATCTGAGCAAACTCAAGGAGATGGCATGCTGCAGTCCATGGAGTCTCAAAGAGTCAGAGGTGACTTAGCTACTGAAGAACAGCAACAATTTAATTTTTCTAGATGTGTTAAAGAGCAGTAAAGTGATAAAGGGTACATAGTTGAAGAGCCAAAAAGGAAGCATCATTACATCATTACAGACTGAATATTCAGTCCCTAAAGGAGAGGAATTTGTTCTCTCCAAAGAAGAATTCAATGGAAAAATTACTTTAGCTTTATTTTCAAACATTTTGATATTATCCATTTGATATCTTTGGTACGTATAAATAGTCTTTGATTACACTGATCAGAAAACATCAGTATATGCCTTATTACCTGATGTAAGATATGATCCTGATGTTGACTTGTCCCTCAAACCTTACATTTCTAACTTAGTCGCAGAAATAGTACCCTACATGTCAAAATAATTTGTCCCATTTTTAAAGATGAAAATCTGATGCTCAATTAAACTTGTCCAAAATCCATATGCTTCTTAATAGATGTAAAGATATTCTTTTCTCAGAATATAACATCTAGGGAAAAGGCTGGGAGATAGGAAAACAATGTTTGTTCTCAGGCTGCCTTTTCAAATTATGTACTAATAACTTGACTTATTTAGTGAGCACTCGATTCCAAAACAGCAAGAGCCATTTTAGCAAAATACCATCTCCAGAGGGGAATGCTGATTCCTGTTTCCTTTTTCTCTGAGTCCTGTTGGGGCAGGTGTGGAGAGGACCTTCCTAGCTCCTGTCCTAAGAAGAGTATGATGGTGGGATGGCTGGCTTTTAGGCTAGGAGTCAGCTCACAGGCAGATAGTGAATGGGTCACAGATGTAAGCTGAAGGATACTAGGGTCCGTGGATGAGAAGACTAAGAGACTAAAGCAGATCTGACATTCTGAGTTGGCAGGTGATTTGGGGGAGATAGAATTGGATAGGATGATTATAGTAAGGAGCGTGGCAGCCAATAGAGAAGGTATAGAATGAATTCTGGGAAGGAGTGAGCAGGTGTCAGGACTTTTTTTTTTTTTAATAACCTGTGTCTATGGCATTGCCTCAGAGGTTTGTTTTCTTATCGGAGCAAAATGAGAAAGGAAGCTGGGCTCTTGGATAGAGTGAAGATTGGAGGAAAGAAAAGTGGAAAGACATGTTAGACAGTGAGAGGTGAAAGGGGATGGGTGGTAGGAGTGCTCTGACTGGGCTGACCTAGGAGCAGGGCTGTCCTTGGCTTCATGTTCATGCCCCCTTCCCACCTCAGGGCTCATATGCTGAAATCTGGTTGGAATAAACCATTGGGACAGCCTTGGAGGGAAAAAGACATCCCAGGGGATGGCCAGCATGCAGTGTGAGTGTTTTAAGAGAGGACAGTCAGCTGTGGGGATGGGGGAGGAGGGGAGGGCCGGCTGGAGAGGGGAGATTTATAGACGTAGTGTATTTCAGGAGGCACAAGTCTCTTTTAGCACCAGTAGCTGGCGTCATCTTCACCTGTTGCCTCCTCGAGTCTTGGCCCAGTAGCAGCATGGGTGGGTTGTCACATCCAAGCGCTGGGCCATCCCCTGAGGAGCCTGGGAGTGAGGAGGGGGGGAAGCCAAAGGACAAGCTGGGACTGGGTGAGGAGAGAGTGGGGTTGATGCACTGCTATAGTGCTGATGACAAGTGTGAACCTTTATGTTGATTTGGCTTTAAAGCTCCCACATTCCAGTGAGCTTAGCAATCGCTCTTCAGGAAATGAATGCACCCCACGCTAGAGTGGTGACCTCAGATGCTTAAACTGCTTCTACTTCTCCGAGCCTCTGCTTTCTCTGTAAATTGGGATTCACAAAAAATCTTATCTCCCAGGATGGTGATGGGAATTTAAATGCCAACTTATGTCAAGTGCAGAATATGGGGCACACCCATAATAGGTACTGTGACCTATCTTTAGTTGGAATGGGAACTATTTTTAAACTTAAAAGGTGAACTTTATATGCTGCCATATAGGTAACCCAATGCAGCTGGAGCTGGAATCAACAGGCCTGGGCAGAGGAGCTCAGAGTGTGCCTTTGAAATCTTGATCCCCATCCTGGTGATTTATGGGCCTCACCAGCTTGCATATGGGATGGCCCACTGCAGTTGTTTACTTTAGTTTTAGCTTGTTACCTAGCATTTGTGGGTAGCATATTTTTACTTATGCTCTCGCTGACCACTTAACCACCATGACTTTAAAATCATAGGTATGAAGGCAGCCACAAAAGAAACATTTATTAGTGTGGTGAGGGTCTCACATGGCTCTTCTACCCCCTTTGTCTACAAATTGTCTAAGAATTAGACTTTGCTTTTTCCCTCACCCTGGATGACCTCAAAGACCCCTCTCAGGTGCTTTTTCTGATTATGTGGAAATACTGAGATTTTGACTATTAATGAAAGTGTCAAATATCAATCAATATCAGGTGACTAGATGTCTCTTCTTGGGGAACCAGAAGAAACATAATCCCAAAATAGAACCCTGTAATCATTGCACAGATTTAAATCTACAGTCAAGCTGAGAAACACAGGAATGGATGAAATGACCTTGAATGTAGTTCCAGCCCAGATGGGCTAGTTCCAGTCTGAGTCATGGGTCTGACACTAGCTGTCGCCAGAGGGAGAAGAAATTCCCCATCTGGGTAGTTGTAAGAGTTGAAAATGAGTCACTGACTGGGTGATTGATCCCTTTCCATTTTCCACTTGTCGTTAGCCACTTTGCAGAGAAACTTTGGTATATTTAATCAAAAAAGTTTCTTTTCTTTTTTAATTCCAACAATCCTTAGAGATGAAAGAGCTTTGTCAGATCAACCTGTTCACTTCCTTCATTACAGACAAGTTATAAAGGCACAGGAAAGTTAAAGTGACATGGAACAAGATGATCCAGTCTTACTTTGGGGAAGACTTCTGTCTTGTGGCAAGTAAAAACTTTTTGTTGCTAGACAAGACCCGGATTTCAGTCTTTATTGATATTATCACTTTCGAAGAAATTTTTAGTTTGATATATTTTTTTGTATTTGATCCTTGACTTTTCTCTAGGCCAGATATGCTTTTCGTGTGAGAATAAATCAGTCTTTTATTGTCATTGTTTTGTACCTTTTGACTTGAGGTAACTTCAACCCAGTAAGTAGACTTTCACTAAGGAAATTTTGTATTTGCCTGGTTACTGTAGGCCACCGATCTGCTCCGAAGGCTTTGATAGGTGAAATGAGACTTTTATATATGTGCGTTTGTATTCAAATACATAATATAGAAAACATGCATACATATATACATACATACAAAGCATTGGACATACATATTGAAAATATAGCTAGCCATGTAAATGAGTATATTGTATGTTAATGAATGATAGAGTAATTCATGGTGTTCTGGTCCTGTAGAGGAGTTCAGAATGTGTTCAGTACTAAGGACCAGAATGATTGGGAAGCATCCCAGAGAAAGTGCTACTTAGGCTGGATCTTGAACCCTAAAGAGTTCCTATAAATTGCCAGTGAGAGAAGAGATGACACTCCAGGGCCTGGTTAAGGCAGGGTAGGGTGGGACACTTGTGCATTTACCTTATTGTCGGTGGGGGTAGGAGTGAATGTTTTGGATGAGTGAGCCTTTCTCAAAGAGAAAATCTGATCAGAGGAACAGAGGCAGGTGTGAGAAATGTAGATTGGGGTCCTGCAATGTAAAGCACCTTAAGTGTCAGAGTTAAGATGTTTGCACATTGCCCTGTAAGCCCTGAAGAGCCCTTGCATTTTATTATCAGGAAGGTATTACAAGGAAAATAACAAAATGATTTTAGAAAGATAAATCTAATGGTGGTATGCAGGATGGATCATATTGAGGAGAAATAGTTAAAGCAAAAAGAATCCATTAGGAAATTAGGCATATAAGTGATGAAAGACTGAAATAGGGTGGGAAGGGAAAGAAAGAAATGGTTAGGAGAAAGATTATAGGAGAGGTGACAGGATATATCAGAATTTAGGGGAGGCACTGCGGCCAGAGGAAAGGATGAAATTCTCAACCCAGGTAATAACAGAAAGAATAATAGTTGGAAAACCAGGAAGAGAAGATGATTTGAAGAGAGTGGGGTAAAAGGTACAGCAGCTAAATTTTTAGACTTGAAATTATGTATCTCAGTGGAAATGTCCTATAGGCCTTCAGTTGCCAGGGCTGGATTTCTGGTGAAAAGACAGGCAACCTGGGAGTTTTCTGTACAGACTTCATGGTTAAGACCTTAAGGCTCATCTGTAAAATGGGAATAATAAAAGTACTCATTGGATTGGTATTAGAAGTAAATGAGATAATACCAGGTAAGTATTCAACAATATTCTAGCACAAGCATGTGTGTTCAGGTACTCATAGACAATAAATAAATAATCATCAATATCAATTGATAAATATTAGCTATTACTATTGTTTACTATGAATTTTAGGGAAAGACAGTTTTTTGAATTATTAGAACTGTTATTATGGAAGTCACCTGTTATTATTAACGTCACCTGTTTGGTATGTTTTCTTAATACCCCAAATGTTCTGATTCACATGCTTGCTCTCCTACCTGTTAAGGGAAAGTGACAGCCGAAACTATAATTGCTCAAGTTTAACTGTTGATCACTGTTTGTAAGACCTGGAGTGTTCTTGTTATTTATGTGAATAGTTAAGGAGGTGAACTACTCTTCCGTTTATTGCAAGTTCCGTAATAAAATGCCTGCGCCATATTTTGTCTTCGCTTGCTGTGTCCAGAGTTAAATCAGTTTTGATGGCTTTATAAAGAGCTTGAGAAGCATGGTATTCATTCAGTGGAAGTAAATGATCATTAGCTCAGTGGTTTAAAACTGCATTCACTCATAGTAGAAGGGACTTACACAAGAGTGGAAGAAATCCAGAGAGGTGGACCCTGAATTATGGTGAACTGTAGAACTCCTGTCTGGGTGGAAGGTTGGACTTGATATCTTCAAGGGAGGCTTCCAGCATGGATGACTCCTGCAGAATCCAGGCACTGTCGTGGGTTTGGTGAGCCCACTGCGTCTCTTGTGTGATGGACCTCTTGTCTCATAGGGCAGTAGACTTGCATTTGGAAGATCAAGAAAAACAGGCTTTGTTGTCTGTTTCTAGTTGTAGTAGTTTATTTTGCTTTCCCCTATCATATTTATTCCTATAGGCAAAAATATTTTACGTTCTCCCCTCTTAAGGCTATAAATATAGAAAGGTATTTTAGACAAATAATGGTCAAGGTGGTTAATGCCAATTTTTATTGCTGTGTGAATAAAAATGAGTTAAATTATTTTTTAAACTACTTTTGCAGGTCTTAGTTCTTTCTTAGAAGGAGCATACAGGTTCATCTTACTTTATCAGCAATTAGAAAATCCTAATTTGTTTTTCGTATATTTTAGTGTGAGTAATTTAGTCTTAAGATATAAGAATAATCATACTTAATTAAAAATGTTTAAAGCAATTAAAAATGTTTAAAGCAATATCTTGAATAAAAAATGATTGCTGTAGTATTAGTGACATTTATCTAGCTTTATGCTATATTTTATAGTAAAATACAGTGCACTTAAAATATGGTAAGACTTCCCAGCAAAATGGCAACACATTCCTAATTTGAATTCCAGAAGAGAATAGAGAGAATGGGGAAGAGGACATATTCTAGAAGTCCAGTGAATTCCAAGCAGGAAATATTTGTAGAAGAAACCCACATCCAGATATTTCCCAGAGAAATCACAGAAACAAATAGATCTCAAGACAGCCAGAGAGAAGGGGCAGATTATCTACAAAGAAATAGCAGTCAGATTGACAGCTAATTTGTGGGAAGAAGCACAAGGGTTCTTCTGATTAGAAGAAGTAAATCCATATCTGACCCTCTAGCTATAAGGGCATCTAGGATGTGGATTTTTCCTGTGTCCAGCCTCTGGAAGACATATAAAAGGAAGGTGGGATTGGGACTGTGCACGCTTGTTTGACTTCTGTCTCTCACACACTAATAGGTAAGCTCTTCAGAGCAGACCTGTTTGCTGCCTGACCTTTGCTGACTGTTCCTGGAACGGGTAGCTAACGCATAGCTGGTGCTAATTAAATATTTGCTGATTTAAAGGATTATCTTCTTATCCTCATTGGTACTGGGCTTGATCTCCCTGTTCGCATGGCACCTATATAGTTGTACCTATATTTTCCTTTGGAGACTGGAATTTGGTCCTGAAGCCCAAGGGATTATCTTTATATTGGTCAAGTCAGTGCATTCTGAGAAAATTATCCCTTTTGTTTGGTATCTCCAAAGCATTTTCTGCTCGTGTCAATGGTTTTAGTAGTTTGCAGGCAAACTATTGATTGCATAAACAATTGGGTAGATATTATTGTAGGAATATTCATGTAGCTGTTTCAACCAGATTTTTCCTTATGTTTCTGGTCCAGTATAAACTTATTGAGCTCTTGACATCTGCTTAATACACTGTGCTAGATTACCTTCATTAACTCCAACTCTCCACACAGCCCAGAGACCTTAAATATCTTGCTGTACATTATTGTGCTAATAAGAGGCAGGGTCAAGATTTGAACTCAGGTGAAGCCAGCTGGAGAAACCAATGCCCTGTACTACCATACATTTCATCATTTTCATGGTCTACTTTTCTGTCACTGTTGCCAATGGAAAAAAAAAAAATCCCATTATTGCACCATTTTAAATTGTGTTTGTGATTGCCTGTAGTAAAGCCTTCCTAAAACACCTAAATAAGACATATTACTTTAATAAAAATATTGCCAGCTGTGACTGCTAGATTCTATTTTGGTTTTGTTGTCTTACCTTTCTTAGGCTTTCACATTAATAATTTGCTATGAAGAGGGAATTTTCATCTATTGATGCCCTTTCTATTGAGCTATTCTAAAAACATATTAAAAGATTTAGATGAAAGTGGTCTATCCTAACGTAATACCTTTAGAGAATGTGAAAGTAACTAGACATTCAGTACTCTTCCATCTGGAAACCTTCCTTATCCAACCTGTGAAGAACTGGAAGGAAGAGGTTGGGGGTTACTACTAAGAAAAAAATTCATTTCATGGACTTAAATTTTCTTGCACTTAATTCATAGGACTGTCTTTCTCCTTATTTATCCTTCTCGAAATCTGCCCCTCACCTGTACTTTACCATCTCCACAAATGGCACAAATATCCTTTCAAAGCAGGGAGTCTAGAAGCTGATTCTTATTTCTTCACTTCCAACGGTTCAAGTCTTATCAGCTCTTCCTCAAGTGCTTCTTCCTCTTCTATCTGCTTTTGCTTCTCTATGTACCCTCCTCTATGTACCCTCCTGTCAGCACAGGAGACACTGGAGGCATGGGTTTGATCCCTCGGTCGGGAAGATCCCCTGGAGGGGAGGGCACGGCAACCCACTCCAGTATTCTTGCCTGGAGAATCCCATGGACAGAGGAGCCTGGTGGGCTACAGTCTATGGGGTCACAAAGAATCAGTCACAACTGAGCATGTACGCAGCAGCTCCTGAATATGTTTTGACAGATTACACAATATGGAAAACTACCATCATAATCTAGATATAAAATGTTTCCATTGCCCAAAAGTTTTCTCTTCTTTGTGGTCATCCCCCTCCCACTGCTCTCAGTAGCTGTCAACCAGTGACCTGACTGTCCCTGTCTATAGTTTTGCCTTGCCAGAATGTCATGAATGAAATCACACAGTGTATGTATGTATATAACTTTCTGTTAATGGCTTCTTTCCCTTTACATAATGCTTTTGAGATTCAACCATTAACTTGTTGCAGATTTTTTATTGCTTTCCATTTTATGATGTTCCGCAGTTGGTTTATTCACTCACCAGTTGATTGATATCTGGGCTTTTTGTAGGTTTCCACTATTATCAATAGAATTTCTGGAAACATTCACATATAGATCTTTGTGTGGACGTATGTTTTTTATTTCTCTTGGGTAAATAAATAGAAATGGGATTGTTGGATTATATAGTCAGTGTTCTTATTGACTTTATAAAGACGTGCCAAACTGTTTTCCAAAAAGTTGCTATACTATTTGCATTCCCACCACTGATGTGTAAGAGTTCCATTTTCCCTGCATCCTGGCCAGCATTTTGTGTTATTTGTATTTTTTTCATTTTAATCATTCTAGTATGTGTGTAGTGGCACCACAATTTGGTTTTAATTTTTATTTTCTTAATGACTAATGAGGTTACACGTCTTCATGTGCTGATTGACCCTCTTGAGTTCTAAGAGTTTCTTATAAATTCCGTGTACAAGTCTTTATCAGATGTGTTTTGAACATATTTTCTTCCCAGTCTGTGGCTTGTCCTTACATATTCTCTTCAGCTTCTTTTAAAGATAATTTTACTGAAGTCTAGTTTATCATTTTCTTCTTTTATGCTTCATATTTTTTGTGTTCTGAGAAATGTTTGACTAGTCCAAGATCACAAATACTTTCCTCTAGAAGTTTTATAGTTTTATATTTTACACTTGGTTCTGTGATTCATTTTGAGTAGATATTAGCATATCGTGCGAGGCAAAGGTGAAGTTCAATGCTTTGTGAATGAATGTCCAGTTGTTTAAGTCCTATTTGTTAAAAGAAATACCTTTTCTCCTTTGACTTATAACCCAGATTTTATGAATTAAATTACTTTAAGATTCAAGCATACAAGTATAAAATATGTAAAAGATTGAATATGTATTTACAGAATTATGCCTATTTGCATTTTTTATTATTGCTTTAGAAGACTGATGTTTTCTGTTTATATTGTTTCACAAAGCATGCCACAACGTAGAGAGGGGATATCATTAAGTATTTTGTGGTGATTATAATAGTCACCGTAAACCCAGAAGATTGGTATTGTGACCATTTAATATAAGTAAATTTTCTCCGTAAGTAGGAAGTTCTCTTTCATACAAGATTATTTTTGTAGAAGCTTCATTTATATGAGGTTTGTGCACACACTGATTGCCTTAATTGTTCTTCAGTGAAACAAAAGTCCTTGGTTAGTATGATGATAATGGTGGTGGCGATGGTGGCTTCAGCTGGATTTACTACTTAGTTGTGAACATAGAAAACTCTGTGTCTACTCTATATAATTCAAATTGTATTGACAATGATAGGATACTATGCTAACATTTTAATGAGATAATGTGTAAGAGAAATTTAAATAAAGATATCATCATATAAGTGTCCTGTTATTTCATCTTCAAAGAAGCTTTCAACAAAAATAAAGTTTCTTACATTAGAATTTCTTTCTCAATAAACGTTAGGTTTTTCCTGTTTTAAATAAAACTAGTGTTTGGTGAAAACTTTCAAACCAGGTTAAAGAGGGATTCCTAGCTTTTCAGATAATTTTTGATTTCAAAAAAATCAACCTGAAAAAAACTAAACCCCACTTCAACCAGGAGTTCCTGTTAATCTCAAGTCTCCAAAATATCCATAAGGGATGTTTTTGTGTTCTGAAATGTGATGGCTCTTCAAGAGCAGAGCTGTTCTTTAAATCACATTTGGCTCCATTATCACTAGAGGGCAGTAAATACAAACAAATTTGGTATATTTACTTGTGTCATGGTTGTTTTGCACTATTAAGCAAAGAAAATGGAGTTTTAATAATGTAAAAAATAGATAATAAAATTCTGTTATTTGAAATACAGGTTGTCAATTAATTCCAGATCATTGTTTGCCTCCAGAACTATTTTTAAGACATATGAAAGCAAAAGACCACTTAGTGATTTTACAGACAGTGGTATGCAGTCGTCATTGTATTCAGTACCTGAAGTTTAATCTTGCCTCAGAATTCTTTCTTTATAGAAATTAGATTTGCATATCTTAAGCCGAGCATTACTGAGTGGGTGAGCCTACTCTATATAGATTTGTGTCTTGATTAAAACTCCCAGAACTTCAATCCTAAGTAGAAAGGTGTAAAATAAATGTAACTGATTATAGGATAAACTATTTTAAGATGTACATCTTAGCAAAAACAGTGCTGTTGCCAGGAATGTCCCGTGGTTAGGAGAAATCTAGGAGTCAATAACACTAAATAATTTGCAAATATTTCAAATGTAATAATAGATTGCGATCCCATGGACTATAGCCCAGCAGGCTCCTCTGTCCATGGGATTCTCCAGGCAAGAATACTAGAGTGGGTAGCCATTCTTTTCTCCAGAGATCTTCTCGACCCAGGGTTTGAACTCAAGTCTCCTGCATTTACCATTTGAGCCATCAGGGAAGCCCCTTAGAATTAATCTTAGAATTAATTATGTTAATAGATATTGCTTATATACTCCAGGGTAAATATGGATTAATGCCTGAAATACTTTTTTTTTTTTTGGCAATTTGGAGTACTCTGAAGCCAGACAGCCTGGGTTCAAATTCCATCCCTGCTCTTTGGCTTTGTGACCTTGGCTAAGACACTGGAACTTCTGAGCCTCAGTTTCCTCACAGTTTGGTTTGTTTTTCTTTTTCCCTGTTCAAAAATGTCTTACCTTTGTTGACCTCTATTGCAAAGGCAGTGGTACCAGCATGTGTTAATATATCGAAGACTTCAACTCCATGAGCAGAGTTTTAAATATCCTGAAATAGTCCACAAATGTTGATTGCTTGGGGTATCACTTGAGGACCAAGAAAGTATGGAATAAAATAGAAGTGGCCTGTAGAGATTCTGAGGATTATTATTAGAAAAAGAAAACTGAATGCTGAAGGAAATTATGTTTTTTTTTTCTATTCTGGTACACACACACACACACACACATACAGACACGCACTTGTTCATATATAAAATGATTTGGATGTTTGAGAGGAGCAAATTACTAATCAGGAAACCTGAAGTCTCCCTATGTATGCAAGCATCTGTGTCTTGTTCACATGGCACTTGCACATATAAGTAGGTCTCACCATCAGATGAGGCTGCCAGTCTCTCTCTTTGGGCACCAGCTTCCTGACTAGTTAGTAGGTGGAGTCAGCACAAGAATTAAGACTAAATGAGTCCACTCCTAAATTCATACCATTTATCATAGTTTGGATCAGCCTAATTATATGGCAAGATATTCATCCACCATGAAGAGCAAAGACTAAAGAGACCTGGACTTGTGTCTCAGCCCCTCCACATCCAGGGCAAGTTATTGATGATTTAAGAGTGTCTGTCTTTTCACCTTAAAATGAGAATAATATCTATCTTCTCAGGATGTTGCAAAGATTAGAGATAAGAGATAAATAAAGCTCTTGGTACATAGTAGGTGCCTAGTAAATACTGTAACATACTGGTTACAATTTCCTCATTAGAATGATCAGAAACCAAGCTTCAGCTATAAACCTGTATCTGTCTGGTTTCATCCATATTTCCCTCTGGGTTGTTTAGATTTCTTTCTGCAGGCTTTACTACTGTGGCAATCGGAAGGAGCATTTAGTCTGTTTTTCATAATGGGAAAAATGAAATGAATTTTAATTTAGCTCGGAGATTAAAAGATTTCTTATTCCCTAGAAATATGGAAACCTTCCTAAGTACTTTTTACTTGACATTATTATTGTTACTGCTACTACTACGTACTATTACCATTATGTCCCCTACTGCAGCAGGTCAGAGATCTACAGTTGAATCTTTTTATGCCTGTGGTTCATTAACTACCTTGGAAATATAAAGAAAAAATAACATATCTTTTTTTGCTTTAAGTGTCCTCCATCCTGGTTGAGGAGCCAAAGTTCAAAGCAGTTGACACAATTACAAAAGTCATTCTTAACACTAGGAACATTGAAGAAATTTCAGGTACACTGATGGCAGAATACTCCTGGCATTTCATGGACAGGAGCTGGGGAGTAATTAGCCCCTGGGATAGTCCTTCATCAGGGACTGTTTCTCTATGTCCCAGAAACCATTCACAAAGGTAAAAAATTCACTTATGACTGTCTAAGCCTAGAACACAACTACTTTTTACATATAAATGCAAAATGTTTTTTGCATAGTGCTAATCCACAGTACATTTTTGAGTAATGCAATTGCAGTGTAATTTGAGGGGAAAATGCACTTTGTTACATTTGAAAACCTTTCCAAGAGCCACTCACCATTTTGGAAAAAGATCATCCCTCCAATATTCATTAAAGAATAAAATAGATTGATTGCTGTTGTTGCTCAGTCACTAAGTCAGGTCCAGTGCTTTTCAACCCCATGGACTGCAGCCTGCCGGGCTTCCCTGTCCTCCACTATCTCCTGGTTTTTGCTCAGATTTGTGTCCATTGAGTTGGTGATGCTATCTAACCATCTCATCCTTTCCCGCCCCGTTCTCCTTTTGCCTTCAATCTTTCCCAGCAACAAATAGGTTAATAGATGGAAACAAAAAATGAGCAGTAAGTCCAATAAAGCCAAGAACCGCCCCCCGCCCCCCA